>NC_068432.1:29252726-29575851 GCF_023373465.1 Oncorhynchus keta
TACAAAATGTCCAATGACACAGGGTGAATTTGTGTACTACTCGACCCTACAATCCTCATTTGATGTCAAATCTTTTGTTATAGTACCAGTTCTTCTTTCTACAGATTCAGTCAGGCATTTGGTGCTAAGATGTCAGAGGTGGAGACTGTCCAAACACGTCTGAACAGCTTTGGCCAGAGGCTGACCTTTGCCAAAAGAAGAATGGACACAATTCAAGGTCTGTCTATAGATCTGAAATGATTTCTTCCCGCTTAACTACAGGAAATCTTATAACAGTGAGTTTAAATTGCATGTGGATAATTCTTTGCACTGTTTTATTCTGGCTCAGTTTGACCACATATTCACTGTACTGTTGTCTCGCAGGTCTAATGATGAGGAGGGAGGCCCTACGGAGAGTGCAGCAGTCCACTAAAGCAGCCAACTCTGAGCTGTATGATAACTGACCACACTGGACCACCTTGGCCCTGGGTCTCCCTGAACCCGAGCTGGCAATGGCCAGTTATTAATCAGGAAAATGCCTTGACTTGTAGACCATTACCTCAGTTTGTCCCTCTACCACTACATCTCCCATTGCCTCACTAGTTGTGCTGTCCTCTTTCTCTATTCACAGTGCCGCTGTCACAGAGCTCCAGGCAGAGCTGTCCTCGGTGTGTGAGGAGAGAGACAAGCTCGGGCAGGAGCTCAAGAGAACCCCCGAGCTCATTGAGAGTGCTCTGGCTGATGTCCGTGAACAGTGTACGCTGTTTAGTCATCTGTTCAGAGAGATTCAGACTTACATGAATTCCTTGTACCCTGTAGCTGTACCTACAGTAGATTTGCATGCACCATCAAATTTTATTTGTCACATTTGCCCGAATAGAACAGGTTTAGACCTTATATTGAAATGCCTACTTACAAGTCCTTAACCAACAATGCAGTTTTAAGAAAAATAAGTATTAAGTTAAAAATACAATATAATTAAAGAGCAGCAGTAAAATAACAGTGGCAAAGGCTATACACAAGGGGTACCGGTACACAGTCAATGTGTGGGGGCACAGGTTAGTCGAGGTAATTGAGGTAATATGTACATGTAGGTAGAGTTATTAAAGTGACTATGCAGAGATAATAAACAGTAGCAGCGGCATAAAAGGGGTGGGGGGGCGACAATACAAATAGTCTGGTTAGCCATTTGATTAGCTGTTCCAGAGTCGTAAGGCTTGGGGGGTAAAAGCTGTTTGGACCTAGACTTGGCACTCTGGTACCGCTTGCCATGCGGTAGCAGAGAGAACAGTCTATGACTAGGGTGGCTGTACTATTTGACCATTTTTAGCGCCTTCCTCCTCTTGTATATCCTGACTATGTGGTAGTAGAAATACTCAGAATACAGTACACCAGGGGTGTCAAACATACGGCTGGCTAGGGGGTCCAAGCCGGACTTCGGGTGGTTTGAATCCGACCCGTGGTGGGAACAAAGTCAATATACTTTTTAAAATAACCAAAACCAAATGAGAACAGTGTGGTAATGATAATGAACCTAAATTCATATGGTTCATTGACTGTGTCCAGCTCGCTAATAATCACCGTAATAAAAGATGGAGAGTCCGTGATTCCCGGAATTATGAATTGAAGACTATATTTGGCCATTTTCACGGCGTGAAAAAAGAACCAGTTTTCCATGCGGCCCTTTGGACCTTGTTGAAGACTGACCGCGGCCTCCTGGGCAAATGAGTTTGACACCCCTGCAGTACACCATCTGTGTTCCCCCTCCTCCAGTTGACAGTGAGGTGAGGCAGCTGAGGCAGGCTGCAGAGCGAAGCAGGGGGGAAGCCCAGGAGGCCCAGGCAGCCAGAGAGGAGGCCCAGCAGAGGCTGCAGGAGGCCCACACACAGCTAGAGGAGAGCAACCTCAACCTAGAGAAGCTCCATGCACAGCTGATCAGCCAACAGGAGGACAGTGACAGAGGTTAGAGAGGAATCGGGGTGGACTTAAGTGTACAATGCCAGGATTCCATTGTAATTCAGTCAATTAAGTTTACTGTCTGAATTTAAAACATCTTGTGTTTTTTCAATCTATTCATCAAATTTCAATTTCTCTTGAAATCGATGTGACCGAATTGTTGACATGTCACAGAATGTTCTGTACCTGAATTTCTCCTTACACCATCTCTGTTTGACTGTCCCATCAGCTCTGCAGGAGAGAGTGTCTGAGACAGAGGATCACTGTGCTCAGCAGCTTAGAGTGATGGAATCTCATCTCAACACGGCCAGAAGAGAACACACCAAAGCAGGTAGCGGACACTTGACTCATTCATCACATCATGTCCATCTCAACACAAAATGCGAAAGGGTCATGTAGAGTTGAGAGGATTCATATATGCGTCTACAGAAATGTAGTGTAAATATATATGGCTAAGACTGATAGGACTCCTGTCTGTATGTTATAGTGGTAGCCCTGCGTCAGTTTGAGAGACAGGCTAAGAGAGAGAGGGAGCAGGAGAGAGAAGCACAATGCCTTCAGAGTGAACACACCAAGAGAGAAATCCAGGATCTACAGAAACTACTGCAAGAAAAGGACAAAGACAGAAATCTACTTTTGGTGAGTTCATTGTTTTTTTCCCCCATGTCTTGGTTTATTGTAAGTTAGCCACGAACCTCAGGCTTCGTTCACGTACTGTACATTTTGAACGCCTGGTGAACTTGTCGGCAGAAAGATGCTTAAAAGGGGTTAGTCTAGATGGAAACGAGTACTTGACATGTTTAAAGCTCTGAACAGATGTTGTGTTCCTGAAAATTTTCAAAAAAACAACTTAAACTTTGTCCGACATGGTAGAAAAATATGAAAATGACAAACAAAAAAATGCCTCTCCTCACGGGGAATGTCATTTCTACTCTGAGCCAATCAAATGTGAGCGTTGAATGCCAGCGCCTCCATCAACAGTCAACAAGACAAGTTTTGGAAGGATGGCCTCCGATAGACTTATTGTTTACCATGTTGAGAGACTTTTTTTTTTTTCTTTTTTGTGAAACTGACAACTGTCAAGACACTTTCTTACACAGATCCATTTTCAGTATTTGTATATTTTGCCTCCCACAGGCGACTGTACGTGAGAGGGGTCTGATGAGTGAGTATAAGGCAGCCCGGAACACAGCCCTGCAGACTTCTGTGGCCTTGGAGCAGCAGCAGAGACCCTCAAGGAAGAGCAACACTCTGAGAGCCAAAGACCAGCCACAGACCAGAGGTAACTTCCACCAACACACCATGTTGTCACATTGTCTCATCCTATGAATACCTCTTGTAATATAAGACAAGTGTATGTATAACACTTTATACACTGAGTATACCAAAAATTAGCTACACCTTTCTAATATTGAGTTGCACCCCCTTTTGCCCTCAGAACAGCCTCAATTCACCAGGGCATGGACTCTACAAGGTGTCGAAAGTGTTCCACAGGGATGCTGGCCCATGATTCCAATGCTTCACACAGTTGTGTCAAGTTGGCTGGATGGCCTTTGGGTGGTAGACCATTCTTGATACACACAGGAAGCTGTTGAGTTCTTGACACAAACTGGTGCACCTGGCACCTACTGCCATACCCCACTCAAAGGCTCTTAAATCTTTTGTCTTGCCCATTCACCATCTGAATGGCACACATATACAGTACCAGTCAAGTTTGGACACCTACTCATTCAAGGGTTTTTCTTTATTTTTTTAACTATTTTCTATGTTGTAGAATATTAGTGAAGTCATCAAAACTATGAAATAACACATATGGAATCGTAGTAACCAAAACTTTGTTAAACAAATAAAAATATATTTTAGATTCTCCAAAGTAGCCCCCTTTTGCCTTGATGACAGCTTTGCACTCTTGGCATTTTCTCAACCAGCTTCATGAGGAATGCTTTTCCAACAGTCTTGAATGAGTTCCCACATATGCTGAGCACTTGTTGGCTGCTTATCAATCAATCAAATGTATTTATAAAGCCCTTCTTACATCAGCTGATGTCACAAAGTGCTGTACAGAAACCCAGCCTAAAACCCCAAACAGCAAGCAATGCAGGTGTAGAAGCACGGTGGCTAAGAAAAACTCCCTAGAATGGCCAGAACCAAGGAAGAAACCTAGAGAGGAACCAGGCTATGAGGGGTGGCCAGTCCTCTTCTGTCTGTGCCGGGTGGAGATTATAACATAACATGGCCAAGATGTTCATAGATGACCAGTAGGGTCAAATAACAATAATCACAGTGGTTCTCGAGGGTGCAACAGGTCAGCACCGTGCTTCTACACCTGCATTGCTTGCTGTTTGGGGTTTTAGGCTGGGTTTCTGTACAGCACTTTGAGATATCAGCTGATGTACGAAGGGCTATATAAATACATTTGATTTGATTTGAGCACCTCAGGAGTAAATGTCAGTTGGCTTTTCATAGCCGATCATTCAGAGTATCTCTACCTCTTCTGCTGTCTCTAGAGAGTTGAAAACAGCAGATCTGGGACAGGTAGCACATCTGGTGAACAGATCAGGGTTCCATAGCCGCAGGCAGAACAGTTGGAACTCGAGCAGCAGCACGACCAGGTGGACTGGGGACAGCAAGGAGTCATCAGGCCAGGTAGTCCTGAGGCATGGTGCTTTTCCTTCACTCTGTGGTCCAACTCATCCCAAACCATCTCAGTTTGGTTGAGGTCGGGTAATTGTGGAGGCCAGCTCATCTGATGCAGCATTGCATCACTCTCCTTGGTCAAATAGCCCTTACACAGCCTGGAGGTGTGTTTTGTGTCATTGTCCTGTTGAAAAAGAAATGATAGTCCCACTAAACGCAAACCATATGGGATGTTGTATCGCTGCAGAATGCTGTGGTAGACATGCTGGTTAAGTGTGCCTTGATTTCTAAATAAAACACTGACAGTGTCACCAGCAGGGCACCATCACACCTCCTCCTCCATGCTTCATGGTGGGAACCACACATGCAGAGATCATCCGTTCACCTACTCTGCGTCTCACAAAGACACGGCGGTTGGAAACTCATTAGACCAAAGGATAGATTTCTACCGGTCTAATGTCCATTACTTGTGTACTTGGCCCAAGCAAGTCTCCTCTTCTTATTGTTGTCCTTTAGTTGTGGTTTCTTTGCAGCAAATTGACCATGAAGGCCTGATTCACGGAGTCTCCTTTGAAAAGTTGATGTTGAGATGTCTGTTACTTGAACTTTGAAGCATTTATTTGGGCTGCATTTTCTGAGGCTGGTAACTCTAATGAATTTATCCTTTCTAGCAGAGGTAACTCTGGGTATTCTTTTCCTGTGGTGGTCCTCATGAGAGCCAGTTTCATCATAGAGCTTGATGGTTTTTGCGACTGCACTTGAAATGTTCCTTGTTGACTGACCTTCATGTCTTAATGTAATGATGGACTGTCGTTTCTCATTGCTTATTTGAACGGTTCTTGCCATAATATGGACTTATCCCTATTTGGTAAAGGCCATCTTCTGTATACCACCCCTAACTTGTCACAACACAAGTGATTGGCTCAAATGCTTTAAGAAGGAGAGAAATTCCACAAATTAACTTTTAACAAGGCACACCTGTTAATTGAAATGCATTCCAGCTGACTAAATCAAATCAAATTTATTTATATATCCCTTCGTACATCAGCTGATATCTCAAAGTGCTGTACAGAAACCCAGCCTAAAGCAATGCAGGTGTAGAAGCACGGTGGCTAGGAAAAACTCCCTAGAAAGGCCAAAACCTAGGAAGAAACCTAGAGAGAGGAACCAGGCTATGTGGGGTGGCCAGTCCTCTTCTGGCTGTGCCGGGTGGAGATTATAACAGAACAAGATGTTCAAATGTTCATAAATGACCAGCATGGTCGAATAATAGTAAGGCAGAACAGTTGAAACTGTACACAGTAGTAACCAGTGAACTGTTCTGTGTGTTCCCTGTTAGACTCGCTACTGTCAGTGCTTGGGGACCTTCGGACTCTGAGTGCTGCAGTGATCCACAGCTCAGAAGACGATGCAGAGGAGGAGGGATATGGGGACAGGGTACGGCATCCCAGAACCAGAGGGGACGACTCACTAAAGTGACAGTCCGCAATAAGTACTAGGAACTTTTTTTCTGCATTTTTATTTTTTTTAAATTGCGACCCATTTCTGTTTTATACACTCTTCATGACTAATTGACATTTCATTACGTATGTAACTCAGACTCCATGTTGGTGGTAATTATGTTGGTGGATGATTTAGTGCTTTCTTAATGTCTATAAAATGGCACTGTCGACACAACAGCAATGTTCCCAGTTTAAAAATGCATTGGATGTTTTAAGATTTCATGGATCTACTTAATGTTAATTGACCTTTGGCTGACAGGCTCCGGCCAGAGGAGAAGCTCACTGACTGTGATGAGTTCATATAAGGTAGGTGGACGTGTGGCCTGTGCGCCCAGTCTAATCAATAAGTCAATGTGCTTTCTCCCAGGGCCTCACAGCGTGACAGGAAAATCAAATGAATGGATAGCTTCGTTCAAAACAGCATGCTGCCTTCCGCTGGAGAAAACTAAAAAAAACAGGCTTGTGACCCTGAGTGCTCTGAACTGTAGCACTGGAGACACGAGATTGACCTCTGCTGATGTTTCTATAGTCTTGCTAATGGTCGTGTTTATGAAGACATGAATCACCATCTTTGACAAAGTTGTGTATTTGTTTGTGATGTAATAAATTATGTTGATATTTAATACTTTCATTGTGTCTGAGAAGTGCAGTTTTGATGGAACTTAGAATGCATTTCATGAACATTTGGACCGCCTGTCCTCCATTAAGGAATGGAGAGATCGTGACAGGATATGAAAACTAATTCCAGAGAATCAGAAGCAGATTGTGAGATGCTCAGATGGCTCTTACTTAAAGTGACCTGGTGATTCACGGTCTATCAGAAGCTGTCATCGCCTGGTTATGACTAGTAAGTCGAAGTCAGGCCTAACTGGAAGAGATGTTCAATTTAGTCACTATATTTAGTGTTGTGAAAGTATGTCCCCTTTTTATGTTTTAATTATATATATTTCCATTATGAAGCACAAGCTGGGTAAAGGAGTGATCAATTGGCTCCAGAAAAACAATCTGGACTGCAGCAGAGATATATATATATATAAGCATTTATGATTAGCTATACTAATGATAAATGAATTTAAGTGTAGCCCTGGTTCCTGTTTGTGTCCCTTGCCATCAGCCTCTTGTTGCTTTTCCTTTTACAGAACACCATTACAGTTTCATGCAATTTATGCAGCACTAATTGGGACTGAGGCTGTCCATGCCAAAAACAAACTCAATCAGGCATATCCATCAGGGGCACAATACAAACCCTGGTGTTGGAAGTGCTAAGATAACCAAGCTATCTGTACAGTATTGACTAGCTGTAAGTGGGCTAGATGCTAGTGTAAAGGCAGACTGAGATTGTGAATGTGCTGGCTGTGCAAGTGAGAGTGCATGATGCAGGGTGATTTGTTTCCCAGAATGCTGTGAAGCAGCAACAGGACCGTCTGATGGATGTCTGCTTTATCTTTCCCCAGCAGTGTCCTCATCAGACCCCAGCAGCTCTAAGGCATTGTATTGTTTGGTTTGGTGCAGAGAGGACCCCTGACATGATGTTTATCCTATACTACGTCTCACTGACACTAATTACTTTGATTCATGTATTGGTGATGTCGTGTTCATTCACAGATTGACATGAATATTGTCTTTCTCTACATGTTAGCACTATAATGATGAACATTTCTGTCATGATCAATGTGGGATCGTCTGATAAGGCCTATATCTCTAGAGGACTACTCAATCCATCTTGTTTAGTGGGATGCCAATAAATATCTTTGGATGGAAGCAAATACTTACACTAAACTTTATGTACTGATCCATAGTATAGTTTAATTGATTAACACAAGTACTCTAGATTCAACTCTTCTATTTCACATGCACATTACCACCTGCAGAAACATTTTCAAACAACAGAGGGCATTGCTGTCCCATAAAGATGACTGACACGGCAGATGACGTCATGTGTATCTTTCAGTGGGCTTAGTTTGGTTCGTTGCATAATGTCTTGATTTGTTGTTACACTAAAGAAGCACGGACACATATTCACACTAACAAACCAAGACACAGAAACCCCCTATTACTATTGGCTGTTGGAGTGTGCTGCGTTCTGCACGGATGTCAGCGAGTACTTCTAAAATTCATTTATTTTTGTCAGCTTCTATAGCTTGTACCATGTTAATACTGCACATTTCCCCGAGGAAGTGACAATTCCCATTACTTTATTAGGCTTAATACAATGTCCTGTCTGAGCAAAGTGAAGTCTTTCTCCTGGTGAAACAGCAATAACATGCAGCACTTAGGCAGGAGAGGAGACTCGCCCACCAGCACTTAAAACCCTTCTATCTCCATGTTTCACTTATCCACAAATAGCCAAGTGTGCAATCTTCATGTCAGCACAGTGATAACAAGGTTCTGATGAAAAACCCACAAAAGCCACCACATTTTCTCTCTTCATAACCAAACTGGTAAATGGCTTTTATAATGCATAACCTACCAGCTGAAACTTAGCAGTATATTTCATTTGCTTCAGCAGCTTCGCAAAGAATGGTGTGGTATGGTAGCAAGGTATGATAGTAGTAGCTAACTTACGAATATTTGAATAGAGCTAGACGTGGTGAAATAAGCGAGGTGATAAAAAGCTTTCAATAAGCTCCCAGCCCTTTTTATTAGCAATTCAGAATTAATGATATGTTAAATAAGAAATTCCGACGAGCAGGAAGGTGCTGACCTCCTTTGGCTCAGTCACCTTCCTTAATGACGCTGGGCAGCCTCCCTGTGAGCAGCTGTTGATGTGTTGGAGAGGAGGTACAGATCGATCCGAGGGGAAACCGTGTCCACTATGGCACTGTGCTGTTTTGTGGTTAGGAAGATTACATAATGTAATAAAAATGGAGTAAACAAACATCTTAAACCAAAAACTATCTTGTCTTTGGACCATATGACTCATCATATACTTATATAACATGATTCTGATTAAGTTTTGCCTTCAGGCATCTGCAGAATTTCAACACTGATCTATATATTTGGAATAGGCTGGTTAGTTTGTGTTATATTTACCACATAACCTGACCAGGAAAAATTCCAGGCCCTAGTTCTAATAATAACTCTAGAAAACACTGTTCGGTCTGTGTTGGCCAAGGATGTTCAGGCTGACCTGAGGACATAACAGGCATGGTGGTTTAGCTAGCTGAGGCGGAAGCTAAGGCTGATGTAATTCAGTCAGTCAGTGCAGTGCTCACCACCACCAGCGCTCCATGCTGGACCAGGACATGGTGGATGGCTCAGTGCTGTGGCAGGCCATGCTAAAGGGGACAGCAGCATGCATAAGGAGCTGGGAGGATGCAGCCCAGTAACCCTATTTATAGATACAGTAAGTCTGGGGCATTACCTCAGGGAATGGCAGCAGTGTACTGAACTGTCCTATCTTCAAAATGAACTCTCTAACTTTTGCATGGATAAGAAATAAACTTACACAGTACAATGTACAGCTCTGTACTTTATTTTCAAGCAAGGCTCCACAATACTAATAATGGAAATTAAGGATAAGTTATTATTAATAAGTTTAGAATTCTACAAGGACAGAATTCAAGGTTAGTTGAAATGGATAAACATGTATAACCCACACAGTACTGTAGGTAGAGAAGCAGTAATGACCCCGGTCTGCAGTATCCTACTACACAGCACTGTAGGTAGAGAAGCAGTAATGACCCCGGTCTGCAGTACCCTACCCAGCACTGTAGGTAGAGAAGCAGTAATGACCCCGGTCTGCAGTATCCTACTACACAGCACTGTAGGTAGAGAAGCAGTAATGACCCCGGTCTGCAGTACCCTACCCAGCACTGTAGGTAGAGAAGCAGTAATGACCCCGGTCTGCAGTATCCTACTACACAGCACTGTAGGTAGAGAAGCAGTAATGACCCCGGTCTGCAGTATCCTACTACACAGCACTGTAGGTAGAGAAGAAGTAATGACCCCGGTCTGCAGTACCCTACCCAGCACTGTAGGTAGAGAAGCAGTAATGACCCCGGTCTGCAGTATCCTACACAGCACTGTAGGTAGAGAAGCAGTAATGACCCCGGTCTGCAGTATCCTACACAGCACTGTAGGTAGAGAAGCAGTAATGACCCCGGTCTGCAGTACCCTACCCAGCACTGTAGGTAGAGAAGCAGTAATGACCCCGGTCTGCAGTATCCTACACAGCACTGTAGGTAGAGAAGCAGTAATGACCCCGGTCTGCAGTATCCTACTACACAGCACTGTAGGTAGAGAAGCAGTAATGACCCCGGTCTGCAGTATCCTACCCAGCACTGTAGGTAGAGAAGCAGTAATGACCCCGGTCTGCAGTATCCTACACAGCACTGTAGGTAGAGAAGCAGTAATGACCCCGGTCTGCAGTACCCTACCCAGCACTGTAGGTAGAGAAGCAGTAATGACCCCGGTCTGCAGTATCCTACACAGCACTGTAGGTAGAGAAGCAGTAATGACCCCGGTCTGCAGTATCCTACACAGCACTGTAGGTGGAGAAGAAGTAATGACCCCGGTCTGCAGTATCCTACACAGCACTGTAGGTAGAGAAGCAGTAATGACCCCGGTCTGCAGTATCCTACACAGCACTGTAGGTAGAGAAGCAGTAATGACCCCGGTCTGCAGTAGCCTACCCAGCACTGTAGGTAGAGAAGCAGTAATGACCCCGGTCTGCAGTATCCTACACAGCACTGTAGGTAGAGAAGAAGTAATGACCCCGGTCTGCAGTATCCTACACAGCACTGTAGGTAGAGAAGCAGTAATGACCCCGGTCTGCAGTATCCTACACAGCACTGTAGGTAGAGAAGAAGTAATGACCCCGGTCTGCAGTACCCTACCCAGCACTGTAGGTAGAGAAGCAGTAATGACCCCGGTCTGCAGTATCCTACTACACAGCACTGTAGGTAGAGAAGCAGTAATGACCCTGGTCTGCAGTATCCTACTACACAGCACTGTAGGTAGAGAAGCAGTAATGACCCCGGTCTGCAGTATCCTACACAGCACTGTAGGTAGAGAAGCAGTAATGACCCCGGTCTGCAGTATCCTACACAGCACTGTAGGTAGAGAAGCAGTAATGACCCCGGTCTGCAGTATCCTACCCAGCACTGTAGGTAGAGAAGCAGTAATGACCCTGGTCTGCAGTATCCTACACAGCACTGTAGGTAGAGAATAAGTAATGACCCTGGTCTGCAGTATCCTACACAGCACTGTAGGTAGAGAAGAAGTAATGATGCCGGGTCTGCAGTATCCTACTACACAGCACTGTAGGTAGAGAAGAAGTAATGACCCCGGTCTGCAGTATCCTACACAGCACTGTAGGTAGAGAAGCAGTAATGACCCCGGTCTGCAGTATCCTACACAGCACTGTAGGTAGAGAAGCAGTAATGACCCTGGTCTGCAGTATCCTACCCAGCACTGTAGGTAGAGAATAAGTAATGACCCTGGTCTGCAGTATCCTACACAGCACTGTAGGTAGAGAAGAAGTAATGACGCCGGGTCTGCAGTATCCTACTACACAGCACTGTAGGTAGAGAAGAAGTAATGACCCCGGTCTGCAGTATCCTACACAGCACTGTAGGTAGAGAAGCAGTAATGACCCCGGTCTGCAGTATCCTACACAGCACTGTAGGTAGAGAAGCAGTAATGACCCCGGTCTGCAGTATCCTATTACACAGCACTGTAGGTAGAGAAGCAGTAATGACCCCGGTCTGCAGTATCCTACTACACAGCACTGTAGGTAGAGAAGAAGTAATGACCCCGGTCTGCAGTATCCTACACAGCACTGTAGGTAGAGAAGCAGTATTGAGGTTGGTTCTCATGGCCTTTGTGTTGTCAGACTTGTCAGTCAAGTCACGTTGACCTCAGCCAAATGATTCTTATCATGTCAGTCTATGTGGACCCCAGATTGAGAGAACATCAAGGGCGTCCAACCTAAAGGTCCTGAAGGTCAACGAGGAACCTGCAGTCCCCAAGGGGGTTGAATCAGTTCACTGAATATATCATTAGACTCTAATTTGGCAGAAAAATCCTTGTCACACTACAGTTAATACTACATTATAATTGATGCTTTAAAAATGTTTTTATCATGATTTTGTTATTTCTGGTTTCACTGACCATGATCAGTTGTTCAGCTAAGCCTCTCTTTTACAAATAGTTATTTAGATAGTCACGCATGCACAGTACCAGTCAACAGTTTGGACACCTACTCATTCCAGGGTGTTTCTTTATTTGGACTATTTTCATCATTGTAGAATAATAGTGAAGACATCATAATTATGAAATAACACATATGGAATCATATTCATGCATTTGAGCCAATCAGTTATATTGTGCCATTTTTTGAAAACGACAGTCCATCTTACTTTAAGACATGAAGGTCAGTCAATCCGGAAAATGTCAAGAACTTTGAAAGTTTCTTCAAGTGCAGTCGCAAAAACCATCAAGCCCTATGATGAAACTGGCTCTCGTGAGGACCGCCACAGGAAAGGAGGACCCAGAGTTCCCTCTGCTGCAGAGGATAAGTTCATTAGCTTCACAGAGTTCAAGTAACAGACACATCTCAACATCAACTGTTCAAAGGAGACTGTGTGAATCAGGCCTTCATGACTGAATTGCTGGAAAGAAACGACTACTAAAGGACACCAATAATAAGAAGACTTGCTTGGGCCAAGAAACATGAGCAATGGACATTAGAGCGGTGGAAATCTGTCCTTTGGTCTAATGAGTCCAAATTTTAGATTTCTGTTTCCAACCGCCGTGTCTTTGTGAGACGCAGAATAGGTAAATGGATGATTTCCACATGTTTGATTCCCACCATGAAGCATGGAGGAGGAGGTGTGGGGGTGCTTTGCTGGTGACACTGTCAGTGTCAGCATTCTGAGTTCCTCTGTCCAGTGTCTGTGTTATTTTGCCCATCTTAATATTTTCTTTTTATTGGCCAGTCTGAGATACGGCTCATTCTTTGCAACTCTGTCTAGATGGCCAGCATCCTGGAGTCGCCTCTTCACTGTTGACGTTGAGACTGGTGTTTTGTGGGTACTATTTAATGAAGCTGCCAGTTGAGGACTTGTGAGGCGTCTATTTCTCAAGCGAGACACTCTAATGTACCTGTCCTTTTGCTCAGTTGTGCACCGGGACCTCCCACTCCTCTATTCTAGTTAGGGTCAGTTTGCTCTGTTCTGTGAAGGGAGTAGTACACAGTGTTGTACGAGATCTTCAGTTTCTTGCCAATTTCTCGCATGGAATAGCCTTCATTTCTCAGAACAAGAATAGACTGACGAGTTTCATAACAAAGCTCTTTGTTTCTGGCCATTTTGAGCCTGTAATCGAACCCACAAATGCTGATGCTCCAGATACTCAACTAGTCTAAAGAAAACCAGTTTTATTGCTTCTTTAATCAGAACAGCTTTGATAACATAATTACAAACGGGTTTTCTAATTATCAATTAGCCTTTTAAAATGTTAAACTTGGATTAGCTAACACAACGTGTCATTGGAACAATCAATCAACCAATCAAATGTATTTATGAAGCCCTTTTTACATCAGCCGGTGTCACAAAGTGCTATACAGAAACCCAGCCTAAAACCCCAAACAGCAAGCAATGCAGATGTAGAAGCACAGTGGCTAGGAAAAACTCCCTAGAAAGGCAGGAACCTAGGAAGAAACCTAGAGAGGAACCAGGCTCTGAGGGGTAGCCAGTCCTCTGGCTGTGCCGGGTGGAGATTATAACAATAATCACAGTGGTTGTAGAGGGTGCAACAGGTCAGCCCCTCAGGAGTAAATGTCACTTGACTTTTCATAACACAGGGGTGATGGTTGCTGATAATGGGCCTCTGTACACCTATGTAGATATTCCATAAAAAATCCTGCTGTTTACAGCTATAATAGTCATTTACAACATTAGCAATGTCTACACTGTATTTCCGATCAACTTGATGTTACTTTGATGGACAAAAAATGTGATTCTCTTTCAAAAACAAGGACATTTTGTAAGGGGTCGCATCCTGGCGGCAGAGAAGTCAGGCGCAGGAGAGAAAACTGTGTTTCCAGCGACGCAGTTTATTAAACAAAAACTCACCGGGAAACATTACAAATATAACAAATGGGTACAATACCCTACTCACGCCAGGACAAACGTGCACAAACACTTACAAATAACAATCACTGACAAACACATGAGGGGGAACAGAGGGTTAAATACACAACATGTAATTGATGGGATTGAAACCAGGTGTGATACAAGACAAGACAAAACCAAAGGAAAATGAAAAGAGGATCAGCGATGGCTAGAAAGTCAGTGACTTCGACCACTGAACGCCGCCCCGAACAAGGAGAGGGACCAACTTCGGTGGAAGTCGTGACACATTTCTAAGTGACCACAAACAATCACGGCCGGATGAGATGTAGCCTGGATTTGGATTTGTTTAACACTTTTTTGGTTCCTGCATGATTCCATACAGTATGTGTTGTTTCATAGTTTTGATGTATTCACTATTATTGTACCATGTGGAAAATAGTAAAAATAAAGAAAAACCCTTGAATGAGAAGGTGTGTTCATACTTTTGACAGGTACTGTTCAAAACATAGCCATTTAACACGACACTGAATCGTGGTCATGGTAACCTCTGAGCTGTAATAAGCATCAGTACAACCAGACCTAGTTTTATCTCCCAGCTATAAGGCTACAGTACGTCCTCTTATCAGGAGTCTTTTGAAGCTTGCTCAGTTTAATCACCCCAACAAAATGTTTTCTTAGATTCACCCGGAAATTGGGAACAACACCTTTTACCACCTCTCCCATGTATACAGCTCCTCCTTTTGTGACTCTTTTACAGTTTTTCTACAGTATGTGCACAATGGATATCTCATCAAGAGGAAGAGAGAGACGGTGGGATGCTTTAGAAGCAGAGCATCGCTAATTAAAATTGCCAGGCTAATTTGCTCCACTCTCTAAGCACTGACACTTGGCCGGTGGGATATTCTCCAGCTGAAGACAGAGATGTTGGAATCAAATTACCGTTAATATTAATCTGTGCTGCAGCAGCTCCTTGTAGTTACCAGCATGCTAGTACAGGATAAAATAGCTCTCCAACATATGTGATATTCTGAGCTATTCTCATTACTGTAGACATTCCTATTCATATGCAATTAGAGCTAAATTGCCAGTATATCTTGTTGTCAACTGTAACTGTACCATGTAGTGGCAGTTTCTCTTCCATTAGAGGATGATGTATGAATTAAAGAGGGAGTTGATGTTGTTCAAGACAATTATTGCATCCTTCCAATTGCCCCTCTATGAAACAATTCTGAGAAATGGTGCGGAGGATGATCAGTGCCTTCCTTCTGCACGGTGGCTAGGACAAACTCCCTAGAAAGGCCAGAACCTAGGAAGAAACCTAGAGAGGAACCAGGCTATGATGGGTGGCCAGTCCTCTTCTGGCTATGCCGGGTGGAGATTATAACAGAACATGGCCAAGATGTTCAAATGTTCATAGATGACCAGCAGGGTCAAATAATAATAATCACAGTGGTTGTCGAGGGTGCAACAGGTCAGCACAGGTCAGCACAGGTCAGGAGTAAATGTCAGTTGGCTTTTCATAGTTGATCATTCAAAGTATCTCTACCACTTCTGCTGTCTCAAGATGGAGTTGAAAACAGCAGGTCTGGGACAGGTAGCACGTCCAGTGAACAGGTCAGGGTTCCATAGCCGCAGGCAGAACAGTTGAAACTCGAGCAGCAGCATGACAAGGTGGACTGGGGACAGCAAGGTGTCATCAGGCCAGGTAGTCCTGAGGCATGGTCCTAGGGCTCAGGTCCACCGAGAGAGAGAGAGAAAAAGAAAGAAAGAAAGAAAGAAAGAAAGAAAGAAAGAAAGAAAGAAAGAAAAGAGAAAAAGAGAGAGAATAATTAAATTCACACAGGACACTGGATAAGACAGGATAAATACTCCAGATATAACAGACTGACCCTAGCCCGCCGACACATAAACTATTGCAGCATAAATACTCAAGGCTGAGACAGGAGGGGTCGGAAGACACTGTGGCCCCGTCCGACGATACCCCCTGCCAGGGCCAAACAGGCAGGATATAACCCCACCCCCCTTTGCCAAAGCACAGCCCCCACAACACTAGAGGGATATCTCCAACCACCAACTTACCATCCTTTCCATCCTGAGACAAAGCCTAGTATAGCCCACAAAGGTCTCCCCCACGGCACAACCCAATGGGGGGCGCCAAACCTGACTCAGTTACACCAGACCATCGTTATGTTTGGAGGAAAGAGGGGGAGGCTTGCAAGCCGAAGAACACCATTCCAACCGTGAAGCACAGGGGTGGCAGCATCATGTTGTGGGGGTACTTTGCTGCAGGAGGGACTAGTGCACATCACAAAATAGATGGCATCAGGAGGAAAGAAAATTATGTGGATATATTGAAGCAACATCTCAAGACATCATTCAGGAAGTTATAGCTTGGTCGCAAATGGGTCTTCCAAATGAACAATGACCCAAAGCATGCTTCCAAAGTTGTGTCAAAAGGGCTTAAGGATAACAAAGTCAAGGTATTGGGAAACAAGTATTTGACCCCTCTGCAAAACATGACTTAGTAACAAAACCCTTGTTGGCAATCACAGAGGTCAGACGTTTCTCGTAGTTGGCCACCAGGTTTGCACACATCTCAGGAGGGATTTTGTCTCACTCCTCCTTGCAGATCTTCTCCAAGTCATTAAGGTTTCGAGGGTGACGTTTGGCAACTTGAACCTTCAACTGCCTCCACAGATGTTCTATGGGATTAAGGTCTGGAGACTGGCTAGGCCACTCCAGGACCTTAATGTGCTTCTTCTTGAGCCACTCCTTTGCTGCCTTAGCCGTGTGTTTTGGGTCATTGTCATGCTGGAATACCCATCCACGACCCATTTTCAATGCCTTGGCTGAGGGAAGGAGGTTCTGACCCAAGATTTGACGGTACATGGCCCCATCCATCGTCCCTTTGATGTGGTGAAGTTGTCCTGTCCCCTTAGCAGAAAAACACCCCCAAAGCATAATGTTTCCACCCTCTTGGTTGATGGTGGGGATGGTGTTATTGAGGTCATAGGCATCATTCCTCCTCCTCCAAACACGGAGAGTTGAGTTGATGCCAAAGAGCTCAATTTTGACCACAACACTTTCACCCAGTTGTCCTCTGAATCATTCAGATGTTCATTGGCAAACTTCAGAAGGGCATGTATATGTGCTTTCTTGAGCAGGGGGACCTTGCGGGAGCTGCAGGATTTCAGTCCTTCACGGCGTAGTGTGTTCCAAATTGTTTTCTTGGTGACTATGGTCCCAGCTGCCTTGAGATCATTGACAAGATCCTCCCGTGTAGTTCTTGGCTGATTCCTCACCCTTCTCATGAACAATGCAACTCCACGAGGTGAGATCTTGCATGGAGCCCAGGCCGAGGGAGATTGACAGTTATTTTGTGTTTCTTCCATTTGCGAATAATTGCACCAACTGTTGTCACCTTCTCACCAAGCTGCTTGGCGATGGTTTTGTAGCCCATTCCAGCCTTGTGTAGGTCTACAATCTTGTCCCTGACATCCTTGGAGAGCTCTTTGGTCTTGGCCATAGTGGAGAGTTTGGAATCTGATTGATTGCTTCTGTGGACAGGTGTATTTTATACAGGTAACAAGCTGAGATTGGGAGCACTTCCTGTAAGAGTGTGCTCCTAATCTCAGCTCGTTACCTGTATAAAAGACACCTGGGAGCCAGAAATCTTTCTGATTGAGAGGTGGTCAAATACTTATTTCAATCATTAAAATGCAAATCAATTTATAACATTTTTGATATGTGTTTTTCTGGATTATTTTGTTGGTATTCTGTCTCTCACTGTTCAAATAAACCTACCATTAAAATTATAGACTGATCATTTCTTTGTCAGTGGGCAAACGTACAAAATCAGCAGGGGATCAAATACTTTTTTCCCTCACTGTATATTTAGATTTGTTTAACACATGTTTGATTACTATATGATTCCACATGTGTTTTGATGTCTTCACAACTTTTCTACAGTGTAGAAAATATAAAAAATAAACTAAAACCCTTGAATGAGTAGGTGTGTCCAAACCTTTCAACTGGTACTGCATATGACTCAATAACAGGAATACAACAGTGCTTGTCATGAGACATCCAGGCAGATTCCAGGGCTGGCATTTAATTCAGCCACATTTGACATCTAGGAAACACTTTGCTTGATCCACCTGGCCATCATCAGCCTTTACAACTCTAAAATAACCATAATATTACAGCTACGATATCAGCCCATGCCTACTGTGATGTCAAATGATCTAACAAACTACCTTTAAGCAAGATTGACATAAGCTATCCGTCAATGGTTATAACAGTGCCATGTCATTAGGCTGGTATAAAATCCCTTAGGTTGATTCCATTGCTTCCATGAAGGACTACTCCATGACTCCTTCATTAAGCTCTCTGTTGTCTCCCCGGCACAGATGTGAGAGCTGCTCCACAGCTCTTCTGAAGACCAGGTGTAACATAATGATTACTTTGAGTTGTGTAACCAAAGTGTCCTGATAGGGCACACCTGTGGCTGGCTTTTCTCCACTTGGCTGGATGCTGAGAAACATGTTGGCAAGCTGCCACCCCGTTTCTGGCCCTGCTGAAACGCAGCACTATCTGCATGCAACGGTATAGCCAATCTCTCATGCTGATGTCCTAATCAAAAGAGTGTGAGGCAGCATCTCACAAGACAAATTTGCTCTGTTGTTTTTATTGAATTATTGAGAGAGAGAAAGCACTTCCCCTGCTCTTTGCCCTCTTATACATACTATAGCATACATAGCTGTGACAATATGTATGCACTTAGCTTACCTCACAGTTTTGACATTTCCAGAACATTACCAGCACATTTCCTGGCAGCACTACTGATAAAATATAGAATATATTCTTGGCAATGGAATATGCCTTGACATTTGACTTTCATTTGTGCTATTTTGCGAGCGAGTATTCCAAATCAAATACTGGTAGGCTGTACAGATGAGCCAGGATACTTGTGAAAAGTATTTTTCAGAATCCTCCCCAATTTTCTCAGTCTCAGTCGGTCAAGTCCTGGGGTGGAATACATGAGACTGAACATTAGTGCATAAGCCTGAGGCCTTCACTCCTGAAATCCGGGCATTGCCAGCGATGAGATAAATGGCGAAAAGGAAACACATTTTGTCAATAACAACCTGGTGGACAGTTCTATCATCTTATTGGCACAAGAAAATGTGGATATTTTGTGGAAAGTGAAAATGTGATATTTTTTTCAGAGCACTTTAGTGAAGGAACATAACTGAGTCCAGATCATTTACCAGAGGAGTTTATAGGAGTTTCAGAGACTGAGAGGAATCCAAACCGCAGCCCTTCATCTGCTTCAATGTGTTATTTTATCCTCTGACCTTTCACTACATTACCCTAAACAGAGGACATAACATAAATCTGGACATTGCTCCTCTTGTTGTTATATTGTCAAAGACATAATACACCATAATGTTAATGTTAAACTCAGGCTGATGTAAAAAGGGCTTTATAAATACATTTGATTGATTGAAATACATTTGACTGAGGTATCAGGTGAACAGAAAAATAAATCCATCCCCGTAATAGGTACATGCAACAAACTGTACAATTGACTATTAGGCACATGAACTCAGCATTAGGACATCTATGACAGTATTTGTTGATTCTATTAATTTAAGGAGTTTTTAAGATGCAGTGGCTACTACTATGACTTTCCCATCTTAGCATGTCTTTCTCTCTGAAACCAAGCAAACAAAAGTGGCATTAAAAAACTACATGGGTCATATTCTGCTCTGCTGGACAGCCCGCCATCAGACTACACCACATGCTCTCTTCACTTAATCTCTAATACCGAAGCTAAACTGTATGACAGGAGATCGATCCACTGTGCACAGTTTAAATAGAGAGACATTGTTTACCAGTGGATTTTCCATCTTTAATTAGCCAACGCCAACCCTAATTTGCCTGAGGAAAATGAGGCTGCTCATGCATCAGAGCACTTCTGCCGTGCACTTGCCAGTTTCTCTGGCAGGCTTTGGCCCTAATGTGGACTTGAATGTAAAACGTTGAACCGCTGCGAACAGTCACATGCCTAGCAAGGCCCACATCCAATTTCACAGGGTAATGAAAGGCAAAACACGCGATGTGAAATAAGCAAGCCTTCATCCTCAGACACACAGGCAGCACCTCCAAGCTAAGAATGCAGACAGAAAAAAAGATTTGTATGTTTTCCTTATGTCAACTGCTTTTCTGTGAGCCTTATCTTATCTCAAACAGTTGCTTCAACAATGGTTAAACAAGTTGACAAATATAGCAAACATACTGTATGTCTGCCCCTGATCTACAATCTCATTCCATTACATGACATAATCCATTAAATGAAAGGGCAAATGATTTAGAAGAAAGCTGCTGGAGAAACAAGTAGGAAGTAAAATGACTTTATCTGGATTTAATTGCTATAGATTCCAGATGGGTCTCAGTCTGACTGTAATGGTTTGCACTCTGGTCACAGTGCAAATACAGAACATTGCATTTGCCTGGCTGGCTGTATAGGCCAGTCCACTTTTTCAGGCTAACAACTTGTGTGTAATTCCATGGGTTCTAACAAACCATTACCAAAGGAAAACAACATCTCACTTAATCTATATTGACAGCTTTATATTGACAAGCTGAGTCAATGACATATTAGATGTCATTTCCTGGAACAGGGATTTGGCTATGTGTTGGAGATCCGAAGCACTCACTGAAGAGTTGAAAGGTGGCCACTGCTTTTAAGAATCACATATCCCTAAAGAAAATACTACCCTGCACACAAAGTCTTACCATGGAGACAGTTTATGATCAAACTCCTGATGATTGCTTCCCGAGTGGCGCAGTAGTCTAAGGCACTGCATCGCAGTGTCATCACAGACCGGGGTTTGATCCCAGGCTGTGGTACATAACTGGCCGTGACCAGGAGTCCCATAGGGAGGCGCACAATTGGCCCAGCATTGTCTGGGTTAGGGGAGGGTTTGGCAGGGGGGGCTTTACTTGGCTCATCGCGTTCTACTGACTTTTTTTCTATTGTTTTTCTTCAAAAATTTTACCCCTTTTTCGTGGTATCCAATTGTTTTAGTAGCTACTAGCTTGTCTCATCGCTACAACTCCTGTACGGGCTCGGGAGACACGAAGGTTGAAAGTCATGCGTCCTCCGATACACAACCCAACCAAGCCGCACTGCTTCTTTACACAGCGCCATCTAACCCGGAAGACAGCCGCACCTGTAAGGGTTTTCTGTATGTGAAGGAGAGTCAGACCAAAATGTGGCGTGGCTATTGCGATCCATGTTTAATGAAACAAAGTAAACACGAATCAAATACAAAAACAATAAACGTACCACAAAAACCGAAACAGCCTAATACTGGTGCAAAGTAACACAGAGACAGTAACAAGGACAATCACCCACAAAACCCAAAACCAAACAGGCTACCTAAATATGGTTCCCAATCAGAGACAATGACGAACACCTGCCTCTGATTGAGAACCATATCAGGCCAAACATAGAACTAGACAAACTAGACATGTAACATAGAATGCCCACTCAGCTCACACCCTGACCAACGAAAACATACAAAGCAAACTATGGTCACGCCGCTTTGTCCAATGTGTCGGAGGAAACACCATGCACCTGGCAACCTTCGTTAGCGCGCACTGTGCCCGGCCCGCCACAGGAGTTGCTGGTGTGCGATGAGACAAGGATTTCCCTACCGGCCAAACCCTCCCTAACCCGGACGACACTAGGCCAATTGTGCATCGCGCAACGGACCTCCCGGTCGCGGCCGGTTACGACAGAGCCTGGGCGCGAACCCAGAGTCTCTGGTGGTGTAGCTGGCACTGCAGTACAGCGCCCTTAACCACTGCGCCACCCGGCAGTACTGCGCCACTGCCCCATCTACTGACTCTTTATGGCGGGCCGGGCTTCGGTCGTCAGTTGAACAGTATTTCCTCTGACACATTGGTGCGGGTGTTAAGGAGCGTGGTTTGGCGGGTCATGTTCCGGAGGACGCATGACTCGACCTTCGCCTCTCCCGAGCCTGTTGAGTGTTGCAGCGATGAGACAAGATCGTAAGTGTATCGCAGTTGGATATCATGAAATCAGGGAGAAAAAGGGTGTAAAATATATATATATACAGTTGAAGTTGGAAGTTTACATACACTTAGATTGAAGTCATTAAAACTCATTTTTCAACCACTCCACAAATATCTTGTTAACAAACTATAGTTTTGGCAAGTTGGTTAGGACATCTACTTTGTGCATGACACAAGTAATTGTTCCAACAATTGTTTACAGACAGATTATTTCACTCCTAATTCACTGTATCACAATTCCAGTGGGTCAGAGTTTACATACACTAAGTTGACTGTGCCTTTAAACAGCTTGGAAAATTCCAGACAATGTCATGGTTTTAGAAGGTACCACATGAAGGTACCACATTCATCTGTACAAACAATAGTACGCAAGTATAAACACCATGGGACCACGCAGCCGTCATACCGCACAGGAAGGAGACACGTTCTGTCACCTAGAGATGAACGTAAAGTGCAAATCAATCCCAGAACAGCAGCAAAGGACCTTGTGAAGATGCTGGAGGAAACAGGTACAAAAAATATATATCTATATCCACAGTAAAACAAGTCCTATATCGACATAACCTGAAAGGCCCCTCGGCAAGGAAGAAGCCACTGCTCCAAAACCACGATTGAAAAGCCAGACTACGGTTTGCAACTGCACATGAGGATGAAGAGTGTTCTTTTTGGAGAAATGTCCTCTGGTCTGATGAAACAAAAATAGAACTGTTTGGCCATAATGACCATCGTTATGTTTGGAGGAAAAAAGGGGAGGCTTGCAAGCCGAAGAACACCATCCCAACTGTGAAGCACGGCAATGCTACCAAATACTAATTGAGTGTATGTAAACTTCTGACCCACTCGGAATGTGAAGAAAAAAATAAAAGCTGTAATAAATAATTCTCTCTACTATTATTATATGAAAAACTGCGTTTAAATGTATTTTGCTAAGGTGTATGTAAACTTCTGACTTCAACTGTATATATATATATAAAATATAACTTCTGATGATTACAAATCTACTAATGTCTCCACCAACCACCAACCCCCAGCAGGCAGAAATAAGTTTACCAGACAAACATGGTGGTAGAGATCTGTTAAATAGTGGTGACGTTCTTACTGCATCTCTATGGATGATGACATGTGTGTGTCTCTTCTGTTGGTAAACTGGGATTAAATAAAACATATTAACATTTAAAGAAAAGTAAAAAGTTCCCCGCGACAGTATGTAGCCTGGGGATATGGTTTGTTTGTGTGATGTCATCACAGAGCTGAATAAAGCTATCTTTGGGGAGATGCCAAAATTAGACTGTGTCATTAATTGTACTAGCCATATGGTCTACAGTGTCTGAATGGCACGCTCACTTAAATTCCTTAGGAGGTGCTGGAATGGACGACTAGCATTTACACTCAGTGGGGTCTTGTTGAATACACACACAAATTGTGTGTGTGTGCTCGCGCATACTTGTGCATGTGTGTTTCATTATAATATGATGAAAAGCTAGCTTCGCCAGAAATATGCAGCCTTCTTTGCATGCTTAGGATAGTTTGAAGAAAATGTCTCAGGCTAGCATAATAGGCCCTTGTCTGCACCGAATCTCTTTTTAAATGTAGCACATAATAAAAGTACATAGCAGCAAATAATGAAACACCAACAGTACACACATTTAGATCAGTGAAGGGGGGCCCGCAGGCCCCCCTTAAGTAGGCCCCCCTTGGAACTCAGTCAGGGTTTCAACTTACTGTTGCGAAGTAGAATAGTAGAATACACAAGATGCAATTTCGAAATTTGGTTGTGCTTCAACAGTTTTTCTCTTGTTACAGTATATCAGTCGCTGATAGCCACTCAATTTGCCCATGTCAGGTAAAATGTTTTAGATTAGTAAGTTAGTCTAGAGATCAGCTTTATAAACTTGTAGTAATCAAGGTCGAAATAGAGCCCCAGGTGCCCCCATTGATTTTGTTAGTCAGTTTCACTCAGATATAATTTTCAAAACTGTTAACATTTCTCTCCACCCTATGGCAAAATTAGTAGAATTGCATTAAATTAGCAGTAAAACTGCTACTTTTCCTCTCCGCCGCATGGCAAAAGGAGTAAGATTGCACAAAATGAACTTTTAAACGTAAAAATGTGCATGAAATTAGTTATAAAATTGACAAATCTTCTCTCCGCCCCATGGAAAAATGTGTATAATTGAAGCAAACTAGCTTCAGCATTTTCTCTACACCCCATGACAAAATGTGTAGAATGGCACGATGCGGCCCCCCATGATGAGTTCAAGTTTTTTGTGGCCCTAACCCCAATAAAAGTTGCCCATCCCTGATTTAGGTCGTGAATTCACTATTGCATGGAAAGAATACTCAGCTGGCTGCTCATTGTTTAAAAAGCTAAAGCACATTTTCATGTCTTCAGAGAGTGTGTGAGCACAGACAGGCCTTAGTGTCATGCTGCATCTCTCCCTGACTGCCTGTCTCATCTCCTCTTGCTCCACTCTTCTCCTTTCCCTTCCCATTCTATTTAGTCTGACCATGGTTTCCTTGTTCTCCCTATTCTTCCCTGCTGAGATGTTTCAGACATAGTAGCATCCTCATCAGGGGTCCTGTATACTATATCTGGATGAGTTTGTCTCTGATGGCTCTCATCCTGATGACATACATACCTCAGTGAATGTGAAGCGCCAGCTTTGCCACAAGCTCAGTCAAATTAAGTCTGAGTTTGTTTTTGAGCGCACAGGAACAAATGTAATAATTTTACACAGCCGAGCCGAAAGTAGAATGTGTAGTTCATCAAATCTGTGAGGTCTTAGGCAGAGTGTACAAAACATTAGGAACACCTTCCTAATATTGAGTTACACACCCTTTTCCCGTCAGAACAGCCTCACTTCATTGGGGCATGGACTCTACAAGGTGTCAAAAGTGTTCCACAGGGATGCTAGCCCATGTTGACTCCAATGCTTCCCACAGTTGTGTCAAGTTGGCTGGATGTCATTTGGGTGGTGTTCCTAATGTTTTGTACACCCAGTGTACATGTTCTAAAGCAAAATCACTTTCAGTCCCGGAAAGGAAATCACCCAACATTTGTGCAGCACATCACCACTGCTCTGGCCCTACTACAGTGAGTTAACTGTAAATTAACATCAGAGTTGTAATGCCAAGCATTAAATCCCTCTGATTAATCTGGGTCAATACAGTCTGACCTGTTCTGCAAGGCTGGGTCTGCATCAGCCTCTTCCTAACAGAAAGCGGTAATGATTAGCTGACTTGCCCTTGGCTCTCCAACAGTACACACGGACTCTCTGAACAAAGAGCTTCCATAATGTAATCTATATCTCCTTATTCATAGCCAGGCTACAGTGGGTTGATATAGCTGTGCTAGAGTGTGAATTATCATTGTTTTGAAGGATCACATGAACCACAGTATACACTGAGTATACCAACATACAAACATTCCTAATATTTAGTTGCACCCCCCCCCCCTCCCCCTCTTTCTTTAACCTGTCTCCTTCCCTTCATCTACACATCAATAAGGGATCATAGCTTTCACCTGGATTCATCTGGTCTGTGTATGTCATGGAAAGAGCAGGTGTTCTTCATGTTTTGTATACTTAGTGTAGTGAGTGGTTGTATGCTACAGTATGTACTGTATAGAGGTTATAGAAGATGATTGATACCTTTATAACTGCACTAAGTCCCTCAGCAAGCATCAGTGTGAAACTCCTCTGCAATACTAATGAACATTTCCAACCTGCTGGAGGCGAGAGCTCTCCAGCGCTGGGAGGGATTTCACTCCCCAGGATGGAACATCACATCCCTTTTCTCTTGGTGCCTGCCTGTGACTGGAGGCATAGTTTGGCTTGATGAAAAGGGGTCGGATGGCGTGGGTCTGATAGGGCCCTGCAGTAACACCTGTTTCACATTACACAGTAACCCCAGAATGAATAACTGACAGACTCAATCACATTCGCTCCAAAGATACTGACAGGCAGGCAGCGCAGACGACTGCAATCATGGGAGGAATTATTTTAATGAAAACCTGAAGTGGCACTCATTCACTTTCATTGTCATAGGAACTATTTTGATGGAAAATATATTTGACTTACTCATAGGACTTGAAGTCTACCTAACACCTGGGCTGGGCCTGGGTTACTTACAGGTTTAGTTCAGGAGATAAAACAACTTGTCATGTCTTCAGGAATATCTCCAGAGACCAATTACACAGGAGATTAAATAAATGGTCACCAATTTTCCTGGCATCCATTTCATTTAACTGTCATATATTTAGGAAAATCACATAGCCTAATGCTTATTTTTTCATATAGAATAATTACATCTTCACCAGATATGATATAGAACATGCACCAAAGAAAACCAAAAATGTCACTTTCCCTCAACTAGCCCACTTGACTACAGAGTAGATACCATCATATGGACTCGCTTTGTCTGTGCACCATGCAGACAAACACTGTATAGCTGTGTCCGAGCTGATTCTTCCCAGCCCACATGTCTGCAGTGGCGGCATGGCGAGGATGCTGTTATAATTCAACGTCAGATCAAGTATAATCAACGTCCCCCTGCTGGCTCAATTGGATCCTTATTCACAAAAATATAATCTTCTCGCTCCGCAACCATCTTTGAGAAAGTCTGTGCCCTTTTTCTCAACGGAAGAAGATTCGCTCTGCTGCAGTTCGGTTCGCAGTTCAATGTATGTCACTCGTAGTCCACAGTGAGAGGCTGAGAGCTCCTTGCACATCTGGAGGATTTTCTCTGCGAATAGGCTTGTGTACCTACATGGTTTCCCTATATCAGATTCGTTTGAGGAGTTAAATTCAGAGGTCTGATAAAATGGGCCATCGCATAATAGCGACTGTCCTTTTTTGTGTGTGGCTTTTTGGTAAATCGCATGGAGCGTTTCCAAACCAGATAAATATAGGTAAGTTATATTTTCAATTACTAAAATGTTTTTTCTTTAGCCTAAAAAGAAAACGATATAAATGTACATTAAAAGCTTGTGTGGTGTTGACTTCATTTGCACTGATTATTATTTGCATAATTCATTGTCAAGTTCATCAGTCATACCCTAAAGAGAGGTAGCAGACTAGCTATGACAAACAATGCGTTTAAGAGTGGGGGGAGGGTAAAATAAATCACCAAAAGTTTCACATACTTGCCTATTTAAGTATCTTCATGCAGAACTTTCCACCCCTTCACTGGCCAGTATAGATTTGACATTAATAAATGAATCACAGTATAATTAATTGGTTGATGTTTATTCTAGATTAAGCGATGTTCATCCATTTAGTAATGTGAAATACCTTGGTGCGTAAAATAGGACTGATCATTTGTCGTCAGTGATAGAAAATAAATTATAAGGGATGATATTGATGTCATACTATGTTTTCATGAAACGGAATAAGAGGAACTAACCTATGCAATTCTTCCCATTCTCCTCTCCTCTTTCGTTTATAGGTGGGCTTTTTATGCGCTCTACAGTGCAGGAGCACAGCGCCTTCAGGTTCGCTGTTCAGCTGTATAATACCAATCAGAATGTGACGGAGAAACCTTTCCATCTCAATTATAATGTAGACAACCTCGAATCCTCCAACAGCTTCTCCGTCACACATGCGTGTGAGTACCACGACACTAAATGATAGCAATATATTTCATTTAATTAACGACACATATGGAGGGCACTACCCCCCCCCTCAATGTATTATGAGCGGCTACTGCACCGACTGGGGGCTATATCCACAGTGGCATTGGCTTGACGCCTATGTAATTTATTACATTGATTGTAGGCGAATTGCTATAGCATTAGAAGACGATCATCCCACACATGTCTTCTGAGCTGTCACTGCACATGGCTTTGCTGATGGTAGGGTATAGGGTTGGGTCAAATTGATGAGAACAATTCCAGAAAAACACAATGAAAACCGCATGAAAACATTACATTACTGTTGTGTATCAAAGTCAGCTTTATGAGCTTTTAAGTGGCATAGTTATTTCAGAGCCTGGGATATACAGCTTATTTTAAGCTGGAGTAATTGTTAAAGATTCAAAATATGGTTGATCTTTTATAGTTTTATCTGTTAATTCTTTCCTGTCCGGATATACTATCTTTTGTATGCAAAAAAAAAATGTCACACCACTATGATTGTCAAAGAAAGTTGGACTATTATACAAGACCCAGTTCCTTTCAGATGAAGCCGTGGATATTCCAAAGAGGTGGTTGTTGCAGCAATTGCTGTATAGCCTAATAATCAAAATGACAGATTCAGTTCTCTGTTATATCACTTTTTACCTACACTGTAGTAGATATAAATGATATTTTGTTTTGTCATGCACAGTACACTAGTCAAGTGTGTACGTTAAGAGCATTTAAAAAGAAGAGGTTAGGGTCAGCCAAGTCTACACCAAATTGAGAAACATTATGTCTAAACTGCATAGCAGCTATCTTGACACACAAAGCACAATGGTACACAGGTACAAATGTTTAATGTATACGAAGACACGCAGTAAACTTGTCATGTCTGTCTATAGCTGGGATATTTCACAAAAGACTTGGAAATAATGTCATTGAGAATATCACAGTTATCATCTGTAGGAAATGCTTATCAATCCTTTGGATACGATTCAACAGAGGTTGCTGTTGTTCTGTTGGAAAACTGTATGTTAATATTTCTCTGAAATGACAATTCCACATTCGTCTGGCAAAGATGCTTCTCTCTACCTTGTGTTGTAGCTGTGGTATAAAAAACGTTAATGAATGGCACTTGACAGTGTTATATCTCCTCTCTTAGTTGCTGTTCACTTGGGGCACTATTGTAAGGTCACAGCGATAGGCTTGTAATGAGGGTGCACATGAATAAGCCTGCAGTGTATCCTACTGTTGGGCTTTATTTAACCCCCCATCTCCGGTTACATCATTTTGCTATAGCCTACGCTGTAAGTTGTTGAATTTACTTTGTACCAATTCCCTTTACTGTGACTGTGAGGATAGCTTTGGTAAAATCATTTTCCTCTCTTAGATTTGTCGAATGAATTCTCATTCATTTCTGGAACTGACTACTTAATTTGATTGCCGGGGTGGAGAAATTGACCTATAATTGGAGCGGATGGATGGCTTTTAGATATTTCAGGATTCATGAAATGTCTCCAGTTGCTATAGTGATCAATATGACAGAATATGGATATCTGCCACATGATTGACAAGCAGGTATGAGCCTTTCTGCCAAGCAAAGCTAAGTAAAGTAAACATGTGCTCTGTGCACATTTCAGTTGCACATTTTTCCATTGTGATTAGATGCAGTATTTGCTGTTTCTAGTTTGAGTAAATGTAATGTTTTAAATTCAAAGAGGAGCCAATGCCAACCTCAGTTTGATGCTAGCTAGCTATCCCAAGAAAAAAACGTGTTTTGCTTCAGTATTGTATTGCAGTGTTTATTGAAGACAATAACCTATAGATTGCTTTTCTTTATTTTTTAACTTAAATGAATATATTTATCTGTTTGCTTATCTAATATTCGACATGTTGGAGTGTATTCTGATGTCAGGTCTTTGCATTTGTTTTTGTCGAATGGCATGCGATGGGACCCTCTGGTTCATTCTAGATGAGAATGGTTGTGGACAGAGAGTGGGCTTCCAAAATCGTACTGACTTCCTCTGGCAGCATTGGATGTGTCTGGGAGCCACAGGGACTGTCAGAAGCACTCTTTTGGCATGTTAACGTTTCACTAACTGTACTTCTCCAAGGATGAGGCAGACTATTCAAATATGTGTCAGCAAACAGAATTAGCCACTCAGATGGTAGTGTAACTCAATAAAGAGAAAAAATATGAGGAAATCTGGAGCTTGTTGGATGCCTTTCCGGGCTCATCTATTAAAGTGCAAAACCATCTCTCATTGCGATGATTTTGTAGTTACAAATTGACATTTGTCCTTCTGTGTGGTTTTTGTGTATTGTGGTATTTCCATTTGTTAAAAACCATGTCTGTTAATGTCATGACACAACAGACAATCAGAAGGGAACATTATAAGTCGGACTTCCATGAAGCCTTCATAAAGCACTCATAACACCACCAGTGCCATGATATAATACAAATCTGTTTATGTCACTTTCCCTTTGAAATTGACATCAGAAGAAGAAGAGGGGTAAAATAGATGAGTAGCCAACTTGGATAACCTTTGACTTTGACCAGAGAGGCTACAAAGCCTGACATTTCAATGTGTAGCACTTTAATAATATTCATGTTTTTCACATTTATTCAATTCGAGCCTTCATGTATGTATTTCTAAATTACTGGCCAATTGAAGATTAGAATACATTTATTTTACATACAGTGCTTTGAACTGTATTTCTATATTTTAATTGCTAATTGGATTACAATTGCGCATAATGATGGCAGATATGGAGAAAAGTTACCTCATCAGACACTAACATTGTTGGACAATAACACAGTTACTATTATTTATTATTCACACTTTTTAATGTCAGATGAAATTATCAAATGGATGATATGTATATACAGTGCATTCAGAAAGTATTCAGACCCCTTCACTTTTACACATTTTGTTACGTTAAAGACTTATTCTCAAATTGATTAAATCATTTTTTCTCTCTCATCAATCTACTAACAATACCCCGTCATGCCAAAACCAAAACGGTGTTTTAGAAATGTTTGCAAAGGCATTAAAAATAATAAACTGATATCACATTTACATAAGTATTCAAACCCTTTACTCAGTACTTTGTTGAAGCACCTTTGGCAGCGATTACATCCTTGTGTCTTCTTGGGTATGACACTACAAGCTTGGCACACCTGTATTTGGGGAGTTTCTCCCATTATTCTCTGCAGATCCTCTCGAGCTCTGTCAGGTTGGATGGGGACCTTCACTGCACAGCTATTTTCTGGTCTCTCCAGAGATTTTAGATCGGGTTCAAGTCCAGGCTCTGGCTGGGCCACTCAAGGATATTCCCGAAGCCACTCCTGCATTGTCTTGGCTGTGTGCTAAGAGTCATTGTCCTGTTGGAAGGTGAACCTTCGCCCCAGTCTGAGGTCCTGAGCGCTCTGGAGCAGGTTTTCATCAAGGGTCTCTGTACTTTTCTCTGTTCATCTTTCCTTCCATCCTGACTAGTCTCCCAGTCCCTGCCACTGAAAAACATCTCCACAGCATGATGCTGCCACCACCATGCTTCACCGTAGGGATGGTGCCAGGTTTCCTCCCGACGTGATGCTTGGCTTTCAGGCCAAAGAGTTCCTCATGGGCAGACTCCTTTAGGTGCGTTTTTGCAAACTCCAAGCGGGCTATCATGTGCCTTTTACTGAGGAGTGGTTTCTGTCTGGCCACTCTACCATAAAGGCCTGATTGGTGGAGTGATACAGAGATGGTTGTCCTTCTGGAAGATTCTCCCATCTCCACAGAGGAACTCTGGAGCTCTGTAAGAGTGACCATCGGGTTCTTGGTCACCTCCCTGACCAAGTCCCTTCTCTCCCGATTGCTCAGTTTGGCCAGGTGACCAGCTCTAGGAAGAGTCTTGGTGGTTCCAAACTTCTTCCATGATGGAATGATGGAGGCCACTGTGTTCTTGGTGACCTTCAATGCTGCAGAAATGTTTTGGTACCCTTCCCCAGATCTGTGCCTCTACACAATCCTGTCTCGGAGCTCTATGAACAATTCCTTAGACCTCATGGTTTGGTTTATGCTCTGACATGCACTGTCAACTGCGAGACCTTATATATAGAAAGGTGTGTGCCTTTCCAAATCATGTCCAATCAAGTGAATTTACCACAGGTGGACTCCAATAAAGTTGTAGAAACATCTAAAGTGTGATCAATGGAAACAAGATGCACCTGAGCTCAATTTCTAGTCCCACAAAGGGACTGAATACTTATGTAAATCAGGTATTTCTTTTTTTTTTTATTAATACATTTGAAAAATGTTTTTAAAAAACGGGTTTTGCTTTGTCATTATGGGGTATTAAAATCAAATCAATCAAATCAAAGTTTATTTGTCATGTGCGCCGAAAACAACAGGTGTAGGTAGACCTTACAGTGAAATGCTTACTTACATGCTCTAACCAATAGTGCAAAAAAGGTGTTAGGTGAACAATAGCGAGGCTATAAATTAACGAGGCTACATACAGACACTGGTTAGTCGGCTGATCGAGGTAGTATGTACATGTAGATATGGTTAAAGTGACTATGCATATATGATGAACAGAGAGTAGCCGTAGCGTTAAAGAGGGGTTGGCGGGTGGTGGGTGGCAGGACACAATGCAGATAGCCCGGTTAGCCAATGTGCGGGAGCACTGGTTGGTGTGTCCAATTGAGGTAGTATGTACATGAATGTATAGTTAAAGTGACTATGCATATAGGTTAAACAGAGAGTAGCAGCAGCGTAAAAAGAAGGGTTGGGGGAGGCACACAATGCAAATAATCCAGGTAGCCATTTGATTACCTGTTCAGGAGTCTTATGGCTTGGGGGTAAAAACTGTTGAGAAGCCTTTTTGTCCAAGACCGCTTGCCATGCGGTAGTAGAGAGAACAGTCTATGACTGGGGTGGCTGGGGTCTTTGACAATTTTTAGGGCCTTCCTCTGACACCTCCTGGTGTAGAGGTCCTGGATGGCAGGCAGCTTGATGTACTGGGCCATACGTACTACCCTCTGTAGTGCCTTGCGTTCAGAGGCCAAGCAATTGCCGTACCAGGCAGTGATGCAACCTGTCAGGATGCTCTCGATGTTGCAGCTGTAGAACCTTTTGAGGATTTCAGGACCCATTGCCAAATCTTTTTAGTCTCCTGAGGGGGAATAGGCCTTGTCGTGCCCTCTTCACGACTGTCTTGGTGGGTTTGAACCATTCTAGTTTGTTGTTGATGTGGACAACGAGGAACTTGAAGCTCTCAATCTGCTCCACTACAGCCCCGTTGATGAGAACGGGGGCGTGCTCGGCCCTCTTTTCCTATAGTCCATAATCATCTCCTTAGTCTTGGTTACGTTGAGGGATAGGTTATTATTCTGGCACCACACGGCCAGGTCTCTGTCCTCCTCCCTATAGGCTGTCTCGTCGTTTTCGTTGATCAGGCCTACCACTGTTGTGTCGTCTGCAAACTTAATGATGGTGTTGGAGTCGTGATTGGCCATGCAGTCGTGGGTGAACAGGGAGTACAGGAGGGGACTGAGCACGCACCCCCGTGGAGCTCCAGTGTTGAGGATCAGCGTGGCAGATGTGTTGCTACCTACCATCACCACCTGGGGGTGGCCCGTCAGGAAGTCTAGGATGCAGTTGCAGAGAGATGTGTTTAGTCCCAGGATCCTTAGCTTAGTGATGAGCTTTGATGGTACTATGGTGTTGAACGCTGAACTGTAGTCAATGAATAGCATTCTCACATAAGTCTTCCTTTTGTCCAGGTGGGAAAGGGCAGTGTGGAGTGCAATAGAGATTGCATCATCTGTGGATCTGTTTGGGCGGTATACAAATTGCAGTGGGTCTGGGGTTTCTGGGATAATGGGGTTGATGTGAGCCATTCCCAGCCTTTCAAAGCACTTCATGGCTACGGACATGAGTGCTATGGGTCTGTAGTCATTTTAATTGTACCTTTATTTAAACTAGGCAAGTCAGTTAAGAACAAATTCTTATTTTCAATGACGGCCTAGGAACAGTGGGTAAACTGCCTTGTTCAGGGGCAGAATGACAGATTTGTACCTTGTCAGCTCGGGGATTTGAACTTGCAACCTTTCGGTTACTAGTCCAACGCTAAACACTAGGCTACCCTGCCGCGTTCTTGGGCACAGGGACTATGGTGGTCTGCTTGAAACATGTTGGTTTTACAGACTCAGTCAGGGACATGTTGAAAATGTCAGTGAAGACACCTGCCAGTTGGTCAGCACATGCCCGGAGCACACGTCCTGGTAATCCTTCTGGCCCCGCAGCCTTGTGTATGTTGACATCTTTAAAGTTCTTACTCACGTCGGCTATGGAGAGCGTGATCACACAGTCATCCGGAACAGCTGATGCTCTCATGCATGCCTCAGTGTTGCTTGCCTCGAAGCGAGCATAGAAGTGATTTAGCTCGTCTGGTAGGTTCATGTCACTGGGCAGCTCGCGGCTGTGCTTCCCTCTGTAGTGTAGATTGATGAGATTGATGAGGATTTATTTATTTTTAATCAATTTTAGAATGAGGATGTAACGTAACAAATGTGGGAAAAGTGAAGGGGTCTGAATACTTTCCGAATGTACTGTATGTTCTTTCATCGCAGAAGATACTCTTTATTCTTCACCTCAGCCTCAGCCTCACTTGATAATAATGTGGGATGGTATGTGGATCTGCTGCTACTCATTCTTTAATGCATTCTCATGCTTCCTCAAAACATCTGCATAACAGATGGATATTCAGTTTGAAGATTGAACATAGCAGATGTCTCCTACTTAACGAAAATAGAAAATTATTTTTTCTATTCAAGAGTACTGGAACATGTAAGACCGGATTGTATGCATCATGTTAAAAGTGGGGACAATGCTAACAAAACAACCATCTCAGTTGGTGGAAAACGAGTTGTATTATTCAAATTATTTTCAAAGGATTTTTTCTAGTGAGAAAAGTTATGTGGTGTCTCACTACACACACACAAATAAGGGTTCCTCAAGGGTACTTTGGGAAGGGGGATGGTTCTATGTGGAACCATACTGACCCAAAGAACCCTTTGAGCCCTTTAATGGTTCTTTTCAGTTCAAAAAGGTTATCTATTTTAGTGAACGATAAAATGTAGGGGCGGTGGCTCATTCAAATATTTTAGGGCGTAGATTGCATACAGCTCTTTTTGTTCAATTGTGAGAGTGTTATTCCCGTTGATCTAATCTGATGTGTTATGCTTTTACATGGCCAGTGACAATGTATTTCGAAAGACTTGAGAACCGTTGACAAAGTGAGTAGTTGTCAATTCTCTCCTCGGGCACCCATAGCCGTTCCAGAGCTAGCACACCTGATTCAACTTCTTAATAAACACAATAATAAAACCTATGGAATTTTAACAATAGAGTATAATATGGCTATTAAACCAGAATTTAAAAAACTGTATGGTTCTAAAAAATAACTTTCTCTCTAGAACCATTCTCCATAAAGGTTATAAAAATAATCATAAAAAAGGGCTCTATATGCAGTAGCCCCAAAAAGTGTTCTTACCTTAGTGGAACCCTTTTTTGGTTCTATATAGAACCTTTTTTAATGGTTATTTATAGAACTTTAGGAAAGGGTTATTTATAGCACCATACAGGTTCCATTTCAAACCAATTTAATATTGTTCTTAATAGAACCTTAATAAAAAACGTTCCATAAAGCACCACAAAGGGTTCCATTATGGTTACAAGTCAAATAACCTTTATTTTGCACTATATACTGTAGAACTATATGTTTTTAGTGTGTATAGAGGGTGCTATAATTTCTTGATGTTAGATATTATTTTGTCAATTGCAATTTTTGTGATTTGTGGTTGTCTGTGGAGACTGTGTATCTTAAAAAAGGCACATCCATCTACAAAGGGTTAAATCGATGTCTTTGAATCACATGACCGAGTCAGGCGATGTACGTATAGATAAAAAATAAAAAAAGAGCCATAACGTGTAAAGACTTCTCGATTAGGAAGAAGTGGCAGTCAGACATGGGCTGTGATTAGAATAACGTCCGTTACCCTGGTTGGGTCAGGATGTAATGATAGTCACAAATCCCCATCGGCCATTACTGTGTTATTGGCTGAGAAGATCAATAGGCTGAAGGCCACAGGACAAGACAGCAGTGTTTGGTGTAGTGTGTTGTGCTACACTGTGTTGGTGTGAGGAGATCAGCTCTCACTGCCCATATCATTCTCTCAACATCTCCGGATGTGTGACAGAACAGAATTAATTTCACTAGAGCTTTTTATTATCTCAGAGTGTAGGCTACAGTTCTCTCAGAAAAATATGAGCCCCAGAGAGTTTGACCCATATTGCTGTACGGTACAACACCAACCTACAGACAAGTGTACATAGATAAACATATAGAGTTGAAGTCGGAAGTTTACATACTCTTAGGTTGGAGTCATTAAAACGCGTTATTCAACTACTCCACTAATTTCTTGTTAACAAACTATCATTTTGTCAAGTCGGTTAGGTCGTCTACTTTGTGCATGACACAGGTAATTTTTCCAACAATTGTTTACAGACAGATTATTTCACTTATATTTCACTGTATCACAATTCCAGTGTGTCAGAAGTTTACATACACTAAGTTGACTGTGCCTTTTAACAGCTTGGAAAATTCAATAAAATGAGAAGCTACTGATAGGCTAATTGACATAATTTGAGTCAATTGGAGGTGTACCTGTGGATGTATTTCAAGGCCTACCTTCAAACTTAGTGCCTCTTTGCTTGACATCATGGGAAAATCAAAGGAAATCAGCCAAGACCTCCACAAGTCTGGTTCATACTTGGGAGCAATTTCTAAACGGCTGAAGGTACCACGTTCATCTGTACAAACAAGAGTACGCAAGTATAAACACAATGAGACCGCGCAGCCGTCATACCGCTCAGGAAGGAGACGTTTTCTGTCTCCTAGAGATGAACGTACTTTGGTGCAAAAAGTGCAAATCAATCCCAGAACAACAGCAAAGGACCTTGTGAAGATGCTGGAGGAAACATGTACAAAGTATCTATATCCACAGTAAAACGAGTCCTATATCGACAAGGAAGAAGCCACTGCTCCAAAACCGCCATAAAAAAGACAGACTACAGTTTGCAACTACACCTTTTTCTCCCTGAGTATTCATTACATGAATCTTATACAAATCTGTTCATATTCACCCGAGGAAGAATACAACAGCTTTTTTTTCGGACAAGCGAGCACTTATATATATGGTCATTTTCACGGCTTCATTCATTCATAGAATGTTTGGGAATGACGTACAGTAAGGCATTTGTGAAGATTCTACAGCAATAGAGCAGCCATGCGTTTGGACAATTCATAGATATTGCAGTAAATAAAACCTAATAACAACATCTGTCTTGTGCAGGACCAGTGTCTCCACAGACTGGTTTGCCATAGCCAATCAGAGCTACACTAGATCTATTTTAGATCGTATTTGCCAAAAGCTACAAAATACACCTGAATGGATTTCTGCAAATATGTAAATACCCCGGGAGTCCTCTTGCATTTGGGAACTTCACATTCCTACAGATCAAACAGCCTTGAAATGGTAGCTTCTCTCCCATAGTTGCCTATGCACAACATGTAATGCTAGCCAGTGTGAGATAAGCTAAACTCTAACTAGGGAACGTTAGATAAACCCTCTCAAACCTTTTCAGCTAGTTGGCCATCAAAATTGCACTGATAAACGATGGCGAATAGTAGCCAGCTTATTTTTTTTTTGTTGTTGCACTGCATGGATCACAGGTGCTGTTGAATGCAGCATTGCTGAATGGTGCACTCAAAATGTATTGTAGTTGAGTTGTCAGCCCAGGTTACTGCTCAAATGTTGCTGTAATAGGCCTACTTGTTTCTCCTTTGCATGGTGTTTTGTTTTTTGGTTATTCATTGTCAAGCTTTAAAAACCGAAGCCAGACTGCAACATTTTAGTAGCCTAGCTAGGACTATAGCATGTGTTTGTCTGTACACTTTCCCTCTGCTGCACGCTGTAAACAAGACACATGAAGGCAGCGCAATTGAAGTTGAATTCACCTATACAAGCAGTAAAACATGGCACCGACAGACATGGCAGCTCTGCTTCTAGCTCCTAAGGAACTTTGTTGTATTTTGTTTTTTTGTGTGTTATTTCTTACATTATTAGTCTACAACGTTTCTTAATGTTATTACATACAGCCGCAAATAACTTTTGGAATTCAGAGCGGTGGTAACTCACCAACATTACAACCAGAAATTCGACTTCCCTGAATTGGATCCTTTGTTCATACCCCTCAGGGCAATTTTACTGATCCCAGAGGCTTCTCCAAGATGCCGCTGGCGGAGAAGAGGTATTCAGAGTGGACTTTTAGTGCGACTCAGGAAAAGTGCACAGCATCCACCACTTCTGAGTATTTTACTCGCTAATGTTCAGTCCCTGGACAATAAAGTAGACGACCTCAGGGCAAGGATCTCCTTCAATAGAGAGTCAAGGGACATTAACATACTCTGTTTCACGGAATCATCTCTCTCTCCAGACATCTCTCTCTCTCTCCGGAATCATCTCTCTCTCCAGACATCTCTCTCTCTCCAGACATCTCTCTCTCTCCGGAATCATCTCTCTCTCCAGACATCTCTCTCTCTCCGGAATCATCTCTCTCTCCAGACATCTCTCTCTCTCCGGAATCATCTCTCTCTCCCTGTCCGTACAGCCAGCTGGGTTCTCAGTACACCGCGCAGACAGGAATAAAGAACTCTCCGGGAAGAAGAAAGGCAGTAGTGTATGTTTCATGATTAACTACTCATGGTGTGATTGTGATAGCGTACAGGAACTCAAGTCCTTTTGTTCATCCAATCTAGAATATCTCACAATCAAATGACGACTTTTTTACCTCCCAAGAGAATCTCATCGTTTATAGTCACAGACGTGTACATTCCCCCTCAAGCCGATACTACAACAGCCCTCAAGGAACTACACTGGACTTTGTGCAAACTGGAAACCACATATTCTGAAGGCACATTTATTCTAGCTGGGGATTTTAACAAAGCAAATTTGTCTAAAATTCTACCGAAGTTCTATCAATACATTGTCTGTAGTACTCGCGCTACAAAAACTCTGAACCATTGTTACTCTCCCTTCTGGGATGGCTACAAGGCCTGCCCCCGCTCTCCCTTCGGCAAATCAGATCGCGACTCCATTCTGCTCCTCCCTTCCTACAGGCAGAAACTAAAACAGGAAGTACCCGTGCTAAGGTCTATTCAACGCTGGTCTGACCAATCAGAATTTATGTATCAAGATTGTTTTGATCACGTGGACTGCGATATGTTCCGGTTTACCTCTGAGAATAACATTGACATATACATGGACACGGTGACTGAGTTCATCAGGAAGTGTATAGGGGATGTTGATCACACGGTCACTATTAAAACCTACCCAAACTAGAAACCGCGGAGAGATGGCAGCATTTGCACAAATCTGAAAGTGCGAATCACCGCATTTAACCACAGCAAGGTGACTGGGAATATGTTGAATACAAACAGTGTAATTATTCCCTCTGTAAGTCAATCAAACATTAAAATGTAAGTATAGAGACAAAGTGGAGTCGCAATTCAACGGCTCAGACACAAAACATATGTGGCCAGGTCTACAGACCATCACGGAATACAAAGGGAAAACCAGCCACATCGCGGACATCAACGTCTTGCTCCCGGACAAGCTAAACACCTTCTTTGCCCGCTTTGAGGGTAACACAGTGCCACCGACATGGTCAGCTCCCAATAACTGTGGGCTGTCGTTCTCCATGGCCGACGTAAGTAAGACATTTAAGCGTGTTAACCCTCGCAAGGCTGACGGCCCAGACGATATTCCTAGCCGCGTCCTCAGAGCATGCGCAAACCAGCTGGATGGAGTGTTTATGGACATATTCACTATCTCCCTATACCAGTCTGCTGTCCCCACTGGCTTCAAGATGTCCAGCATTGTTCCTGTACCCAAGAAAGCAAAAGTAACTGAACTAAATTACTATAGCACTCACTTCTGTCATCATGAAGTGCTTTGAGAGACTAGTTAAGGATCATATCACCTCCACCTTACCTGACACCCTAGACCCACTTCAATTAGCATAGCGCCCCAATAGATCCACAGATGATGCAATCACCATTGCACTGCACACTGCTTTATCCCATCTGGACAAGAGGAATACCTATGTAAGAATGCTGTTCATTGACTACAGCTCAGCCTTCAACACCATAGTACCCTCCAAGCTCATCATTAAGCTTGGGTCTGAACCTTGCCCTGTTCAACTGGGTCCTGGACTTTCTGACGGGCCGCCCCCCAGGTGGTGAGGGTAGGAAACAACACCTCACTTCGCTGTTCCTCAACACAGTGGCCCAAATACTACTGTACTTTAGTCAATGCCACTCTGACATTGTTCGTCCTAATATTTAGATACTTCTTAATTCCATTCTTTTACTTTTAGATTTGTGTGTATTGTTGTGAATTGTTAGATATTACAGAACTGTTGGAGCTAGGAACACAAGCATTTCATTACACCCGCAATAACATCTGCTAAATATGTGTATGTGACCAATAAAATGTTATTTGATTTGACAAGGGTGCGTGCTCAGCCCCCTCATGTACTCCCTGCTCACCCATGACTCCATGGCCGCGCACACCTCCAACTCAATCATCAAGTTTGCAGACGAGACAGCCTACAGGGAGGTGGTGAGGGCCATGGCGGAGTGGTGCCAGAAAAAGAACCTCTCCCTCAACGTCAACAAAACGAAGGAGCTGATCGTGGACTTCAGGACACAACAGAGAGAGCACACCACTATTCACATCTACTGGATCGCAGTTGAGAAGGTGTAAAACTTCAATTCCTCGGCGTACACATCACTTACAATCTGAAATGGTCCACCCACACAGACAGTGTGGTGAAGAAGGCGCGACAGATTTGTGTGTATTGTTGTGAATTGTTAGATACTACTGCAATGTTGGAGCTAGGAGCACAAGCCTTCATTATACCTGCAATAACATCTGCTAAATATGTGTATGTGACCAATAAGATTTGATTTGATTTGATCAGGCTGTAAAACTGTTGACTAATTTATACTCACTTGTGTGTCCTGTTCGGCCCACTGTGTTTGATATGTGCGCTAGCCTATTAGCCACGTTATGATTGGCTTTTGATCATTGCCCTAGCTAGTTTGTATTGGCATTCCCAGCCTTAGTTACTGTTGTCTGTTTTTGTTCAAAATATTGAGTCAGTGAAACTGAAACAGTGCATCCTGAATGGGTGGAGGCAGCAAACAATATTTTGCAATATTTTGGAGACTACCAAAAAATGTACTGGTGTATTATATTAATCATACATTGAACTGCATTCATCTATTCTGCCAACAATGCTGTCAAGTTCTGACCTTAGTTCTTTTGTTATGTCTTTGTTTTAGGTTGGTCAGGGCATGAGTTGGGGTGGGTTGTCTATGTACGTTTTTCTATGTTGTGTTTTCTGTTTGGCCTGGTATGGTTCTCAATCAGAGGCAGGTGTCAGTAGTTGTCTCTGATTGAGAATCATACTTAGGGAGCCTTTTCCCACCTGTGTGGTGTAGGTGATTGTTTCCTGTTTTGTTGTTTGTGTCACCATTCGGGACTGTTTCGGTTTTCGTTTCCATTCACTTTGTTATTTTTGTATTGAGTCGTGTTCAGTTATTATTAAAGTATCATGGACACTTACCACACTGCGTATTGGTCCGATCCTTGTTACTCCTCCTCAGAAGAGGAAGAGGAAAGCCGTCACACAATGCCTTACTGTACGTCATGGAATTTTGAGTCAAATATAATATTTTATAAAAACCTCTTATGAAGTTGGTTTTGAAGCATAAACTGGGAATTAGATTCTTTTTTTAATACAAAGTAGTTAAAACGCTGTCAATTCCACTTTTAGGCTGAGGTCAAGACAGGGAGGAGGGCGAGGGAGACACTGAGTCACAGTGGAATGGAAGTTTAGATGTGCTGTAGTGAGGGTGGACAGTGGACATGAATCAAGTATATCTGGAAAGTGGCAAGTCTATGTGGAATTCCAGGTTAGCACTAGTGGAACTGGGTTAGTAGCCACCATACATTTACATCAGCAAGTTTTTATTATAATCGCATCACTTTGTCAGTTAGATTGAAATAAGTAGAGACAAACCAAAGCTATTGTCTTGGTATAATGTACAAACACTTTACAGGCTCATGGCTGACGGTGCATCTGGCACTAAAAGGAGGAATAGTCCCAAGCTGCTCTGTGAATATATACTATAAACACAGTAAAAAGCCACATCACTTATCTTTTAGAACTTACTCTATACCCAATATCTAAAGTAAAAGCTGCAGGGTTTTCATGTACCACAATTTCTTCTGAGTTACACTTCTATTTGATCATGTTATTATAGCAGTATATTATTTATATAGTGTCGGAAAGCAGCTCCTAATCTCTCCCTGCCCTGCATATGACTCAACCAGCACAGTGCTGTTAAAGCACCTTAACGCGCTATCATAGAGGACATACAGCACTGAGCAGTCCCACTGAAGCACCAATACCAGCAGTACCATCTGATTGTCATCTGCTCGAGGTGTTATCAATAACATTACATCAGACTGATGATTAATGTCTGAAACAACATCAGTGATTTGATTATCAGTCAGCTGGGGTGTTGGACGGAGCTCAGAGAGAGATCTGATTACAGTGTGACATCCTCTGGAATTAGAACACTGATGCTAAACCACCCTTAGGCCTGACATTGGACAATTCCGAAATAAACCATTCCAATGGAGTGTCTGTGGTACCCATCCCCTCAGAAATAACATTCATTGAGTCATTTTTAAGCTAAAATCAAAGGCATGCAATGACGTTCTTTGAGCACGCCTTTCTCTGATCTGTAAAGCACGTACAGTGCATTCAGAAAGTATTGAGAACCCTTTACCTTTTCCATATTTTGTTATGTTACAGACTTACTCTAAAATTGATACAATAGTTTTTTCCCCCTCATCAATCTACACCCAGTAACCAATAATGACAAAGCAAAAACAGGTTTTTAGATTTACATTTTTTTTATTAAATATCACAGTTACATAAGTATTCAGACCCTTTACTCAGTACATTGTTGAAGCACCTTTGGCAGTGATTACAGCCTTGAATCGTCTTGGGTATGAGGCTACAAGCTTGGCAAACCTGTATTTCTGGAGTTTCTGCCATTCTTCTCTGCAGATCCTTTCAAGCTTTGTCAGGTTGGATGGGGAGCGTTTCTGCACAGCTATTTTCAGGTCTCGATCTGGTTCAAGTCCAGGCTCTGGCTGGGCCACTCAAGGACATTGAGACTTGTCCTGAAGCCACTCCTGCATTTTCTTGGCTATGTGCTTAGGGTAGTTGTCCTGTTGGAAGGTGAACCTTTGCCCCAGACTGAGGTCCTGAGAGCTCTGGAGCATGTTTTCATCAAGGATCTCTCTGTACTTTGCTCTGTACATCTTTCCCTCGATCCTGACTAGTCATTTCCTCCAGAAATTATGCTTGGCATTCAGGCCAAAGAGTTCAATCTTGGTTTCATCAGATCAGGGAATCTTGTTTTCATGGTCCGTTAGGTGCCTTTTGGCAAACTCCAATCAGGCTGTCATGTGCCTTTTACTGAGGATTGGCTTCCATCTTGCCACTCCAGGAGATGGAAGGTTCTCCCATCTCCACAGAGGAACTCTGGAGCTGTCAGAGTGACCATCGGGTTCTTGGTCACCTCCCTGACCAAGGCACTTCTCCCGATTGCTCAGTTTGGCCATGTGGCCAGCTCTAGGAAGTGTCTTGGTGGTTCCAAACTTCTTCCATTTAAGAATGATGGAGACCGCTGTGTTCTTGGTGGCCTTCAATGCTGCAGAAATGTTTTGGTACCCTTTCCCAGATTTGTGCCTCGACAAAATCCTGTCTCGGAGCTCTACAGACAATTCCATGGCTTGATTTTTGCTCTGACATGCATCGTCAATGGTGGGACCTTATATAGACAGGTGTGTGCCTTTCCAAATCATGTCCAATCAAGTTGTAGAAACATCTCAAGGATGATCAATGGAAACAGAATGCACCTGAGCTGAATTTCGTGTCTCATAGCAAAGGGTTTGAATACTAAGGAATTTCAGTTTTTTAAATGTTATAAATTTACAAAAATTTCTGAAAACCTGTTTTTGCTTTGTCATTATGGAGTATCATGTGTAGAATGATGAGGATTCTTTTTGTCATCCATTTTAGAGTAAGGCTGTAACTTCCACCAAAATTTGGAAAAAGTCAAGGGGACTGAATACTTTCCGAATGCACTGTATCTCCATGGCCATATGGAGGTGTTTGTCACTAGCTGAGCATGGCCATGGGCATAGCTCAAGGACAATAACATAGCTCAAGGGTCATGTTTGAACTCCACATGGCTTCAGTTTTATAGAGGCAGCATTGCGGTTTAGCAGCACAGGGACAACACAATGCCAGTACCACACCATCTCCTCCCCTTTAACTGCCCTGGGTACCTGTGAGAGGGAGTTTGTGCCATGAGATTAAACACAACAAAATACTAGCTACATGTGGAGTTATTTAGAGGTTTATAAGGGTTGAGAGATTGGGGATGAGAGAGAGAATAGTGGTGATGCCAATTGATATACTGATAGAAAAGATCTTTGGTGCTGTTAACACTACAACCCATTGGGAGGAAGAAGGAATGTTCTGTACATTTTGTTCGTTCAGAGGAATGTGTATTTTGTTTATAATCCTTTACTGCCTGGATCTGTGTGATATTTCCTCTTGGTTCATAGAGGATGGTGGCCAATCTGCAGTCTACATCTAGTGGAGAATAGATGGTAATGAGATACAGCTCAATCCATTCTGTTCACTGGAGGGCAAATTCAACAAACTGCATATTTTATACCAATATCAAAAGACACACTTAGAGTGAACCTGAGCATGGAGGTTGCTGTCAAAGACATATTTGTCTTTTGAAATATAGAATGTTTTTTTAAACAGTAGTTTGGTGGTCTTGTTATTCTATTTAAAACATCTTACCTCCAGCCTTGGTATACTCTTGACCAGAGACTATCTTGTGTCTCCTCTCAAGAGTTATTCTAGTTTGATTATTTATCTATCGCTTGGATCTCCCGTTCCAGCAATTGCTGTTTTGGCCCAGAAAAACAGGAACCCATGGAAACACTCATTCCCTGCAACAGCATGCCCTATATAAGATATAGATCAGACATACCAGGGATCACGATGGGTCAACTGCATTCAAATTCCTTTTACAATATCGCTGAGAGAGCACAGCAGCTGCTGTGCCTTTTTTATCCAATAGAATGGTTTGGAGGAAAATTGGATGTCTTCAATCTAATGTCAATTATTCTCCCAGCTCTGTGAGAGCAGGGGTTTTCCAGATAGGGGATTTAAGTCCCATTGCTTCTCTGAGTGCTGCTCATTTTTGCAGACAACCTCATGAATGATGGACCAGCACTGGGGACCAGTGTCGTCAAATAGGTTGACCCCAGAGAATTGCAGCCTCCATAGAATGTCTGGCTCTCTCACCTGGAACCAGACTCATTTAGGATCTGATTTGATGGCAGAGTAGGAAGTGTATTTACAGACCGCAGATAATAATCTTAGAATATATAATTAATTCATTTAATCAGAACCAGGTCAGAGTGGTGGAACCTACTGTAAGATGTAATTATTTATATAGATAGAACCTTCCTTCCACAGTATACCATGCTCATTGACTTTCAATCTGCTCAGTGAGAAACACTGTAATGATATTTTTAGCAAACAAATAAGTAGAGCATGCTTGAATTAGTAATGGTCAAGAATTTGTCCTTGTGGAATGATGATTTTCAATGGTCTGGACCAGTTCACAGTGACAGTCCTTGACCCAGATAGAATGAAGATGGATAAACGACAGTTCCCTTGAGGCACAGGGGTATCTAGTGGAGAGTAATGTGACAGTATGTCTCTCTTATTCCCCCCCTCTGTTTCATTTGAAAGTTGAAAAAGTACCCTCTGAATTTGGGGATCACTCGGACGGACTGAGAAACTTTCCCAAAATGTGTCCTTTTTTTATGATGTACTGACAAAAATGTCTGAATTTCTAGCCACTAAAGCCAGAGCTTTGTTAGTCTGGATGCCTTGCCTCAGGTTGGCAAGCATTCCTCTCAAATTTTGTCATGGGGTTATCATTTGATAGCTTAAAAAAAATACAGGAGCTTAAAAAAATACTAAAGAATCTGTTCTGACTGAAAATCCTAAAGTGGAACATGGATTTCTCTATAGCACAATGTGTGTGAGCAAACACCAGTCAACACATGCTATATGTATACCCTAAGGTGTTTACTTGACAACGGTGAGCATATTTGAATGATTTTGAGTCCTTCCATGAATGCCTTGCAAGCCAATCCAAATGGATGTCCACAGTTTGTTCAAACTTTACCATGGACACGTGGTAAAAACATGGCGCTGGAAGGAATAGCAGCTGTTTTACGAGCTCCTGACCAATTGTGCTATTTTGTATATTTTTTATGCAGATCTGAACAGTTTTTGTATATAATGTTTCCGCCTTTGTTTCCTATGACCAAAAAGCTTCTGTACATCAAAACAGCTATCACTAACCTCGATAGGGATGAGGACTATTTCAATGAGTCGGAGATGTAGGACATATTGATTATCCCGGACCAGGCCCATATACTGGACACTCAGAGAAGGAGGAGACAGCGCTATAGAGGTCGACGAGACTATCAATCAATCAAATGTATTTATAAAGCCCTTCTTTACATCAGCTGATGTCACAAAGTGCTGTACAGAAACCCAGCCTAAAACCCCAAACAGCAATTAATGTAGGTGTAGAAGCACGTTGGAGAGTGGATAAACCTCCTCTACCTTCTGTTCTATTGGCGAACGTGCAATCACTGGAGAATAAACTGAACAAGCTCTGTTCGAGACAATCCCATCAATGTGATCTGTGATCTGAGTCGTGGCTGAACAAGGACATGGAAAATATATATCTAGTTGTTTTTTTCTATACATCGGCAGGACAGAACGGCAGTGTCGGGCAAGCTCAGGGGGGAGGGGGGGTGTCACTTTGTAAACAACAGCTGGTGCGCAATCTCTGATATTAAGGAAGTCTTGAGGATCTGCTTGCCTGAGTTTCCTTATGAAAAGCTATAGACCATACTATTTACCAAGAGAGTTTTCATCTATATTTTTCGTAGCTGTCTATTTACCACCACAAACCGATGCTGGCACTAAGACCGCACTCAAAGAGCTGTATAGGGCCATAAGGAAACAAGAAAATGCTCACCCAGATACGGCACTCCTAGTGTCTGGTGATTTTAATGCAGGAAAACTGAAATCCTTTCTACCAGCAGGCCAGCTGTGCAACTAGAGGCAGAAAAACTCTAGATCACCTTTACTCCACACACAGAGATGTATACAATACTGTTGCTTGCCCTCAATTTGGCAAATCTGACCATAACTTTATCCTCCTGATTCATGCTTTCAAGAAAAAACTCAAACAGGAAGTACCAGTGATGCGCTCAATACGGAAGTGGTACGATGAAGTGGATGCTAAGCTACTGAACTGTTTCGCTAACACAGACTGGAATATATTCCGGCATTCATCCGATGGCATTGAGGAATTTACCACATCAGTCACGGGCTTCATTAATAAGTGCATCAACGACATCATCCCCACAGTGACCGTGTGTACATATCCCAACCAGAAGCCATGGATTACAGGCAACATCCACACTGAGCTAACGGCTAGAGCTGCCGCTTTCAATGAGCGGGACACTAATCCAGACTTATAGAGAAATCTCTCTATACAGACGAACCATCAAACAGGCAAAGCTTCAATACAGGACCAAGATGGAATCCTCCTACACCGGCTCTGACACTCGTAGGATGTGACAGGGCTTGCAAACTATCACAGATTACAAAGGGAAACCCATCCCGAGCTGTCCAGTGATGTGATCATACCAGACAAGCTAAATAGCTTCTATGCTCGTTTCGAGGCAAGCAACATTGAACCATGCATGAGAGCACCAGCTGTTCCGGATGACTGTGTAATCACGCTCTCCATAGCCGATGTGAGTAAGACCTTTAAACAGGTTAACGTTCACATGGCCGCAGGGCCAGACGGATTACCAGGACGCATATTCAGAGTGTGTGCTGACCAGCTGACAAGTGTCTTCAATGCCATTTTCAACCTTTCCCTGACCTAGTCTGTAATACCTACATGTTTCAAGCAAACCACCATAGTCCATGTGCCTAAGAACACCAGGGTAACCAGTCTAAATGACTATCGCCCCATAGCACTGGTCATGCACTCCAAGCTCATCAACGCCATCATCCCAGACACCCTGGAACCACTCCAATTCGCATACCGTCATGTCCGCCATGCTGACGCTCAACACGGAGGCCCCTCAGGTGTTCGTGCTTGGTCCCCTCCTGTACTCCTTGTTCACCCACGACTGTGTGGGCGCACACGACTCCAACGTGTTTGCAGACTACATGACTGTGGTAAACCTGATCACCGACTGAGATGAGAGAGCCTACAGGGAGGAGGTCAGAGACTTGCCAGTGTGGTGCCAGGACAACAACCTCTCCCTCAACGTCATCAAGACAAAGGAGCTGATCGTGGATTCAAAAACACGGAGGGCCGAGCACACCCACATTCACATGGACTGGGGTGTAGTGGAATGGGTCGAGAGCTCCAAGTTCCCTCTGTGTCCACATCACTAACGACCTATCATGGTCCAAACACACCGACACAGTTGTGAAGAGGGCACGACAGCACTTCTTTCCCCTCACAAGGGTGTAAATATTTGGCATGGGCCCTCTGATCCTCAAAAAGTTATTCAGCTGCACCATTGAGAGCATCTTGACTGGCTGCATTACCACTTGGTATGGCAACTGCTTGGCATGCAACGCTACAAAGGGTAGTGCATACGACCCAGTACATCACTGGTACATCACTGGGGCCGAGCTCAAAGAATCCAGCCACTCATGTCATAGACTGTTCTCTCTGCTACCACACGGCAAGCGGTACCAGAGACCTAAGTCTGGGACCAAAGGGCTCTTTAACAGCTTCTACCCGAACAGTTAATCAAATAGTTACCCAGACTATTTGCATTGACCCTCTTTTTGATGTATTTTTCACACTGACATTCTTGCACTGGCTCAATGCACACTCACTGGACTCTACCCACACACTCACACATACTACACAGACACTCCAAGACACAAATACAGTACATGCACACAGAAAACACACACACACACACAAACACACTCACTCAAATTGACGCCACACACTCACACATAGAAACACTTTCACTCTTCGCATACGCTGCTGCTACTCTGTTTAGTATCTATCCTGATTGCCTAGTCACTTTTATCCCTATCTACATGTACAAATGAACTCTACCTCGTACCCCGGCACATTAACTCAGTACTGGTATATAGTCTCGTTATTGTTATTTTATTGTTTTACTATTTCCTGATTTGCTAATATTTTTGACCTTTTAACTCTGCATTATTGGGAAAGGGCTGTTACATTTCACCATAAAGTCTACACCCGTCGTATTCGGCTCAAGTGACAAATACAAATGTATTTGATTTGATACTGTATGCTTTTGATGTGACCTTCACTTAGAGACTGCAGCATAAATATTGTGTTTTGTAATATTTTCTCCCCTTTGTTTTGCTAAAACAACATTTCCTGTTCATTAGTGAGTCCATTGACCTCTCCTTGACATTAGACTCTGTGTATATCAATAACCATAAGTTGCAATACTCCGTCATCTACGCCTAGGGGTTGTTGGAGAAAGGAAATATTGATGCTGGCTACCAATACATACACCCAACCACACCCATACCAGAGGTAGATCTAGCACCATAAATGACAGGGATTTGTGTAACGCAGATGCTGGGAGTCAGGAAGCAAGTACAGGGGGTGAATTTCATAATACATAGAACAATGCAAAACAAAAGTGGTGTCTGGACATGAGAAACATAACTAATACTGCCTGAGGACAGAACCAAAGGGAGTGATAGATATAGGGGAGGTAATCATAGAAGTGATGGAGTCCAGGTGAGTCTCATGAGGCGCAGGTGCGCGTAACGATGGTGACAGGTGTGCGTAATAATTAGTAAACTGGCGACAATGAGCGCCAGAGAGGGGGAGCGGGATTAGACGTGACAATTTGCATAATTACAATGATGTTGTTCACAAGAACAGTATATAGGAATTTATCTGAGTGTCCTCCATCAATTCCTTTGTCAGTCTTTAAGACAGATAAAACATATTCTCCTCAGCATGTGGTGGATTAAGCCCATATAGAAAGTGAAGTGGCAGATCATGGATTTTGGCATCAATGCATTGAATCACGGTGATTGATAAACAGAGACCATAACATATACTTATGAAAGAATGTCACCTTGCCCATCTCAAAATGAAAGACGTAGCCCCATACAGATACAAGACACCATAGTGTTCTATTTAATTTTGTGCTTAACCCGTCCACAGTCCTGTACACCGAGTTCTAACACATGCAGCAGTATGTTCTGCCCACAGTGCACATGGTGGAAATGGTGAGGTTGTAAAATGGCATCAGTGTTGGGTGATCCTGAGGGCGAGTCATTGGGTTGTGCAGTGCCCCTTTCATCCTGTGCTTCAGAATGTGCATGAATGTCAGTGTGGCAACCAAGCGAAAGGGATCTCTACTGACAGGTCACAATGGCCCCCTTCGCCGCTGAAAGATTTTTCACTCTTACACAACACACTTTATCACAGGCCCACAGAAAGCTAGCTACAGCAGCACACAATAAAGCTCTGAAGGTTGCGCTGTGCTGTGATTCACTATTATCTGAGATTATTTTAGGACAACAAGCTATGTGCTTCACATTGAGTAGCCTAATGAAAAATAAACGAAACACACCATTGGGCAAGTGAATAATTTAGCGGGGCTGTTTTTATAGCTTTCAAGGACTCACATGTACCTTGTTCTTAATTCCACTTGGCATTTGTACTGGGTTTGCAGAAGCAATCACGTTATGGCCTCAAATACAAATTAAATGATGATGAAACCACAAAGTATAAAAATGTGATCATATGCTTGATGAAAATGTAATCTTACTAGAATCAGCTCTTGTTCATTCATAACCCCCCATTGGCAGTTTGTTAGTTTATTAAATATTTTAGTACATTTTTAGAATATGCATCCTTTTGAAATTAGTTGTCCAAACTGACACTTGTGTCATATCATATTTAACATACAGTACAGTAGCATGATATGCATTTCATAATGTCTATTGTAGTGTGTGTGTTGGTGGATTTTAAGGAGATGAAGGAAAGTATTTGATCCTGTGAGTAGCAGGCAATATTCCAAGTTGACTTTTCATACTGGGTTTCATGGTGCTGATGCACAGCCCTCTGGAGTCATGATGGAATTCCTCCCATTGCAATTGCAATATTTCACGCGTCTGAACGAGTGTCAGTGGTTGTGTTACTACAGTGCTGCTTCACATGCACAATTATTGAATCTCTTAACCCTTTCCTCTCAAGAGGCAATGTACAACACATTGTAAATCATCAGAGTGCAACATTTATCTTGTGAGTCTCTCTTGTGATTTCTTCCAACTCTACAATCAAGGGCTTTGGTGCAGATCTAGCAGAGTTTCAAAAAGCAATGACTTTAAAGAACATGTATCAAGCATACTCTCCTTCCCCTGCTCTTCATAAACAGTCTGGTCCTGTTGTTCCTGCAATATGCAAAGTGTGTGTGGGTTGGGGGTTAGCTGTGTTGCTGTTCCTCCATGCTGGAATATTAAAGCATAATTCTGTCATACAGAACCACAGTAGTCGGCAGTGCTGTTTGTTGCTCGCTCAGGCTGATCGTTTTACTTGTGGGCTTCATAAATACACCAGTAGGCCTGAGATTAGGCATAATCCACCTAAGATGTGGTCTGAGGATACGAGTGGAAACACAGGCAGACCATTGGTGCAACTTCATGTTATTTACATATTCTGCCGAGAGATGTATCCCAACCAACATCTCACATTGGTGCCTGAGGCCTGCATAATGCCTGTTTTCAATAATATAAACAGAAAACCCATTTTTCTAACATACAGTTTTGTTACAGTACTATTCCGCGTCTCTAAACATGGGTATTACAAACGCGGAAGCACCTTCTGTGTATTTGTATAGTATGTCATGTTTTGTTTTGTTTGCATTCAGGGACTTTTTACAGCCTGATAATAACGTTGGTCTTTTGTGACTTTATAATAAGATTGGACGAGCGATGACATCTAGCCTCCGGGTGGATTAAGTCCAACGCACAGCAAATGCGTCATAAAATGTGTCTCTGCTTTTCAGCTGTATCTGATGAATAACCATATAAGCGCGTGGACCTGGGGAATTGAACTGTTCCTTTTACATTTTTCTATCAAACTACTTTTAGGGAGCACATGACAGCACGGAAACTTACAAGACATGAGTGTTACGAAACAGTTAAACATGTTGACACAAAAAGACCATGAGAAGAGGCAGCCATGAGAAACTAGTTCATTATTCAGTGGAACCAGTTCATTCCCTCTCCCTGGAAAGATACATAATTGTCATGGGGAGCGGATTTCAGAGTACCTGACATCTTCAAACATAAAATCGTCATAAGGCTGAGATGTGAGACCCCACACACTGCTTCCACTTCACACATCTGTTAGTTGAACTGGATTAGGATGTTCAAGTCAGGTCCATATGGAGTTACAGCTGGTTACAACCACAAAAACACTCACATTCCCTCATGATACATCCTCTCACTGCTCATTATGGCATTACAGATAGATCTGATGCACAATTGAATTTGGTTTAATGTATGTGGTAGTAGTTGTTTATTTAAAGGGACCATGTGGAAGTAAAAACATACATTTCAGACAGTGAAATATGATGTTTGCACCAGAGTTAGCTAAACACAGCTATTTTTCATACGCAGTCCCTAACTAAACGTAACTAAATATGTAATCCTCTGTGGCTCAGTTGTTAGAACATGGTGCTTGCAACTACAGGATAGAAGATTTGAATCCTGGGATGACCAATACTTAAAGTGTATGCACGCATGACTGTAAGTGGCTGTGGCTAAAAGCGAGTGCTAAATGGCATATATTATAAACATAGCTAAATATACATTCACATAAAATAGAACAAATAATATAATAAGTACAGGACACAGTACATGAAACACATTGATACTTGGGTGCATTAAGAATTAGTCAATGTGTTCAGGGTTGGTGCGCCTTGATCCTGCTTTGACCTCCATGGAGAAGGAAAAATTGCAATTTCAAAGCTAATTACCTCTAATTCTCCACATTTTGACATGGGATTGAGTGAACATTTTCAGGTTAAAACAGATTTCCTTCAATTATACACATTTTGCCATGGCTTATGCCTTGTTCTTATGCTGTCTGAGTGACTCAAACTTTAGAACAATATCAATGGGGGCCCCATGCCATGCCATGCCATTTTGGGAATTTTAGATTCTCTCTGACTGTCTAGTTTTTATTTTGGTGATTGTTAGTTCTCAAATATGATCTTATAAAAAAGAGATATTGCTCCATTATTTTTTCTACATACTTTATATCTGGTTTTAGTACTGTTTAGTACTGGTTTATACTGAAAACGTTTTACCATCCTAAAAAAATATATATAAGCTGCTGCTAAATGCATATAGGGGAAACACTGGTCTACTCTTGTGGAGTTCCGCGTGACTGCTGTTTTGTTCAGAGCTTAATATTACAACATTTTTCCGATGTGGGGGTGTAGGATTTTTGATCATCTTATAAACTAGAAAGACATCTGAGAAAAAAATAAAGTTGTCAAAATTTAACAGATTGTACATGTGGAGAATTTTACAGTGGTGGTAATAATGTGATTTCCTGTCCAGGATATTCAGTGCTTCTTTATATAGATATCTAACGGGTATCATTTATGTTTCATTGGCTTGAGACTGGCTGGTGTTAAAATAGGACAGGTGAGAAAAGATCATTGCATGTACATTTTTTGGCTGCCTCTGCAGAGTTCCTGATGTATTGGACATTTTAAAGACTATATATGATTTTGATGGACATCCTTTTAATGTGTTTTTTGAAAGTTCAATGTAGGGTCTAGGATATTTGCCAGATATTTAAACTGTACATTTTATTGTCCATGGAGGAGTATGTCCGGGTAAGCCGGATGTACTATTCCTGTTTTTTCCACATTGAGGGTGAGACAGGAATGTTTGAGCCATTCAGCCACTTTCTCCAATGATGCTGTTAGTTTGCTTGCCACTTCATCAGCATTCTTGCCATGGGTATAAAAAACTGTATCACCCATGTACATTTGTTTATCCACACCTTGGCACACAGATGGAAGGTCATTAATATAGAGACCGAAAAACGAAGGGCCCAGGATTGACCCCTGTGGTACTCCCATAGTGCAATCCCTTTGTGATGATAGTTCACCATTTATTTGAGCACATTGCATCTGTTCTGCCAGATAAGACTCAATCCATTTTAAAGAACTTGATGAGATGTTGAAGTTAAATAGCATGGAGAAGAGGACATTGTGGTTAACAGTGTCAGAGGTTTTTCTGAGGTCGAGGAGAACAGAATCTACAACACCCGCTTTTATCCAGCTTGGCCTTGATCATCTCTAGGAAATACCAACATGCTGTTTCTGGAGAGTGGTTGACCCTAAACCTAAACTGCCTGGGGTGAAGGGGAAAGCTACCCATTTTCAGGTGGGCTGTTAGCTGTTCCATTACCACTGTTGTACTACTCCGTTATTTGCCTGTTTGTGACCTGCTTGTTAGCTTGCACCATTCTTGCCATTCTCCTTTGACCTCTCTCGTCAACAAGCTTTTTTCGCCCAAAGGACTGTCGCTGACTGGATGTTTTCTGTTTGTCGCACCATTCTCTGTAAACCCTAGACACTGCTGTGTGTGAAAAGCCCTGGAGGGCGGCCGTTGCTGAGATACTGGATCTGGTGAACCTGGCAACGACAATCATACCATGCTCAAAGTCGCTTAGGTCACTCGTTTTGCTCATTTTAATGTTCAATTGAACAATAATTGATTGCCTGTCTGCCTGCTTTATATAGCATTCCCCGTGACTGTCTGTATGAGCGATCCATTTTTGTGAACGGGGTAGTGTAAAGTACTTAATAAACTCTTAATCCTTGGCTTTAGAGTTTGACACAGAAGATATGAGGATGCACCTTCCCTTCATTTGTCGTCACCAGGTTCAAAATTCAAAAGGCACTCGCACATCTGAGCAATATTTTTTGCAGGTACATGGTAACAATTGGATAAGATGAGAAAAAATAAAAAACCTGCACACTGCTCTTGCTAAATACGTAAAGCTTAATAAAGAGCAGTGGTACTAGCAAGAGCAGTGTCCAGGTTTGTTCCTTTTTCTTGTCCTTGGTGATATTCGTTGCAAGCGTTGATAGTCTGGTCTCTGATGGTAAATTGTTGGCCCAAGTTAAAACTGAATAAATTAAGCATTTATTGAAAGTGGTAGCGATGACAGTCTTGGAGACTCCAGTCTACCTTCAGTTGTAGGTCACCAGTCTTGACGTGGCCTTTTTCAGTCAATTTATCAAGGTTTTTCTATGTGAGTTTGCCGTTGTCTTTGGCCTCCTTGATGGTTTTAAGAAAGAAATCAGCTTTGGCTTTCCTAAACCTCTTAGTCTCTTCATTTCTAAGTCCCTTGTTAACTGGTCAGTCAACAACTAAGCCAGATTTTTGTGATTTCTTCAGAGCAGCATCTCTCTTCTTTATCAGGTGCCAAAGGGTGCCATTGAACCAAGGTAGGTCCCGTTTTTAGTACGATTTGTGAGAGACTTTCCTTGAAACTTTGCTATGGATTCAACGAATTGTTGTAATTTCATTGCAGTCTTTTTCCAAATTTACACCAGAAATGATTGTACTATATAAAATACAAATAAATTATATAAAGACAGTGGAAATGGACTCAATCTCATCTAATACATTTCTCTTCATTGGGCAACCAGTAAAAATAAAGGTTGAAGATAATTTTTCTTCTTCTAAAATATTGTTTTTTTCCGAAAACACAATCATTATTTGAAAGTGGCCTCTTCTGGGATAAGAGGAAGAAGTATGTATTTATTGTGTAACACAGGGGTACTGGCATGCTTTAAGCTTGTCTTTGAGAGTGGTGAAATCCCTTTGAAGCATAAAAGCAACATAATGTACCATTGGTTCTGTTGTCTGCCAAACAGTGATTCCCACATTACAGTAGCGTAAATAGGTTCCACCTCCAAAATAATTCCACATGCAGCAGTTAATAAGGCTGTCTTAGAAAATATACAAGTTGTTTATCTTTCTCAATAAGTATACCATAAGAGTATTATGTCTTTCATCTATTTGTATTTTTGGGGCATGTTTTGAGCTGTTGGGAGTTGTTTTTCTGTTATTTTATATTGCTTTGCCTAACTTAAAATAGTGTGTGTAGTATACGTATGTGTCAGCGTGTCCATGCATCTGTGTGTGTGTGTCCGCATGTGTGTTCAGCAGCTGTTGTGCGCTGTGCTCTACTCTATCTTGTCCCTGAACATGTGGCCCTTGGACAGGTATTCCCATGGTGATTAGAGCCTAACCCCAGGCCCCTGGCCTGTCTCTCACCCAGGATGCCTTTCTGAAGGAGGGTGAGGTACCTCCAGTCAGCAGTCAACACTCTCCCCCTTGCTGGCTCCCAACACCTACACTAGAATACAGCCAGCCCAGTGCCACTACTGAAGTTGTTGGTCTTAGGCAGCTTTAGAATAACCTCACCATCAGGCAACAACATGTCTAATCAGCCATTGTTCCAGAGGGTGATGCAGTTGTCCATAGTAAAGCCCACATCCACTGTCTGTTGGCCCTCAGACCCAGGAGGGCGGCCTCAGCAATGTCATAGAGCCTTGGTATGCCTTAATTAGCCCGTATCTCCCTCTTACTGCTCTATTTAGTCACATAAATGGGGGATTGATTTTCTGGCTGCCTTACTGATGCATCTGGTGTTACCGTAGCTGGGCAAGGTCAGCAGCAGCAACTTCAAGAGAAAGCCTGTTGGTTCTGTTCTGTTAGCCTCTCCTCTCCTCCCCTGCCTTCAGTGATAGCAGCTAGCTAGCACTTAAATAATTCACTTTGCAGGCAGGTTGCCTGGGCTTTGCAGTGCACAGCGTTGATACAGCTTCGTCCTCACCTCACTGAGTGGTATGTAAGACTCACAGTCGATCCACCAGCTGCCTGTAGGGGAGACCTTCTGAAGTGCAAATCACCAGGTTTCTGGAAAACATGATTGAACGCTGGGGCCACTGGGACCGCGCCAACCACCCATTACGTGTAATGAGTTGTCGAGAGGGGGAGCAACAGAGGGATGGAGAGATGGAGCTGGATATAGAGAGAGACTGTCTGTCATTTAGTAAGGAACGACAGTCTCAGACAGTGAGGAGGCTAAATAGAAGAGAGGAGAGAGGGGGAAGAAAGTATGTCAGAGAATACTTAGAGAAAGTAAAGAGGAAAGAAGTGAAGGGATTTTTCATTCATGTCTGTGTTAATAATGCACCTCTGTGGTGTTATTTTGAGCAGAGGTGCACAGAGCTGTGAGTGTATAGAACAGAGCTGTGAGTGTATAGAACAGAGCTGTGAGTGTATAGAACAGAGCTGTGAGTGTATAGAACAGAGCTGTGAGTGTATAGAACAGAGCTGTGAGCGTATAGAACAGAGCTGTGAGCGTATAGAACAGAGCTGTGAGCGTATAGAACAGAGCTGTGAGCGTATAGAACAGAGCTGTGAGCGTATAGAACAGAGCTGTGAGCGTATAGAACAGAGCTGTGAGCGTATAGAACAGAGCTGTGAGCGTATAGAACAGAGCTGTGAGCGTATAGAACAGAGCTGTGAGTGTATAGAACAGAGCTGTGAGCGTATAGAACAGAGCTGTGAGTGTATAGAACAGAGCTGTGAGTGTATAGAACAGAGCTGTGAGTGTATAGAACAGAGCTGTGAGCGTATAGAACAGAGCTGTGAGCGTATAGAACAGAGCTGTGAGCGTATAGAACAGAGCTGTGAGTGTATAGAACAGAGCTGTGAGTGTATAGAACAGAGCTGTGAGTGTATAGAACAGAGCTGTGAGTGTATAGAACAGAGCTGTGAGTGTATAGAACAGCGCTGTGAGTGTATAGAACAGAGCTGTGAGCGTATAGAACAGAGCTGTGAGTGTATAGAACAGAGCTGTGAGTGTATAGAACAGAGCTGTGAGTGTATAGAACAGAGCTGTGAGTGTATAGAACAGAGCTGTGAGTGTATAGAACAGAGCTGTGAGTGTATAGAACAGAGCTGTGAGTGTATAGAACAGAGCTGTGAGCGTATAGAACAGAGCTGTGAGTGTATAGAACAGAGCTGTGAGCGTATAGAACAGAGCTGTGAGCGTATAGAACAGAGCTGTGAGTGTATAGAACAGAGCTGTGAGTGTATAGAACAGAGCTGTGAGCGTATAGAACAGAGCTGTGAGTGTATAGAACAGAGCTGTGAGCGTATAGAACAGAGCTGTGAGCGTATAGAACAGAGCTGTGAGTGTATAGAACAGAGCTGTGAGTGAAAATAGAACAGAGCTGTGAGTGTATAGAACAGAGCTGTGAGTGTATAGAACAGAGCTGTGAGTGTATAGAACAGAGCTGTGAGTGAAAATAGAACAGAGCTGTGAGTGTATAGAACAGAGCTGTGAGCGTATAGAACAGAGCTGTGAGTGTATAGAACAGAGCTGTGAGTGAAAATAGAACAGAGCTGTGAGTGTATAGAACAGAGCTGTGAGTGTATAGAACAGAGCTGTGAGTGTATAGAACAGAGCTGTGAGTGTATAGAACAGAGCTGTGAGTGAAAATAGAACAGCGCTGTGAGTGTATAGAACAGAGCTGTGAGTGTATAGAACAGAGCTGTGAGTGTATAGAACAGAGCTGTGAGTGTATAGAATAGAGCTGTGAGTGTATAGAACAGAGCTGTGAGTGTATAGAACAGAGCTGTGAGTGTATAGAACAGAGCTGTGAGCGTATAGAACAGAGCTGTGAGCGTATAGAACAGAGCTGTGAGCGTATAGAACAGAGCTGTGAGTGTATAGAACAGAGCTGTGAGCGTATAGAACAGAGCTGTGAGTGTATAGAACAGAGCTGTGAGTGTATAGAACAGAGCTGTGAGTGAAAATAGAACAGAGCTGTGAGTGTATAGAACAGAGCTGTGAGTGTATAGAACAGAGCTGTGAGTGTATAGAACAGAGCTGTGAGTGTATAGAACAGAGCTGTGAGTGTATAGAACTGAGCTGTGAGCGTATAGAACAGAGCTGTGAGTGTATAGAACAGAGCTGTGAGTGTATAGAACAGAGCTGTGAGTGAAAATAGAAAAGAGCTGTGAGTGTATAGAACAGAGCTGTGAGTGTATAGAACAGAGCTGTGAGTGTATAGAACAGAGCTGTGAGTGTATAGAACAGAGCTGTGAGTGTATAGAACTGAGCTGTGAGCGTATAGAACAGAGCTGTGAGCGTATAGAACAGAGCTGTGAGTGAAAATAGAACAGAGCTGTGAGTGTATAGAACAGAGCTGTGAGTGTATAGAACAGAGCTGTGAGTGAAAATAGAACAGAGCTGTGAGTGTATAGAACAGAGCTGTGAGTGAAAATAGAACAGAGCTGTGAGTGTATAGAACAGAGCTGTGAGTGAAAATAGAACAGAGCTGTGAGCGTATAGAACAGAGCTGTGAGTGTATAGAACAGAGCTGTGAGTGTATAGAACAGAGCTGTGAGTGTATAGAACAGAGCTGTGAGTGTATAGAACTGAGCTGTGAGCGTATAGAACAGAGCTGTGAGCGTATAGAACAGAGCTGTGAGTGTATAGAACAGAGCTGTGAGTGTATAGAACAGAGCTGTGAGTGAAAATAGAACAGCGCTGTGAGTGTATAGAACAGAGCTGTGAGTGTATAGAACAGAGCTGTGAGTGTATAGAACAGAGCTGTGAGTGTATAGAACAGAGCTGTGAGTGTATAGAATAGAGCTGTGAGTGTATAGAACAGAGCTGTGAGTGTATAGAACAGAGCTGTGAGTGTATAGAACAGAGCTGTGAGCGTATAGAACAGAGCTGTGAGCGTATAGAACAGAGCTGTGAGCGTATAGAACAGAGCTGTGAGTGTATAGAACAGAGCTGTGAGCGTATAGAACAGAGCTGTGAGTGTATAGAACAGAGCTGTGAGTGTATAGAACAGAGCTGTGAGTGTATAGAACAGAGCTGTGAGTGTATAGAACTGAGCTGTGAGCGTATAGAACAGAGCTGTGAGCATATAGAACAGAGCTGTGAGTGAAAATAGAACAGAGCTGTGAGCGTATAGAACAGAGCTGTGAGTGTATAGAACAGAGCTGTGAGTGTATAGAACAGAGCTGTGAGCATATAGAACAGAGCTGTGAGTGAAAATAGAACAGAGCTGTGAGCGTATAGAACAGAGCTGTGAGTGTATAGAACAGAGCTGTGAGCGTATAGAACAGAGCTGTGAGTGTATAGAACAGAGCTGTGAGCGTATAGAACAGAGCTGTGAGCGTATAGAACAGAGCTGTGAGTGTATAGAACAGAGCTGTGAGTGTATAGAACAGAGCTGTGAGTGAAAATAGAACAGTATAACAGTGCCTGTGGTTTTTATTCTAGGCGTGAAGATATTTCATATTTCAATTATTTAACCTTTATATTGAATGGTGATACAAAGGTCTCTTTTCCAGACGAGCCCTGTACAGCACCACAATACACATCAAAATACAATAAACACATTAAACTACACATTCATATACACATTAAAATACACTTTATTATACACAACAATACACAAAAGGCAAAACACAATTATAAAAAACTGTCACATTATTCAGCAAAAAAGGTCCCCTTAACAACTGTCTGAAATGCCCTAAACCTAGAGGCATGTCTAGACGATATTAAACTACACTGATAACTCGTGCTTGGCTGCCTAATGTATAGGTGTCCCCATAATATTTAAATTGAGGAAGTGTTATCATTATTATTATTTTAGCAATCGGTGGTAGAAGACCCTCCTAATAAAAATGCCCCCCATCCTGCTGATTTGAGCTGATGAACAGTATTTGCGCTTGAGGTTATGGGTGCTTTATAAATTCGCTCTAGCTATCTACTCCGATTTCAGAGCACTCTTGTCTGAGGGTGCCAGAGCGCAGAATAACTGATGAATTTACGAACGGGGTCATTAAAAAAAAGCGTAGTTAAATTGTTGCCAGCAGCACAGTTGCAGTCACCAACGCTCCGGATAACACGAAAACAGTCTAACCAGCTCTGCTAGGGCGAGTAAATTGGTCAGAGTGAGGTGTCATTTGTGTCTGGAAGTAGATAGCAAGCAAGCCAACGTTTGGCAGTTATCTTGGGTGATTGACTGTCGTTGTTTGGTCAGAACGCTCGGATCATCTCTACTCCTCGGCCAGAGCGTTCAGTGTGAACGCTCCGAGAGCGAAACTCTTTGAATTTACAAACGGGCAATCTGACAACAAGGCTCTGAATTTACAAACGGGCAATCTGACAACAAGGCTCTGAATTTACAAACGGGCAATCTGACAACAAGGCTCTGAATTTACAAACGGGCAATCTGACAACAACGCCCTGAATTTACAAACGGGAAATCGGACAACAACGCTCTGAATTTACAAACGGGCAATCTGACAACAACGCTCTGAATTTACAAACGGGCAATCTGACAACAACGCCCTGAATTTACAAACGGGCAATCTGACAACAACGCTCTGAATTTACAAACGGGCAATCTGACAACAACGCTCTGAATTTACAAACGGGCAATCTGACAACAACGCCCTGAATTTACAAACGGGCAATCTGACAACAACGCTCTGAATTTACAAACGGGCAATCTGACAACAACGCTCTGAATTTACAAACGGGCAATCTGACAACAACGCTCTGAATTTACAAACGGGCAATCTGACAACAACGCTCTGAATTTACAAACGGGAAATCTGACAACAACGCCCTGAATTTACAAACGGGCAATCTGACAACAACGCTCTGAATTTACAAACGGGCAATCTGACAACAACGCTCTGAATTTACAAACGGGCAATCTGACAACAACGCCCTGAATTTACAAACGGGCAATCTGACAACAACGCCCTGAATTTACAAACGGGCAATCTGACAACAACGCTCTGAATTTACAAACGGGCAATCTGACAACAACGCCCTGAATTTACAAACGGGCAATCTGACAACAACGCCCTGAATTTACAAACGGGCAATCTGACAACAACGCTCTGAATTTACAAACTGGCAATCTGACAACAACGCTCTGAATTTACAAACGGGCAATCTGACAACAACGCTCTGAATTTACAAACGGGCAATCTGACAACAACGCCCTGAATTTACAAACGGGCAATCTGACAACAACGCCCTGAATTTACAAAGGGGCAATCTGACAACAACGCTCTGAATTTACAAACGGGCAATCTGACAACAACGCTCTGAATTTACAAACGGGCAATCTGACAACAACGCTCTGAATTTACAAACGGGCAATCTGACAACAACGCCCTGAATTTACAAACGGGCAATCTGACAACAACGCCCTGAATTTACAAACGGGCAATCTGACAACAACGCCCTGAATTTACAAACGGGCAATCTGACAACAACGCTCTGAATTTACAAACGGGCAATCTGACAACAACGCTCTGAATTTACAAATGGGCAATCTGACAACAACGCTCTGAATTTACAAACGGGCAATCTGACAACAACGCTCTGAATTTACAAAAGGGAAATCTGACAACAACGCCCTGAATTTACAAACAGGCAATCTGACAACAACGCTCTGAATTTACAAATGGGCAATCTGACAACGCTCTGAATTTACAAACGGGCAATCTGACAACAACGCTCTGAATTTACAAACGGGCAATCTGACAACAACGCTCTGAATTTACAAACGGGCAATCTGACAACGCTCTGAATTTACAAACGGGCAATCTGACAACAACGCTCTGAATTTACAAACGGGCAATCTGACAACGCTCTGAATTTACAAACGGGCAATCTGACAACAACGCTCTGAATTTACAAACGGGCAATCTGACAACGCTCTGAATTTACAAACGGGCAATCTGACAACAATGCTCTGAATTTACAAACGGGCAATCTGACAACAACGCTCTGAATTTACAAACGGGCAATCTGACAACAACGCTCTGAATTTACAAACGGGCAATCTGACAACAACGCTCTGAATTTACAAACGGGCAATCTGACAACGCTCTGAATTTACAAACGGGAAATCTGACAACAACGCTCTGAATTTACAAACGGGCAATCTGACAACAACGCTCTGAATTTACAAACGGGCAATCTGACAACGCTCTGAATTTACAAACGGGCAATCTGACAACGCTCTGAATTTACAAACGGGCAATCTGACAACAACGCTCTGAATTTACAAACGGGCAATCTGACAACGCTCTGAATTTACAAACGGGCAATCTGACAACAACGCTCTGAATTTACAAACGGGCAATCTGACAACAACGCTCTGAATTTACAAACGGGCAATCTGACAACAACGCCTGAATTTACAAACAGGCAATCTGACAACAACGCCCTGAATTTACAAAGGGGCAATCTGACAACAACGCTCTGAATTTACAAACGGGCAATCTGACAACAACGCTCTGAATTTACAAACGGGCAATCTGACAACAACGCTCTGAATTTACAAACGGGCAATCTGACAACAACGCCCTGAATTTACAAACGGGCAATCTGACAACAACGCCCTGAATTTACAAACGGGCAATCTGACAACAACGCCCTGAATTTACAAACGGGCAATCTGACAACAACGCTCTGAATTTACAAACGGGCAATCTGACAACAACGCTCTGAATTTACAAACGGGCAATCTGACAACAACGCTCTGAATTTACAAACGGGCAATCTGACAACAACGCTCTGAATTTACAAACGGGAAATCTGACAACAACGCCCTGAATTTACAAACAGGCAATCTGACAACAACGCTCTGAATTTACAAACGGGCAATCTGACAACGCTCTGAATTTACAAACGGGCAATCTGACAACAACGCTCTGAATTTACAAACGGGCAATCTGACAACAACGCTCTGAATTTACAAACGGGCAATCTGACAACGCTCTGAATTTACAAACGGGCAATCTGACAACAACGCTCTGAATTTACAAACGGGCAATCTGACAACGCTCTGAATTTACAAACGGGCAATCTGACAACAACGCTCTGAATTTACAAACGGGCAATCTGACAACGCTCTGAATTTACAAACGGGCAATCTGACAACAATGCTCTGAATTTACAAACGGGCAATCTGACAACAACGCTCTGAATTTACAAACGGGCAATCTGACAACAACGCTCTGAATTTACAAACGGGCAATCTGACAACAACGCTCTGAATTTACAAACGGGCAATCTGACAACGCTCTGAATTTACAAACGGGAAATCTGACAACAACGCTCTGAATTTACAAACGGGCAATCTGACAACAACGCACAACGCTCTGAATTTACAAACGGGCAATCTGACAACGCTCTGAATTTACAAACGGGCAATCTGACAACAACGCTCTGAATTTACAAACGGGCAATCTGACAACAACGCTCTGAATTTACAAACGGGCAATCTGACAACAACGCCCTGAATTTACAAACAGGCAATCACCCTATGGATGAGAAAGTGAACCTGCCATTTCCCCAAAAAGTTTTGCTCATTGGGGAATCGGGGATTCCCTGCCCTGCGATCTATTGCCTAGAACATCAACAGCCAGGGTTTCATTAAATAAGCTATAGGTACAATACTTTTTATTGCACATTTAGGCCTAATTAAACCGACGCATTTGGCGATGTTCAACTTCAATTCACTGACACAATGGATAATAGTTTAGCCATACACATTGATAGCCTAATCTATACTTTTGGTGAGTTTATGAGCATTGCGAGATACAGGTTATATTGCCTATGCGCACTGTTACGACTGTCTGCCTGCCTGTCTCTCCCTCGCTGGGTCGCCTGTTCTTTCTGTTCGCGAGTGTGTGTTCAGTCTTCGGTCTGTTGCGTATAGAATAGTTTACGGTAGCCTATTACACATTGATAGCCCCTACTTATTGAAATTGTAAGCCATGAAATGGCAAGATACAGCTTTTGTTTACCGGTGCACAGTTCTGATTCTGTCTGCCTGCTGTCGGTCTTGCCTACCTACGTATGGCTGTGCCCCTCCCCTCTCTTTCCCTCACTAGTTTGCTCTTCTTTGTTGTGAAAGATGTGAGTTTGTTGTCTTGGAAGTTAAAATAACTACTCAGTATCTTCCGTTGCAATCGAGGAGGAGATTTGAAGGGCAAGGAGACAAGGAATCGATTCTTCTCCACCGCTAAGCATATGCAGTCAGGAGCGGATGAGAGGAGAAAATGTGCGTCTTAAAAAATATATTATTTGGTATTTCTTTTTTGATATTCAAACGATTATAATGGTGACTGTAGGAGCGATTGCCATCATTTTGTGTACTAATCTGCAGCTAGGCCATAGTACAGAAAAGGAGCGCAACTTTCACTGGGAATATCCCCCACATTCTGAAATTGCATTGTGCCACCCCCCCGTTTTATAGTAGGAATGTGCCTAATATTTGTTATAATAATAAATGTAAAAAATGTTCTCCCCACTTCTAAGACCAAATTTGCGCCCCTGGTACAGTATGCATTAATAGCATGGAAAATGAAAACATTTTTTTAAATGTAAATTGAAAATCAATGCTTTAGAAGGGAATTCCATCTTTTATCACCAGAGCCTGGCTCCCTTGGTATGCAGTGGAGACAAAGTATTTGTCTTGAATCCAAATCCATAGACTTGGAATTGGTAGTCTTTAAAAATAATTGTGTGTCTCAGTTGCATGTGTGTATTATTCAATATACACTATATACAAAAGTTTGTTGACACCCCTTCAAATTAGTGAATTTGGCTATTTCAGCCACACCCGTTGATGACAGGTGTATAAAATCGAGCACACATCCATGCAATCTCCATAGACAAACTTTGGCAGTAGAGTGGCCTTACTGAAGAGCTCAGTGACTTTCAATGTGGCACCGTCATAGGATGCCACCTTTCCAGTTCGTGAAATTTCTGCCCTGCGAGAGCTGTCCCGGTCAACTGTAAGTGCTGTGAAGTGGAAACGTCTAGAAGCAACAATGACTCAGCCGAAAAATGGTAGGCCACACAAGCTCACAGAACGGGACCAACTGTAAAGTTTGGTGGAAGGAGGAATAATGGTCTGGGGATGTTTTTCATGGTTCGGTCTAGGCCCCTTAGTTCCAGTGAAGGGAAATCTTAATGCTACATCATACAAAGACATTCTAGATGATTCTGTGCCTCCAACTTTGTGGCAACAGTTTTGGGAAGGCCCTTTTCTCTTTCAGCACGGCAATGCCTCTGTGCACAGAGCGAGGTCCATACAGAAATGGTTTGTCGATATCGATGTGGAAGAACTTGACTGGCCTGCACAGAGCCCTGATCTCAACCCCATCGAACACCTTTGGGATGAATTGGAACTCTGACAGCGAGCCAGGCATAATCGCACAACATCAGTGCCCGACCTCACTAATACTCTCGTGGCTGACTGGAAGCAATGTTCCAACATCTAGTGGAAAGCCTTCCCAGAAGAGTGGAGGCTGTTATTGCAGCAAAGGGGGGACCAACTCCATATGAATGCCCATGATTTTAGAATGAGATGTTCAACGAGCAGTCGTCCACATACTGTTGGCCACGTAGTGTACTTTTGGTCATGTAGTGTATCAGGTCTTTGAGCTGAGTGTGTGTGTGTGTGTGTGTGTGTGTGTGTGTGTGTGTGTGTGTGTGTGTGTGTGTGAGTATGTGTCTTATCGACATGGTTGTTTCAATGCAGACGGTGGGCTGGCTTTGAGAGAGACTGTAATAAATGATGGTTCTAGCAGTGCATGGGAATCTGCCTGTCTCCAACGCCACAACAAAGGGAGTAGAACCCATTCAATTAAAAAAGGTCCTTCAAGTCTGCAGAAAAAAACAGGGGAAAGAATATGATTTGAATATGAAACAATGCCACAACAGCCTCATGTTGAGTCCTGCCACGTCCCGTGGTTTCAGCCTCATCTGTCGCTAGTTATACCATGCAGATGTAATGCGTTAGCTTCACAAAGACACCTGCTGTAGCAGTCATTAGTCTGGTGTTGCCCCTGGCCCCAGAACAAATACACATTCATCTGATATGTGCACATACCAAAGGAAAAGGCCATGAATGGATGATAGGATGATAGATGGATAGATGGTTGAATTGAAGCATGATAGATGTGTAGAGAAATGTGTGGATGTTTGAGTGAATGGTTAGCTTGATGGAGGAATGACGCTGAGATGCCTTTAAACCAGTGTTGTATAACATGCAGCATTGAACTTGAAAATAATACTTGAAGATTACAGAACCGCAAAATTATTCAGGTGTGCCTCCAGACTTTGAAATAAGCCTGTTCTCTTTTTACCAATCCATTCCAAATGTCAGTCTTTATAGTTTTATGCAGTATCTATGCTGTGTTTTTTTGAAGTTTTCAAGAGGTTTACTTGAGGTTTAGGCCCCTATTGATTCCATAAGCTCTAGAGCACTGCATTCCTTTTCAATGATTATTTCTTTCATTTTCTACTTTTGCCGGTCAGTCAGGTGAAGAGAGGAGAGGAGTACACTCCACGGAGGACAAAGCGCTTGAGGGATCAGCCAGATGGTGTGGCACAGTAGAGTTGTTATTCAGGGTTCACAAACATCCATTCCACTTACAACTAACATCTATAGGAGAGAGAGAGAGAGGCAGGGTCACGGGAGCTTGTTTAAAACCTTTTGTACAGTCACGAGTGGAATGTTCACTCATTTGTTTTGTACAAATCAAATCAAATATTTATACCTTGTTAGACCAAGTATCCAGTGTGTTTATAGCCAGAGCGGTTTTCATCAGTCCCACATATGGCTCTAGATAGCAGTATAAACTGATTTGTAACAAGCTGCTGCGACCAGTGAGCACAGTGTCACGCTGGCAACGACAACGGCCTCGAAGATGTTCACCGGAACGCAGTGCCGGTCGATCAGTTGCAGCTGCCGAAGTTACGTCGGCGTCGGATGGACCAGTAGCAGTGGCGTCAGATGGCCCGGTTGTGGCGGCTTCTTACGGGCCAGTTGTGGCTGCTGAAGTTGCGTCGTCGGACGGACCCGTTGTGGCGACGTTGGACGACCCAGTTGCAGCTGCCGAAGTTGTGGAGGCGCCAGACGGACCAATCTCAGCGTTGTCAGACGGACCCGACGACGTCTACCTAAGTATCGGCGGCGTGGGACGGACCGGTCATAGCGTCGCCGTACGGGCCATTCCCGCTGTCTCCCTCAATGGTCGATTATTCTGTCACGCAGGTATGAAGAAATTCGGGAGACAAATGTAGGAATGTGTAATAGTTTTTTAAAATTAAGCCCCAAATTACGGCGTGCTGTGTAAAGGCACAGGGACGAAGACCAAACAACCACGTAACAAAAACACAGGGTTGGAACCCCCCAAAAAGAGCGAGTAGTACCTCGAATAAATAACACACACGCACAAGTATTAACACACGGGAAGAGACCCGTAAATCCACAAGGGCACGAAAGCCCAAAACACACCAACGGACACTGTAACAATAATCGACAAGACCATGGAAACCAAAGGGCACATATACAAATACTAATCAGTGGGAATAGGGGACAAGTGTGCGTGATGAAAGTTCCGGAGGGATCTGTGATTCACAATCTAATGCTGCAACGCCTGTCTGCGTCCTGCATGGTGGAAGGAGGTATTTGTCTCTTAAGAGCAGTGACCAGTGCACTGATTTCCCCCATTAGTTCTATTAGTTGTAGTTGATTAACCAAGCAGATAGGTTGACTCCAAGGAGAAGTGAAGGGCACAGAGAGGCAGAAAGCATTGCCATGGGAACGCACATCCCACACAGCTGTCCTTTATTCTGAATGGTCACCATTTATTTCCCTATTTAGATTAATGCCTGTTTAAATGAATTAGACAGTTCATTTTCTACACATTAAATGTGATTTCCCCTGAATTCTCTATTACTCCACCATGACAACTATTTTGTACAATATTCTGAATTATCCATTCTGTCTCTCTCTCTGATTGGTAGCTATTATTTTGAGATCTGACCATGTCTGTCAGGGCTTGGTGTTATGTTCTATGGCTGCCGGGAGAGATTTGGTTCTGTTGGACTGTGTGTGTGGTTGACTGTGTTCTGACCCTCACCTGGATATCTGAATGTGGGAAGAAATGCCTGGAGGCTTGGTTGACTTTGATTTTACCCTCATTTTACCCTCACCTAACTGTACTGTCTGTATTTTATATCCAGTGCTGTGTAATGACGGTGCTGTCTGTATTTTATATCCAGTGCTCTGTACTGACGGTGCTGTCTGTATTTTATATCCAGTGCTGTGTACTGACGGTGCTGTCTGTATTTTATATCCAGTGCTGTGTACTGACGGTGCTGTCTGTATTTTATATCCAGTGCTGTGTACTGACGGTGCTGTCTGACTGTTTGGTTGACTGTGTTCTGAGTTCTGTCCCTCACCTGAGCTTACTCAAACCGACTGCCTGTCTGTTTGTATTTCTAGGCTGACTATGTTCTGACCCAAAGCTGACTGTTCGGTCTGTCTGTCTGTCTGTTTCTCCAGTCTGCTCCCAGTTCTCCAGAGGAGTGTACGCCATCTTCGGCTTCTACGACCAGAAGTCCATGAACACGCTGACCTCGTTCTGTGGGGCTCTACACACGTCCTTTATCACACCCAGCTTCCCCGCCGATGCCGACGTGCAGTTTGTCATCCAGATGAGGCCTCCTCTCCGGGGAGTTGTCCTCAGCCTGCTGGCCCACTACAAGTGGGAGAAGTTTGTCTACCTCTATGACACCGAGAGAGGTAAGAGACAGCCTGTCTAACAGTCAGACAGCCTTCCATCCACACACAATGGAATGCTGCATATAGAAAAGGGTCTCTGTGGTTAACCCTTAGCCTGGCTTCTTTATTTGTCTACCTCTATGACACTTGGAGATAAGAGCTAAGAGACAGCCGCCTAACAGACTGACGGACTGACAGCCTGACACAAATGAGACACTGTACTATATACAGTATACATGCTCTCTGGTTAACCCATAGCCTGACTTACATTTTTTTGTGTTCAGTATATCATGAGAGAAATATGTCTATTTGATATTGTTAGACCCATCAGACGAGCTCATTTTTGATTTCAGGTTCTGTGCTAAGTGATAATCCAGATTGACTGACTGGAAAAAGAAGAGGTGCTCCTCTCTCCTCACATCACGTTAAACCATGAAGTATTTCATTATTTCCCCTCAGTGTGGAAATCCTTTCCCCAGTTCTCATTCCAAGAGTGGTCTATCTAAGACCTTTAAATCTGGGCCTGTAATGATGCCAAAGTGCTTTAGTGTCTGGGAGGAGGTTGAATGCTGCTTGGCTTCCACAGGGCTCTGTCTGCTTCCGTAAATGAGTCCAAGACAGGTACTGTTATGTGTTCTTGTCGCTGTGACTGTTGATGTGCTGTAGTGTAACTCTGAGGAGATCCCTCCATCTGTACGGTACCAGCCTCTAATCCTCTGAATAGAATTTACACTCTAATTGGATTATATAAAGAACGAGCTACAACACACCGTGACTTTTACATGTCCTTCATGCACCCCCCAGCTCTCTTCTCCGCTGTACCCCAGCAGCAGCCGTGGGCTGACGAAGGGAGCTAGCGGAGGTCTCCATCCTGCTCTGTGAAGGTCAACATCTGGAGAGTTCAGCTTTAAGACAGAACACTAATGACACTCCAATCTGTCAGAGTAGGATATTCCTGGTCCTGGACCAGGCTACTGTACTGTAAAGCTGGCTGTAGAGAGGGAGAGACAAACTGTACTGGACCAGGCTACTGTACTGGACCAGGCTACTGTACTGTAAGGCTGGCTGTAGAGAGGGAGAGACAAACTGTACTAGACCAGGCTACTGTACTGTAAGGCTTGCTGTAGAGAGATACATACTGTACTGGACCAGGCTACTGTACTGTAAGGCTTGCTGTAGAGAGAGACATACTGTATTGGACCAGGCTACTGTACTGTAAGGCTGGCTGTAGAGAGGGAGAGACATACTGTACTGGACCAGGCTACTGTACTGTAAGGCTGGCTGTAGAGGGAGACATACTTTACTGTAAGGCTGGCTGTAGAGAAGGAGAGACAAACTGTACTGGACCAGGCTACTGTACTGGACCAGGCTGGCTGTAGAGAGATACATACTGTACTGGACCAGGCTACTGTACTGTAAGGCTGGCTGTAGAGAGATACATACTGTACTGGACCAGGCTACTGTACTGTAAGGCTGGCTGTAGAGAGGGAGAGACAAACTGTACTGGACCAGGCTACTGTACTGTAAGGCTGGCTGTAGAGAGATACATACTGTACTGGACCAGGCTACTGTACTGTAAGGCTGGCTGTAGAGAGATACATACTGTACTGGACCAGGCTACTGTACTGTAAGGCTGGCTGTAGAGAGGGAGAGACAAACTGTACTGGACCAGGCTACTGTTGGAGCAGGTATTCTGTTTACAATACCAAGTTCTTGCTGTAATTAGAAACTGGGGATAGGACAAAATGCAGAGGCTGACAGTTCCACAACGTTTCTCACTTGTGTAAACCAACCATTTACTATTCATCATAGTGTAAAACTATAGTGTATGTCCTCTGTCGACCATTTCCAGTTTTTCCTCTGGCCGAGGGAGATCTTAGTTGCCTTTATCCTCTCTGGCCCATGAGAGGTTAGTATAACCAAATGTTGAGCTTTTAAGAAATAATTAGAGTTCTAAAAAATATTAGATCACATTTGGGCTAAAATACATTCTGCCCTTTTGTACATGTATTTTTGAATGGTCTGGCGATGGTGAGAGATATTCACTGTATTGTGATTGTGTACTGGTTTTATATACAGTAGAGTGTATTCAAAGTGCTGTTGAGTCTACGTCGAGACAGCTTTATTACAGTGCTTTGTAGAGGTTTACTTGCTGGTTTACCTTACAATATACATACGTCTGTAGCACAGTTGGTAGAGCATGGCGCTTGTAACGCCAGGGTAGTGGGTTCGATATAACTTTGGTGCTTTATCCATCATCTCATCCAACCATGTTGTGCATCGTTCAACTAGAAAAAGACTGCTCACTTCTAACCCATTTTTCCCACTGTCGTTTATTTAAAAAATGCTTGTCTTTTTAAATCTTCCCTCTCCATCAGCACAGCAACCTAATTGAGATGTTAGTAGCTAACACCCTTTCCTTATGTTGTTCCAGATGTTTTATCCCTTCCTAAACCATGTTAAGACAGTGCCAATTGCTTTGAAATTGGGGGCCTCATGTCAGAAGCATGGACACGGGCCATGTGTCTCAGTGTCTGTGTGTCTGCGGCAGGCCGTACCAGCGGATAATTGCTTGGCTGCTGTGGTGGAGGAAAGGTGATTACGAGGTTTATTGTCTCTCCCGGGCAAAATCAACCTTCCTCCATGTGCCTCCTGATTCACCCAACAGCTCTCCTTGACTTATGGAGGCCCTTCCACCTCCTGTGTCTGGATCAGATCGCAACCATCTGTAACATACTCCCATTTCCACAGAATGACATGAAACAGTAAAGAAAACAAAAATGGGTAAAAACTCCATCCTGCCAGACGGATAACAGGAGAGAAGAGCCCTATCAACTCACTGTGGTATTTTGTGTCATAGGAAATAGATTTTTGGAAAAGCAATAGATGAAGCTTTTTTGGGGATCTTTGGCCTGCAGCAACATTGGCTGCTTTAGCCACTGTAGTTTGGAGTCTTACCCCACATGCTGTGCTGTGCATGCCTTACCTACAGCTTGTGTTTGCTCTGAGGCAAGAAAGGCTAGAGAGCCCTCCTGCTCCTCCTGTTCATAGCACCCCTCACTGTTCTGTTCCCCACATGGATTGGGAGATGTTGTTTCGGCTTTACAGTGATCACCACCCATCTAAATTCCACATGTTCTAAAAGGACATACTAAATGCCATATTACTATTAGGTACACTGATATTGACTCCCTGTTACAACTACAAGAGGGAGCCATTTTAAATTGGGAAGGCTCTTAAATTCGGAGGCAGGAGCAATGTCTGCTTGTATTGACATCCCGTGACAGAGTATGATAGCATTAGGGCACTAAAGCAGAGAAGAATTCCAGTGGGATGATTTCTCCATCACTGATGACAAAGCCACCAAACACACCTGGACACTCAAAAAAAGAGACAGAGAAATATATATGACTCTAGTCCCTTTTTCTTCACAAAAAGCATGAAAATGGGAATAGTAATGGATGCAAACTACAGTCTCCTGGATCGCAGTGAGGTGAACCCTATCATGACTGAAAGTCTTGCTCAGGTTCTGAGACACTGTGTTGTAATAGGAAGATTTGTTACTGTGTCAAGGTACAATAACATAGGAATCTCCTGCTTGCAAAATAAACACCCAAAGATTTCGACCCTGCCTTCACTGTCCATGGAGCTTTTGATTTCCAATGTGATTTGGCCCCTTAGTGAGAGTCTCTCACACCGGCAGTCATGTTCTCCTCTTTCAACCTCTGTATCACATCGATTCCACCTCGCCATCATGCTGGAAATACTTACAATATCCTGTCTCCATAATTGTGTTGAATCTGAATCACATTGAATAGGATTTTCCTATTGAATCATTGAAGAGTGTTTTGAGGTCTTTACCACTAGTTCCTGTTAACAGAAATGGGAGTTCAGTTAGTATACCTGCCAGGTGCTTGAAGAACACCTCAAGTCCTTTAACAATAATCATTCAAAAAGGAGAATGTGTTTGAATGGAATTAATTTGTGCCTTTGAATTATAGCTAGATCCTGTTAGTGTTTGCATTTGGGTCAAATCCTTCAGGTAGCCTTCCACAATCTTCCCACAGTAAGTTGGGTGAATTCTGGTCCATTCGTCCTAACAGAGCTGGTGTAACTGAGTCAGGTTTGTAGGCCTCCTTGCTCACACACGCTTTTTCAGTTCTGCCCACACATTTTCTATAGGATTGAGGTCAGGGCTTCGTGATGGCCACTCCAATACCTTGACTTTGATGTCCTTAAGCCATTTTGCCACAACTTTGGAAGTATGCTTGGGGTCATTGTCCATTTGGAAGGTCCATTTGCAACCAAGCTTTAACTTCCTGACTGATGTCTTGAGATGTTGCTTCAATATATCCACATAATTTTCCTGTCTCATGATGCCATCTATTTTGTGAAGTGCACCAGTCCCTCCTGCAGCAAAGCAACCCCCACAACATGATGCTGCCATCCCCGTGCTTCACGGTTGGGATGGTGTTCTTTGGCTTGCAAGCCTCCCCCTTTTTCCTCTTAACATACTGATGGTCATTATGGCCAAACAGTTCTATTTTGTTTCATCATACCAAAGGACAGTTCTCCAAAAAGTACGATCTTTGTCCCAATGTGCAGTTGCAAACCGTAGTCTGGCTTTTATATGGCGATTTTGGAGCAGGGGTTTCTTCCTTGCTGAGCGGCCTTGCAGGTTATGTCGATATAGGACTCGTTTTACTGTGGATATAGATACTTTTGTACCTGTTTCCTCCAGCATCTTCACAAGGTCCTTTGCTGTTGTTCTGGGATTGATATGCACTTTTCGCACCAAAGTATGTTCATTTCTAGGAGACAGAATGCGTCTCCTTCCTGAGTGGTATGGCGGCTGCGTGGTCCCATGGTGATTATACTTTCGTACTCTTGTTTGTACAGATGAACGTGGTACCTTCAGGCATTTAGAAATTTCTCCCAAGGATGAAGCAGACTTGTGGAGGTCAACAGTTTTATTTCTGAGGTCTTGGCTGATTTCTTTTGATTTTCCCTTGATGTCAAGCAAAGAGGCACTGAATTTGAAGGTAGGCCTTGAAATACATCCACACGTAAACCTCCAATTGTGTCAATTAGCTTATCAGAAGCTTCTAAAGCCATGACATACTTTTCTGGATTTTTCCAAGCTGTTTAAAGGCACATTCAACTTAGTGTATGTAAACTTCTGACCCACTGGAATTGTGATACAGTTGAATTGTGAAATAATCTGTCTGTAAACAATTGTTGGACAAATTACTTGTGTCAATCACAAAGTAGATGTCCTAACCCACTTGCCAAAACTATAGTTTGTTAACAAGAAATGTGTGGAGTGGTTGAGAAAAAGAGTTTTAATGACTCCAACCTAAGTTTATGTAAACTTCCGACTTCAACTGTATCTTGTTGAATGTGCCATAGAGCGCATTCATTTTTAATATGAGAAATCAAATCCTTTTCATATAATATCCACAAGCAGACAGACACACACTCATGTGAGAGCGGTCTACTTTCTGTTTGTCAGTTATTTTATGTGATTAACGGGAAAGAATGTGTATTTATATTTTACTGCCTGCATAAATACTGTAATATTAACTGACTGCCCCTTTCTTGTAGGATATAGGGCTTTGTAATAAACCTTTTGTTTCCTTGCTTTGGATTCATCTTATGAAATCATTTTAACCAAAGTCTACAAACTAACAGGCAAAAGGACAGTTTTTCTCTGGTCCCTATGTTACCCCTGACACTCGGTGAAGGTAGGGGTTGAGGTGGAAAATTGCATTTGTATGGAGTAAAATCACAGCTCCCCTGCTATATGCCTCACTGGCTTCCTCTCTGCAAGGAAACATCTGATTAATTGCACAGTGCTAAATGGTTGCGTTCAGCAGTCAGGCACAGGCTCATTAACACAGTGTGGGTGAGAGAGAGAGCGAGAGAGAGAGACGACGTGGCACAAACCTGCTGCTTCACTCCCTCTCCTCTCCATCTCCGTGAGCTCTCTACATCACCTTCGCTTCCAGCCCAGCCCGGGCCTCTCCGCACAAATCAATGAGCACAGGCAGCCTGCTGTGGCTAAACGCTGTTTATCTCTTCTTCCCCATCACTGGCTCTGCCTGCCGTCTGCGTGGTCCCTCTCTCCCGCACTCATTAGCTCTGTCTTGGGACTCCAAGACTTCAGTTGGCTTTTAACATCTCTAAGTCAAGTCCTTATTCTCTATGGGACCTGTGTGTCTCTCTCTGGGGGGCCCAACCTGATGCGGAACATGGAGAACATTGGGTCGGCCCAATTTGGAGCTCTGTATCCTTGGAGAGCTCTGTGATGCCTAACAAATCCTCTTTGAATCCCCAATTGTATTAACTTTAGAGATAGATGATACAAACTGGGTCTGTTGACTGCAAAGCTTTAGATAAACTGCAACTTGATGGAAGTACTGTACAGTGTGTTTTAAACAAGGAATGGTCAGTCAGAGTATGAGATGAAGGTAAAAGTGGGGTGGTGTGTTGCAGTGTGTGGATGGGTATACTGGGTGGGTGGGTGTACTGTATGGGTGTATGTTGATCTTATTGTTTGTGTTTTGTAAGGCTCTCTCTGTGTGCGTGCACTGTGGAATGACCTCATTGATGAAAAGCGATGACTCATAGAGCATTCACAGCAGAGAGTCTGTAGCTGGGGCATCTGTTCTCCCCGAGTGCCTCTGCTCTCCCCTCTGAACAAAACCAAGCCTGCCCACCTTCCTGCCAGAGGCCCCAAATGGTCACCATGTGTCCAGGCACATTCAAGCATGTAGAGGTAGTGGAATGGGAGGAAAATGGTGGTTTGTGGTGTGCTGCAGACCACATAGAATAGTATAATACTTGGCTACAATATTGTGCCACAACACACTGTTGCGGTGTGCTGCATATTCAGGATTAAAATGTGTTAATTATGATTATAGACTGTGTTATAGCTTCTTTTTTAATCTAGCTTTGACATTTCCTCTTAGGAAATACAGTATGGTATGCAGGTATGCAGGGTGGTATACCAGCAGCATACTACCCTGCATACCACTGCTGGCTTGCTTCTGAAGCTAAGTAGGGTTGGTCCTGGTCAGTTCCTGGATGGGAGACCAGATGCTGCTGGAAGTGGTGTTGGAGGGCCAGTAGGAGGCACTCTTTCCTCTGGTCTAAAAAATTGTCCCAATGCCCCATGGCAGCGATTGGGGACACTGCCCTGTGTAGGGTGCTGTATTTCAGATGGGACGTTAAATGGGTGTCCTGGCTCTCTGAGGTCATTAAAGATCCCATGGCACTTATCGTAAGAGTAGGGGTGTTAACCCCGGTGTGCTGGCTAAATTCCCAATCTGGCCCTCAAACCATCACAGTCACCTAATAATCCCCAGTTTACAATTGGCTCATTCATCCCCCTCCTCTCCCCTGTAACTGTTCCCCAGGTCGTTGCTGCAAATGAGAACATGTTCTCAGTCAACTTACCTGATAAAATAACAGATAAATAAACAGTATCAGGAGGTGCAGGTTAGTAGAGGGAGAAAGGGAGCTTGTTAGGAGTAAATTGTTCTGGTTTGGATATCACATTGATTTCTGTATGTTGAGGCTGACTATTTTGCACTCTTGATGCATTTTGAACTCAATCGTGAAGCACAGAGACAAATGAGGAACAGTTATCATGCTGTTTCGGAGTGATAAACAAATGACAAGGATGTAGAGGGAACTAACAGTAAAAATTAAGTGTCCCAATATAGAATCACAGGAGTCCATAGTGTTGCTATAATAATAGCATTTACACCAGATATATCAGAGTCCTCCATAATGTGACACACACCAATTCTACATTCCCATTATTTATCTGGGACCACATTTAGAGTGTGTTAAATGTGTATTTGTATTTATTTGTTAGGGGGTAGATCAACTTTAATATTGCAGATAGATTATGTCTTCCATCAATACAATTGTCCGCACAATTTCCAATCCCCCATATATATTTTTGTAAATGTACAGTACCAGTCAAAGGTTTGGACACACCTACTCATCCAAGGGTTTTTCTTTATTTCTACTATTAACTGCATTGTAGAATAATAGTGAAGACATCAACACTATGAAATAACACATATGGAATCATGTAGTAACCAAAAAATTGTTAAACAAATTAAAATATATTTTAGATTTCAGAGCCACCCTTTGTCTTGATGACAGCTTTGCACACTCTTGTGTTTTTTGGACCAAGCAAGTTTCTTCTTCTTATTGGTGTCCTTTAGTAGTGGTTTCGTTGCAGCAATTTGACCATGAAGACCTGATTCACACAGTCTCCTCTGAACCGTTGAAATGTGTCTTTTACTTGAACTCTGTGAAGCATTTATTTGGCCTGCAATTTCTAAGGCTGGTAACTCTAATGAACTCATCCTCTGCAGCAGAGGTAACTCTGGGTCTTCCTTTCCTGTGGCGGTCCTCATGAGAGCCAGTTTCATCATAGCGTTGGATGGTTTTTGCGAATGCACTTGAAGAAACTTGAAAAGTTCTTGAAATTTTCCGCATTGACTCACTTTCATGTCTTAATTAAAGTAATGATGGACTATCATTTCTCTTTGCTTGTTTGAGTGGTCTTGCCATAATATGGACTTGGTCTTTTACCAAATAGGGCTATCTTCTGTATACCACCACTACCTTGTCACAACACAACTGATTGGATCAAATGCATTAAGAAGAAAATACATTCCACAAATGAATTTTTAACAAGACATACAAGAGTTACCTGCCAAGAGTGTGCAAAGCTGTCTTCAAGGCAAAGGGTGGCTACTTTGAAAAATCTCAAATATAAAATATATTTTTGGTTACTACAGTACATGATTCCATATGTGTTATTTCATAGTTTTGATATCTTCACTATTATTCTTCAATGTAGAAAATATTTAAAAAATAAAGTTTAATCCGGGAATGAGTAGGTGTGTCCAAACTTTTGACTGGTACTATATATGTAATATATACAATTGAAGTCGAAAGTTTAGTTTGGAGTCATTAAAACCTGTTTTTCAACCACTCCACCAATATCTTGTTAACAAACTATAGCTTTGTCAAGTCGGTTAGGACATCTACTTTGTGCATGACACAAGTACTTTGTCCAACAATTGTTTACAGACAGATTATTTCACTTATAATTCACTGTATCACAATTCCAGTGGGTCAGAAGTTTACATACACTAAGTTGACTGTGCCTTTAAACAGCTTAGAAAAGTCCACAAAATGTAATCTAAAATGGTTGAATAAGTTTCCTGAAACAATAGATATTATATTCCTTCTCTTTTAGCCAGATAAATACTGATCATCTTTTCTTATTATCTGCAAAGCCATTACAATTGCACTACACTATCATACAGGCAGTAACAAGGCACTATCCAAAAGGCCCTAGTGTTGTCGCACCTTGACTATTGTTCAGTAGTGTGGTCAGATGACACAAAAAAGGACTTAGGGAAATTGCAATTGGCACAGAACAGGGAAGCACGTCTGGCCCTTGGATGTACACAGAGAGCTAATATTAATAATATGCATGTCAATCTCTCCTGGCTGAAAGTGGAGGAGAGATTGACTTCTTCACTACTTGTATTATTGAGAGGTTTTTACATATTGAATGGCACACAGCTCGGACACCCATGCATACCCCACAAGACATGCCACAAGAGGTCTCTTCATAGTCCAGAACAGGCTATGGGAGGTGCACAGTACTACATAGAGCCATGACAACATGGAACTCTATTCAAGTAACTGATGCAAACAGTCAAATTAGATTTATAAAACAGATTAAAAAACACCTTATGGAACAGCGGGGACTGTGAAGCAACACAAACAGGCACAGACATATGCATACACACACACACGATAACATACACACACACATACACATGGATTTAGTACCCTAGATGGTGGTGGTGGAGCAGGTGCCTGAGGCCACACAGTGTTTTGTGAAATCTGAATGTATTGTAATGTTTTTAAAATTGTATAAACAGCCTTAATTTTTCTGGACCCCAGGAATAGTAGCTTCTGCCTTGGATTCATAATAAATACTAATACAAATACAAAAATCATCACAAGCATCAGTCTTTCTGACTGGTCTGTACTCATCTTTCTTTAAGCAGCTAGTATTTCCGACTGGTCTGTACTCATCTTTCTTTAAGCAGCTAGTATTTCCGACTGGTCTGTACTCATCTTTCTTTAAGCAGCTAGTATTTCCGACTGGTCTGTACTCATCTTTCTTTAAGCAGCTAGTATTTCAGCACTGGGCTGAAACAGCTCCTACTAACACTGCTTCCAATGCTGCAGCCTTGTGTGGTTCAGTGCCATTTTCAGATATTTTTTCCCCCTGCTTTTCCCTGCTCCCTGTTCTAAGTTGCTAATATTTCAGAACCTTGGACAGTTCCACTCTATACTACTGGCTCTGACTGCAGAAACCAGTATTTCAGCACTGGACAGTTCTCTTTTCTCTACTGCTTGCTTGGTTGGTGCTGTGACTGCCCCTACGGCTGCTGCTGCTGCTGCTGCTGGGGAAAAATAAAGAAATCAATACACAGGATGCAGACAGAAATAGTGTTTCAGAGAGAAAAGAAAACCAGCACAAGTCACTGACCTTAAAATGTCATGTATGCATACCTTTAACATCGACATGTAATGTGACTCATTTCAGTATTATCCTAGGTATGTAATTGTTCAATATTTAAAATGTGTTGGTATTTAAACCCCATTGTTATATAGCCTTTGTATCTCTGACAGAATAAGTCCCTTGTATTTGTATCCTGTGCTATCATAGTATGTGGAAAAACTGACATTAGGAGACAAATGTACACACATCCATTCTAAACAAAAGCAAGAGAGGAGCCCAGGAGCAAGAGGCTTATAATGGCCAGGATGAGTCTCTCTCTCATTTTCTCTCTCTCCTCAGCTGACTGCACTAGTCTCAGCTGCTCGCAGGAGAAATAGCAGAAATTTCAATAGCATAAAAAACATTGTGGAGGCGTAGCCTGGGGAAAATAATGGAGGAGTCAGCAAACCCTTTGTGCCTCTGCAGCTCAACCAAATATGATTTACTTTATGAATTCTAAACATCTCCTAAGGAGATCCACAGTCTGTCACATCTAATCTGGCCTGACCATGTGACTTAAAATGGCATAATAATGAACTGGGTGACTAATAGAAGTTGCCCCTGCTTTATTACACACTGTTTTGTTTATACCGTCCTCTGCTCACTTGTCTCTGGCCACTGGTCTCCAAAGCCTTTCATCTATTTTGGGACACAAGCTTTCAGGATAATGCATGGGCCATTTGAACAGTGGTCTTTCTGCATTATGAAAGACTTAATATGCTGTGTTCGGTACATGGTTTGCCCAAGATGAAAGGCCATTTTTGTTTGTTTAAGAGACTGGTGTTCTGTAGGTAATTGAGCAGAAACATGGGACTGTACGTGCAGCTTTACTCTCAAGGAGAAAGCCAGCCAGCAAACTCAATTTTGTGAAATCTGGTGCAGGGAAGTGGAATGCCTCTCTCTGCAGTAGCTCTTGTTGTTTTTTTTCTCTCTGACTTAAGCTTTGAGATTTTTGGAGCTTTCTCTAAAAGTGGTCTCAGAAGCTTTGTGTGACTTCACCTCGGTGATGCACTGCTCAGCTTTGGGCAAGCCATCACAGCAAATAACTCTGATGCCTGCCCCGAGAGAGAGATTAAAAGAGGTCACCATCTCCTGGGAGGCAGCAGGGGAAGACTGAGTCAGAGTTGAGGGCACACAGCATCCATGATGCTGCAGCCACCATGATGCTATCCACCACCTGAGACAGCATATTGTCCACTCTACCTCTCATAACCTCCAAACGGCACAGCATACTATCCACACTACACTTATCTACACTTATATCCTCAAACTGAAATCAAATACTATCAGAACCTCCCTACACATTATCCATACTGCTCACCACCTACAGTAAAACCTGTCATTATCAATCCTTCCCATATACAAAGACCATATGCAAATCACACTGCATTGGGCTTGGAGTTGGGTGCTGTCCCAGATGTAGTCAGTCTTTGTTTATTTATAACTGTATATTTTGAATGGTTACTAATACCCTTCAATTGTTACATATGAAAAAATTACTATATATATATAGCTTTCACTGACTGTGAAATTATCTAAATACATTTTTTGGTATATCAAGAGAAATAGAGAAGCATCAGGAACATTTTTATGTCTTAGTCTACTCAAATAGCCCAATTATGATAATTGACACTGACAAATGTCAGGGGTTGTAATTGTTCTTTTGAAGAAATTAGACATTTTCTCGGCTTTCTGCATAATCATTTTGACCTTTCACACTCCACGCTGAGGCAGGGAATTATGTTCATGTGAAGAAATGTAAATGAACCCAGTGTGATGACAACCAAGAAGGTTTATATTCCAGTCAAGGTCCCCACCATTAAAATGATATTTTGAACGCTCCTCGTTCATCCATTCACCATGTCTAGTTTTCAAAGATTTGATACTGAGTACAAAATCATTTATGTTTTTCTTTCTGACAAAAATTGGTTCAATTGAGTATCGAGCGTCAGAGAGATTTTTTTTAGTTTGCTGCATTTGTTTTTACTGCATCATCTATTACACTTGAATGAAGTGTCTGTCAAGTCGGACTTCAGATGATAGACATCTAGTGTTGAGGACTTGATGTGAATAAAGGTGTCAACCCTGACCCTGTAGCTAGGACTCATTTCCACACAAATGATGTTTCCCAATTGGTCAGCAGGCTGTAGTAAAAATCATTCAGGTGAATGTGTCTACGGTATCAAATGTTTTTAAAAGAAATGTACTACTATAGGTCATCTTTAAAACATTTCCCTCACAAAATGTCTTACTTTCATCCCAATTATACATTGCCTTGTGACAATATGCCCCAGATTTCTGAATATTTCATGTGTTTTTTATTATGGGCTGTACAATTGACAGTTCATAAATGCTCTTGATGGTCGCCCTGCCCGCTGGCTTCTGTGATATGTACCATCTGTTTACGTCTAAAAACCTTGCACCAACATTCACTCACTTTGTTGTTTGCACCACTGAGTGACACTATGTTCATCTCACACACAGCAGACAGAAGATGCCAATATCCAGAATGTTGTTCCTTTTAGCATTGTGATGCCATGACATCCCCTGTTTTATATTTTCTGTCAGAATTATTGGTAATTTATTTTTCATCTCCAAGTATTTTAACTTGTCAATGTTTCAGAACACGTTTAGCATTGAGAAAAACATAATAACGTCTGAATCCCAAAACTTCCAGATCAGCTTAGAGGCAGAAGATTGATACAAAATATAAGTCATGAGGGAATCATTTCTAAATCCTCCCAAATCCTTTTTCTTCATAAGCAGCTGGTAACATGTTTAAAATGTCAGGCTTTACCCAGTGTACTCTATACAATATGTAGTCTCAGGGAAGCTGGTGAAAAAACACCTCATATTTCAGCATTTGCTTTTTAATTTCCTCTGTGCTGCTATGCTATCAGACATAGACTGCAGTCTTTTCTCTCTCTTAATATGCTGTGGGGATGGATGATAAAAGAAGTGTTTTTCAGTGTGACCTGATGGTGCTTCTACAATGACAGAATAAGCCCCTGTCCTTTCAACCAGGGGTCAGCTCCTGGGTTTTATCTTATCTGGCTGTCATTCACAGTGCGCTGGGATACGGCCAGACGCATGAAAACCGTTGTTGAGTCTCCCAACCTTTAGAAATATCAGACGTGCATACACGGCTCTCCCTGCTCCTCGCTGCTCTTCCAGTCGCCACCTGAGTGGGTGATGGTGATGTAGCCGTGCTCAGTCCTTCACAGCCGCCTGTCTTGTAAAAGGCAATGTCTGATTGGACAACCTTCTGCAGTGGTCTCTTGAGTGAAGGTCACTAACGTAGGAGAGGATATAGAGGAGAGTGGCTGGCTGAGTCTCTGGCTGTGCGCAGAATTCTTATGTGCTCTAGCTAGCTATATGGTAGTTCTTCACTTCACAGCTCCATATACAGTGGGGCAAAAAAGTATTTAGTCAGCCACCAATTGTGCAAGTTCTCCCACTTAAAAGGATGAGAGAGGCCTGTAATTTTCGTCATAGGTACACTTCAACTATGAAAGACAAAATGAGAAAGAAAATCACATTGTAGGATTTTTTTATGAATTTATTTGCAAATTATGGTGGGAAATAAGTATTTGGTCATTAACAAAAGTTTATCTCAATACTTTGTCATTGCCAACAAAGGGTACATAACAGAGGTCAAACGTTTTCTGTAAGTCTTCATAAGGTTTTCACACACTGTTGCTGGTATTTTGGCCCATTCCTCCATGCAGATCTCCTCTAGAGCAGTGATGTTTTGGGGCTGTTGTTGGGCAACACGGACTTTCAACTCCAAAGATGTTCTATGGGGTTGAGATCTGGAGACTGGCTAGGCCACTCCAGGACCTTGAAATGCTTCTTACGAAGCCACTCCTTCGTTGCCCGGGCGGTGTGTTTGGGATCTTTGTCATGCTGAAAGACCCAGCCACGTTTCATCTTCAATGCCCTTGCTGATGGAAGGAGGTTTTCACTCAAAATCTCACGATACATGGCCCCATTCATTCTTTCCTTTACACGGATCAGTCGTCCTGGTCCCTTTGCAGAAAAACAGCCCCAAAGCATGATGTTTCCACCCCCATGCTTCACAGTAGGTATGGTGTTCTTTAGATGCAACTCAGCATTCTTTGTCCTCCAAACACGACGAGTTGAGTTTTTACCAAAAAGTAAATTAAATTAAAGTAAAGTAAATTATATTACTATTTTGGTTTCATCTGACCATATGACATTCTCCCAATCTTCTTCTGGATCATCCAAATGCTCTCTAGCAAACTTCAGATGGGCCTGGGCATGTACTGGCTTAAGCAGGGGGACACGTCTGGCACTGCAGGATTTGAGTCCCTGGCGGCGTAGTGTGTTACTGATGGTAGGCTTTGTTACTTTGGTCCCAACTCTCTGCAGGTCATTCACTAGGTCCCCCCGTGTGGTTCTGGTATTTTTGCTCACTGTTCTTGTGATAATTTTGACCCCACAGGGTGAGATCTTGCGTGGAGCTTATCAGTGGTCTTGTATGTCTTCCATTTCCTAATAATTGCTCCCACAGTTGATTTCTTCAAACCAAGCTGCTTACCTATTGCAGATTCAGTCTTCCCAGCCTGGTGCAGGTCTACAATGTTGTTTCTTGTGTCCTTTGACAGCTCTTTGGTCTTGGCCATAGTGGAGTTTGGAGCGTGACTGTTTGAGGTTGTGGACAGGTGTCTTTTATACTGATAACAAGTTCAAACAGGTGCCATTAATACAGGTAACGAGTGGAGGACAGAGGAGCCTCTTAAAGAAGAAGTTGCAGGTCTGTGAGAGCCAGAAATCTTGCTTGTTTGTAGGTGACCAAATACTTATTTTCCACCATAATTTGCAAATAAATGCATAAATATTTTTTCTCATTTTGTCTGTCATAGTTGAAGTGTACCTATGATGAAAAATTACAGGCCTCTCATCTTTTTAAGTGGGAGAACTTGCACAATTGGTGGCTGACTAAATACTTTTTTGCCCCACTGTATCTACATATACAGCAGTAGATCCATTTATGCCTACAACTAGCGTTCTAGACGGTTTAAAGTATCCATGAACACTCATAACATGTTTCCTCCATTTGACGTGAATTAAAATGCTCCTTTCACATGGAAAGTAACATGCTGGAACTGTGATGGCTGGCTGTTAGTGGAGGTACTGTGAGATGTTTTGGGCTACAGGTGTCTTTAGACTGGGCTGTCAGTGTTTTTATACAGAGGTCCCTGGCGTGCCAGTAGCAGGTTGGACAAAGTGACGGTTGCGCATATAGAGAACAGTGTGGATGCTTAATGTGGATGGGCCCAGCAGGGGTGCACTGCAAAGACCGCATCAGCATTAGCATAATCTACACTGACTGCTTCAGCATCAGTAATAATATTCATCATTTTATTGAATCAGCGATTTTATCCCAAGCTCTAAGAGGAAGAGATAGCCGAGCGCATTTTGCTGCCTCTGCCCATTTAGCCAAGCCGACTATAGCGTGCTTGCTCTCGCACAAAGCCTTCCTCAACTGCAGCATTTTATCTGTCTTTTACTTCCAAGTTACCACATAATGACCTACTGCTACCACACATTTCCACCATCGCTGATACGTATATATGTTTTCTTTCATTACTCTATTCTAGGTCTGTATATTACTATGCATGAATAATCCAGTGGTAGCACATCATTATTCATTGTGTTGTAAGGAGTGTTATTAAATAACATTCATATTTTGATAAGGCTATTACCCATAAAGGGGTGCGGCTCTCGCTTTATAACCCCCATTTCAGGCCCGCAGTTTGACCTTGAGTTGACATAATGGACGATGCATTGATCTTCTGAAAAGAAAACATGTCCTGGGTTGTAACTCCGCCCCTTTTGTAACTCTGCCCCTTTAAGGCCTGCTTGTCAGACCTAGAGCACTGTGATATCCATTATAACCTATACGTTGGAGGGGTAACACTGACATGATGTACTGCTGAATTTAAATTTTAAATCACATTAATTCAGTTATTACAGACTGTGACAGCCGAGACACTGGGAGCTGAAATGAAAACCTATTCAATTGAAGTTTTCCTCCAAAGCTTATTGGCATTGCACGTAGTATTTCTGCGAGACAGTTCCCCATCATAAAAAGCCCAGACTAGAATTTCTAGTTGCCTGTCCTGGAAGCTATAAGCTACTTTTCCATTTGACATACTTTGCCTTCTATACCATTTATTTCACCCATGAAATGTGATATTGACAGGGCTGTCTTTTGGGAGGTTTTTTCTCATGGGCTCAAAGCCTATTGTGGTTGTTTTTATGACAGAATGATACCACTCAAGTGGACAGAAAACATAAAATATTCATACCCTACACCAGTTGGTTAACAAACAGTACAAAACAGAACCTTTAAATTGACGATGATAAAAAGTGAGAAATGTGAAAGGGGGAGGGCGAGCACGCCCCCATCCACATCGATGGGGCGGCAGTGGAGCAGTTTGAGAGCTTCAAGTCCCTCAAGGTCCAAATCACTAAGGACTTAAAATGGTCTACACACACACACACACACACACACACACACACACACACACACACACACACACACACACACACACACACACACACACACACACACACACACACACACACACACACACACACACACAGTTGTGAAAAGGTGCGACAGTGCCTCTTCCCCCTCAGGAGGTTGAACAAGTTTGGCATGGGCCTTCAAATCCACAAAAAGTTCAACAGCGGCACCATTGAGAGCATCTTGATTGGCTGCATCACTGCTTGGTACGGGAACAGCACCGCCCTCGATTGCATTGTGCTACAGAGGGTGGTGCGGACAGCCCAGTACATCACTGGGGCTGACCTCCCTGCCATCCAGGACCTCTATATCAGACGGTGTGAAAGGAAGGCCCGGAAAATCATTAAATACTCCAGTCACCCAAGATATAGACTGTTCTCTCACTGCTCTCGCACGGCAAGCAATACCGGTGCATCAAGTCTGACACCAACAGGCTTCTGAACAGTTTCTATCCCCAAACCATAAGAGGTGTTAAATATCTCAAATGCTAAATAGCTAAAATAATGGCTACACAGACTGAGTTGACCCCTGTAATTATTTGTATTTTTGCACTGTCTCTATGCACACACACAGGACTCTACACATTCACGCACACAGACACTCCAACACACACATAACATGCACACATTTATACCACAGGAGGTTGGTGGCACCTTAATTGGAGAGGACGGGCTCGTGTTAATGGCTGGAGCGGAATCAGTGGAATGGTATTTAATACATCTAACACATGGTTTCCATGGTTTCCGTGCTGTTTGATGCCATTCCATTTGCTCCGTTCCAGCCATTATTATGAGCCGTCCTCCCCTCAGCAGCCTCCACTGATTCATACTGACTACGCACACACACTCACATACAATCTTTATTTACGCCACTGCTACTCTGTTTATCATACATCCTGATGCCTAGTCACCTTACCAATATACATATCTACCTCTATCACTCCAGTATCTCTGCACATTGTAAATATGGTATTGGAACTGTAGCTTCTTACTTTCTCGTGTTCTTTTATTTCTGATTTCTTCTTTTTATTTCTTGTGTGTTTTTGTTCTCTTATGTTATTACAGCATTGATGGGTTTAGAGCTTGCAAGAAATGCATTTCATCGTACTTGTGCACGTGACTAGAATGTGTCCAGATTTTATTGTCAAAGAGCTTTGTATTTTGACTTTACAGTAACTATGACGTGATTAAGTACACCGCTCTCCTCTGCAAACGACCACAAACCCACCTTTCCCATTCTACTGTATGTGACTGATCCCCTCTCTCTCCTCTCCAGGTTTCTCTATCCTTCAAGCCATCATGGAGTCAGCAGTGGCCAATAACTGGCAGGTGACGGCCCGGTCGGTGGGCAGCATAGTGGACCCTACAGAGTACAAACGCATCATTGAGGAGATGGACCGCAGGCAGGAGAAACGCTTCCTCATCGACTGTGAGGTTGGAAGAATCAACACCATCCTGGAACAGGTATAGTACCTTAGGTATAGGCCTTAAAGTCCCAGTGCAGTCAAAAATTTGATTTCCTGTTTTAAATATACACTCACTGGTCGGTTTATTAGCTACACCCATCTAGTACCAGGTCGGACCCCCCTTTGCCTCCAGAAAACCTGAATTCTTCGGGTGAATTCTACAATTCAGAAACGTTCCACAGGGAGGTTGGTCCATGCTAATGCGATGGCATCACGCAGTTGCTGCAGATTGGATGACAGTGCATTACTGCTGTGAACAGCCCGTTCCATCTCATCCTAAATATGCTCTATTGGGTTGAGGTCTGGGGACTGTGCAGGCTGCTTAAGTAAACTGAACTCCAGGCAATGTTTTTCCACTCCTCAATTGTCTAATGTTTGTAATCAAATCAAATCAAATTTATTTATATAGCCCTTCGTACATCAGCTGATATCTCAAAGTGCTGTACAGAAACCCAGCCTAAAACCCCAAACAGTAAGCAATGCAGGTGTTGAAGCACGTTGGCTAGGAAAAACTCCCTAGAAAGGCCAAAACCCAGGAAGAAACCTATAGAGGAACCAGGCTATGAGAGATTGCGTGGAGATTGGAGCCGCTTCTTGTTTTTAGCTGACAGGAGTGGAACACGGTGTGATCGTCTATTGAAATATCCCATCCGTGACAAGGATCGACGAGTTGTGCGTTCTGAGATACCGTTCTGCACACCACTGTTGTGCTGCACCGTTAATTGTCTATTTGTGTCCTGCCTGTTAGCTTGCAGGATTCTTGCCATTCTCCTTTGACCTTTCTCATGAATGAGCTGTTTTCGCCCACAGGACTGTCGCTGACTGGATGTTTTCTGTTTGTCGCACCATTCTCTGTAAACCCTAGACACTGATGTGTGTGAAAAGCCCAGGAGGGCGGCCGTTTCTGAGATACTGGATCCGGTGCATTTGGCACCGACAATCATACCATGCTCAAAGTCGCTTAGGTCACTTGTTTTGCTCATTCTAACTTTCAATCAAACAGTAACTGAATGCCTTGTTGCCTGCCTGTCTGCCTGTCTGCCTGCTTTCTATAGCAAGCCCCGGCCACGTGACTCATTGTGTGTAGGAGCGATCGATTTTCGTGTACCTAATAAACTGTCCGGTGAGTGTATATATTTTAAATTTTGTTTTATTGGGATCCCCATTAGCCAGGACCATGGCGACAGCTAGTCTTACTGGGGTCCGACACATAACGAGAAATATAACATTACAGACAAAAGACTTTACAATTTACACACACACACACACACACACACACACACACACACACACACACAAAGTAGGGCACATAAGGGAGAGGCATTGTGCCATGAGGTGAGATTTGACGATGTACTGATTCCATGGCACATGGTTTATAATTTGACATGCAAAACGACGACAGATTAAAAAATTTGAGTTTTTCAATATAAAGGATTATACTCAATTCTTGCAACCAATAGAATGTTATATATATGTGGCATACAACATTCCCAGCTCTGCAGATTTTGCTGCATGGAGGCAGAGTCATTAGATCATTTATTTTGGTACTGTCCACATGTAGCTCGTTTTTTGGTCACAGTCCAGAAATGGCTGAATAATTGTAACATTTACCTAGAGCTAACACTGCAGATAGCAATACTGGGTGATTTGAAAAGTCATAGTCAATTGATCAATAATATAATAATTATTTTAGTAAAAATGTGTGTATTTTAATTTACAATCTATGAGAATAGAAAGTTTCAGTACTTTTGTGAAGCATCACAGCACAGTTGAAGAATATGTCAACTTGAAACCCAGTATGGATGGTGTTAAGAGATAGATGGGAGGGGTTGAATGGAGCTGTAGGGTGGGACTAATAACAACAAGATATAATTTAAATATGTCTAAAATGTATATAGGTTCAGAACTTTTGTGAAATAGCACAGTTACAAATATGGCAAATAAAAATAAAAATGGATGGACATCAGAAATAGAGGAAGGCCAGGACTAAAATGAAACTAAATATAACTATTGTAAAATAGATTGTGTATGTAAAATGTGTATAGTATGTACAGTCGTGGCCAAAAGTTTTGAGAATGACACAAATATTAATTTTCACAAAGTCTGCTGCCTCAGTTTGTATGATGGCAATTTGCATATATTCCAGAATGTTATGAAGAGTGATCAGATGAATTGCAATTAATTGTAAAGTCCCTCTTTGCCATGCAAATGAACTGAATCCCCCAAAACATTTCCACTGCATTTCAGCCCTGCCACAAAAGGCTGGAGATCACTCTGTCATGCTGATTGAGTTCTAATAACAGACTGGAAGCTTCAAAAGGAGGGTGGTGCTTTGAATCATTGTTCTTCCTCTGTCAGTCAAGGTTACCCGCAAGGAAACACATGCCGTCGTCATTGCTTTGCACAAAAAAGGCTTCACAGGCAAGGTTATTGCTGCCAGTAAGATTGCACCTAAATCAACAATTTATCAGATCATCAAGAACTTCAAGGAGAGAGGTTCAATTGTTGTGAAGAAGGCTTCAGGGCACCCAAGAAAGTCCAGCAAGTGAAAGGACTGTCTCCTAAAGTTGATTCAGTTGCGGGATCGGGGCACCACCAGTACAGAGCTTGCTCAGGAATGGCAGCAGGCAGGTGTGAGTGCATCTGCACGCACAGTGAGGCGAAGACTTTTGGAGGATGGCCTGATGTCAAGAAGGGCAGCAAAGAAGCCACTTATCTCCAGGAAAACATCAGGGACAGACTGATATTCTGCAAAAGGTACAGGGATTGGACTCCTGAGGACTGGGGTAAAGTCCTTTTCTCTGATGAATCCCCTTTCCGATTTTTTGGGGCATCCGGAAAAAGCTTGTCCGGAGAAGACAAGGTGAGCGCTACCATCAGTCCTGTGTCATGCCAACAGTAAAGCATCCTGAGACCATTCATGTGTGGGGTTGCTCATTCACAATTTTGCCTAAGAACACAGCCATGAATAAAGAATGGTACCAACACATCCTTCGAGAGCAACTTCTCCCAACCATCCAGGAACAGTTTTGTGACAAACAATGCCTTTTCCAGCATGATTGTAACGGTTTTCTTCTGCTGAAAGAGAGGCGGACCAAAATGCAGCGTGGTTAGTTTTGTACATCTTTAATAAAGATGAAAGTACAACAATCTACAAAACAAGACACATGAAAAAAAAAAAATGAAACAGTCCTATCTTGTGCCACAAACACAAAGACAGGAACAATCACCCACAAGAGACCTAAAGAATATGGCTGCCTAAATATGGTTCCCAATCAGAGACAACAATAAACACCTGCCTCTGATTGAGAACCACTCTAGGCAACCATAGACTTACCTAGAGTACTAATCTAACCGCAATCCCATAACTACAAACAACCCCAGACAAAACAAACCACATAAATCCCCATGTCACACCCTGGCCTCACCAAAATACTAACGAAAACACAGAATAGTAAGGCCAGGGCGTGACAATGATGGAGCACCTTGCCATAAGGAAAAAGTGATAACTAAGTGGCTCTGAGAACAAAACATCGATATTTTGGGTCCATGGCCAGGAAACTCCCCAGACCTTAATCCCATTGAGAACTTGTGGTCATTCCTCAAGAGGCGGGTGGACAAACAAAAACCCAAATGTTCTGACAAACTCCCAAGTATTGATTATTCACGAATGGGCTGCCATCAGTCAGGAAGTGGCCCAGAAGTTAATTGACAGCATGCCAGGGCGGATTGCAGAGGTCTAGAAAAATAAGGGTCAACACTGCAAATATTGACTCTTTGCATCAACTTCATGTAATTGTCAATAAAAGCCTTTGACACTTATGAAATGCTTGAAATTATACTTCAGTATTCCATAGTAACATCTGACAAAAAGGTTGGAATAATACTGTGAAAATTATGATAATGCCCTTTTAGTGTAGGAGCTGTTTGAAGAGACTGCATGAAATGTCTGCCTGTTTAGGTGGGATGGAGTTTTGGCCTGTCTGATGACATCACTAGGCGGTAAATTAGTTAATAGACCAACCTCTCAGCCAATAACAGCTCATTTTCAGTATTCCCCCTCCACTCCCTGACATTCCTACTGTAGCTAAATTCTTGCTTGGGAAATTGCTATCTGCTAATAAGCTCTTTTGTTTCTTTTTGACCATTTTAATTGAAAACAATCACAATAAGGTACTTCATTGTAATTGAGATACAAATGGCTGCATTGGCCCTTTTAAGACTCATTCGCTACTGCAGAAAATGAGGGGATTCGTTGAACTACACTTAGATAACTTCACCTGAAACCTCAATACTGGTGTTAGCTCTCATAAGGGAGAGGGGAAAGGAGGATACCTAGTCAGTTGTACAACATAATGCCTTCAACTGAAATGTGTGGTGCGGGGGGCTGCCTTAATCGACATCCACGTCTTCGGCACTTGCTCAGGGGCAGAACCACCGATTTTTGGTTGAGTTGTAGAGTACTCAAGTTCGGTTATATTGGTGTGTGTGAATCGGATCAGTCAGTTGATGTCTATCAACTGAATGAATCAACAACCAGGGTTCAGTACCCCATTTATACTTTTATACCTGTGGGAAAAAATGTAATTATTACGCGTACTCAAGCAACATTTAATGAGCTGTGGTTCTTAGGTTTAAACATCACTTTAGTTGTCCTTTATGTGTGTGCATGAATGGAGTATTTTGTAGTAATAATCTTGATTCTACAAAAGATTATTAAAATTTTCTCCGTGCCCTTGTTTGTTTTCAAATACTAAGAGGACCTTCTTCGAGAGAGTCTGATTCACCCACATAGATCTCTGTCAGTGTTCCATCCCTTCAAAGAAGCATTTCATGAGCCTCAGTCTGCCATTCAGTCTGCCTCCATTCCTTCAATACCTCTGAAAGTACCATCTCCATTAGTAGAGACCTCTCCTGGCTCCTCCAGCTTTGTACTTCTTATTTCTTTTCCATTACCCTCTAAGCCATTTAACAGGGCTTCTCCATTACCCTCTAAGACATTTAACTGGGCAGTAAGTATGGCTGAAACGCTTACTTAGCGCCTCATAATAACCTCACACATCACAAACAGAGGGCTAAGGGGGTTATGGTGCAACATAACATAAATACATTAAAACTTGTCGTTGGTTCTTATTGTTGATCTAGCCACGGTTTGAGGTTGGCTCCTAGGCTACATTTTCACTGAGGAATAGCAGCTACTATTAACCACGGTTCCTCTCTCATCCTGTTTCCTAGGTGATCAGCCACTGAATAAGACATTACTGTTGATTTAGATTTGTTTATGTCTGCTTGCACAAGCTTGGAATGGGTTCACTAATCTTATTGTGAAGAAGATAATTTTATGCCAGTTGTTTAGCTTTTTGTTGTTGTTATAGGATGGCATTTCATCTGATATATAGAGTTTGATTAATTAGCGATGTGATTCCCAACTCATAGACTATAACTAAATACCTAATCTAGCGCTTTAGTTTTTCTTTCATAAAACATGTTTCCTATAGGGTTTTTCAAACTGAATGGATTTTTTGGGAAAAAAACCCTGAGCGGTGACGTTATATTCTATCTGTCAATGGAAATTGAAGTAATGCCACAATTCTTTAGTCAGCGGTGTTGAAAGGTTTTCTTTACGATGTCACAGAGCTCTAATGAGAAGGAGTGCCACCTGGGGCAGAGGGCTCAAAGGAATGGGACTGACTGACTGACTCCCAGGACCTTCAATCCACACAGGAAAACACTCCTCATAATTACACTGTTTGTTTCACCCATGTTATGTTTCTTCTTATTTTTTTACACAAATACACAAGTCTACAGGGTTCACATGGTGTGTGTGTGTGTGTATATCTGTGTCCAAACACCTACCTAATATTGAGTTTTGCCCTGAACAACCTCAATTCTGTGGGGCATGGACTCTACAAGGTATCGAAAGCATTCCACAGGGATGCTGGCCAAAGTTACTTCACATTTTTTGGGGGGCACTGAGCAAACTTTAGGTCAGGTGAGGGGACACTTGAACATTGTGAGGATTTTGTGCAACTTCCTGCACACGGTTACAGTCAACACTGAGGCTGTAACATTGCAGTTTTAGACAGTTGCCAATAGGCTATTGTGGCTATTTCAGCATAATGTACAGTGCCTTTGGAAAGCACCCAGACCCCTTGACTTTTTCCACATTTTGTTACGTTCCAGCCTTATTCTAAAATGGATTAAATAAAACAAATCTCAGCAATCTACACATAATGACACAGCAAAAACAGATTTTTAGAAAAAAAACATGATTTACATAATTATTTAGACCCTTTGCTATGAGACTCGAAATTGAGCTCAGGTGCACCCTGTTTCTGTTGATCATCCTTGATGTTTCTACAAATTGATTGGAGTCCACCTGTGGTAAATTCAATTGATTGGACATTTTTGGAAAGGCACACACCTGTCTATGTAAGGTCCCACAGTTGACAGTGCATGTCAGAGCAAAAACCATACCATGAGGTCGAAGGAATTGTCCTTAGAGGTCCGGGACAGGATTGTGTTGAGTCACAGATCGAGAGAAGGGTACCAAAAAAAATTTGGCAGCATTGAAGGTCCCCAAGAACATAGTGGCTTCCATCATTCTTAAATGGAAGAAGTGTGGAACCACCAAGACTCTTCCTAGAGCTGGCTGCATGGCCAAACTGAGCAATCGGGGGAGAAGGGCCTTGGTCAGGGAGGTGACCAAGAACCCGATGGTCGCTCTGACAGAGCTCTAGAGTTCCTCTGGACAACCATCTCTGCAGCACTCCACCAATCAGGCCTTTATGGTAGAGTGACCAGACAGAAGCCATTCCTCAGTAAAAGGCACCTAAAGGACTCTAAGACCATGAGAACCAAGATTTTTTTCTGGTCTGATGAAACCAAGATTGAACTCTTTGGCCTGAATGCCAAGCATCACATCTGGAGGAAACCTGGCACCATCCCTACGGTGATGCATGGTGATGCATGGTGGTGGCAGTAACATGAAGTGGGAATGTTTTTCAGCGGAAGGGACTGGGAGACTAGTCAGGGGGCATGGACGGAGCAAAGATGAACGGAGCAAAATACAGAGATCCTTGATGAAAACCTGTTACAGAGCGCTCAGGATCTCAGACTGGGGCAAAGGTTCACCTTCACAGGACAACGACCCTAAGCACACAGCCAAGACAATGCAGGAGTGGCTTCGGGACAAGTCTCTGAATGTCCTTGAGTGGCCCAGATAGATCAAACATCTTTGGAGAGACCTGAAAATAGCTGTGCAGCAACGCTCCCCATCCAACCTGACAGAGCTTGAGAAGATCTGCAGAGAAGAATGGGTGAAACTCCCCAAATACATGTGTGCCACACTTGTAACGTCATACCCAAGAAGACTCAAGGTTGTAATCGCTGCCAAAGCTGCTTCAACAAAGTACAGAGTAAAGAGTCTGAATACTTATGCAAATTGTGATATTTCAGTTTTTTTAATATATATATTATAGCAAAAATGTCTAAAAACCTGTTTTTGCTTTTTCAGTATTGTGTATTGTATGTAGATTGATGAGGGGGGAAAACTGTTTAATCCATTTTAGAATAAGGCTGTAACTGAACAAATTGTGGAAAAAGTCAAGGGGTCTGAATACTTTCTGAATGCACTGTAGGCCTACCAACAAAACCAATGGAGCGAATCCCATAACATTTTCACATGGAAATAGCTTTGGATTTCTGTGATATAGCCTATATGTGGTGTTCAGTGCAGGCCTACATTCAATTAGACTTTTAAAAACATTTTTACATTATGAAGGGCTTGACATGAATTAATGATTTTTTACAACATGGGCCAAAAAGCTGACTGTAACTTGCATTGTATTGTGTTGTATGATGCAAGAAACCACTATATGAAATGAAATGTATTATTATTACCATACAGAGAATTAGATGATGTAGGCTACCCCTCTGCCTATTGGCTTATTTACATATTCAAGCCTGTCTCAATATACAACACTTCCCATTTCATTAAGATATAAGCTGACTGGCCTTTCAAAGACAGCTTGAAATGTAGCCTACACGTTTTGTCCTCTTGTAGAAAGCAGTAATTCCCCATTGCTGACCTATATTTATCTATAACTGGGCTAATAACTTGCTAACTAGCAAAGAATATAAACAAATGTGCACACGCACACTCTGCGCTCTGATCTGAACTGATCTGAAAAGTGCACTAACTGGTGATTGAAAGACCGCTCGTGGGCTACCCCCGACAATAGAATTCTACTCTGTTGTGCTCTGGCTCTGTTACAACAAAATCACAGATAGATCTTGCAAAGTTAGATTTATTTTGGTTTGTTGCATTGAAAAGGGGGTGATATAATGTTGATTCGAAAAACGAAAAACGTTGATCTATATAGGGCAAACTAATGGGACGACTTCAGTGAAGTTCAATCTCATGCGTCTCTGTGCGGCATGGCATTTCTTCTGGGCGGCAGTCCTGGAGGAAGTGCACACGCACAGTTTAGAGGGAACATTGATGCTGGCCGATTGCCTCCCACAGTTGTGTCAAGTTGGCTGGATGTCCTTTGGATGGTGGACCATTCGTGATACACACAGGAAACAGTTGCGCATGAAAAACCCAGCACCACTGCAGTTCTTAACACAAACGAATGTGCATGGCAGCTACTGCCATACCCCATTCAAAGGCACTTATTGTGTCTTGCCCATTCACCCTCTGAATGGCACACATACACAATCCATGTCTCAATTGTCTCAAGGCTTAAAAATCCTTCTTTAATCTGTCTCCCCCGCTTCCTTTACACTGATTGAAGTGGATTTAACAAGTGGCATCAGTAAGAGATCATAGCATTCACCTGGTTAGACTATGTCATGGAATGAGCAGGTCTTCTTCATTATGGTGATCCTTCATTGTGATTGTGCTAAAGAGTTTTACTGTGACCTTTTCAGACAGATTTGTGTTTATTGCCACTTGGTTCTGACCCTGATGGAAGGATGTATCTGAAAGTGACAGAATATTACTTTCTCATTCAGGTCAGGAGGTTTATATCTGTCCTCTTGACTGATGTGAGAGGTTGAAATCTTGACATTTATTAGCTGAATTCAGCTTACTAATTCTGAGCTGTCCTATGAATACCAATATGGTCATTCTGTTTAACTTCTGGCAATTATAAGTGTGATATCTCTGCTTTCCAAGCCCTGACACCCACAGCCCCAGTGTGAATGTTGAAGCCATTTGAAGTCACTTAACAGACACAGTGGTGGCTTTGGTGTTTGAGACTGGCAGGACACGTCTGGGTCTCTCAAGGACGATTCATTATGTGGGTCGTCACATCAACACTTTGCTTTAATATCAGCAGCTCCCAGTGTAAGTAGGACACGCTGTCCCATAACAGCATACAATCAGCCTGCTAAAAATAGCCCTAGCCTCCTAGCCTGAGGGAAGATTTCACACAAAGGCAGGCAGGAGCCTGAACACATGCAAGATCACTCAGCGATACACCCATTTTGGATTGTATTCCTCGAGTAGTGTGCAGTACTGAAGGCACAATATCTGAGAGAGATACACAGAGTGGAGGGCTCCCTGTCTTTCTCTTCTAATATGAACCCAATGACTTGTCATTCAAAACGCATGTCTAGCACAGTGTCTCCTATTCAATCATATAGTTGTTACCCGTTATCATTTCTCTCAGTGAGGTAGTTTGGTGCTAGACAGACCAGAGTGTGTGCTGGCCTGAGGCTCTGTATGTGTTGATTTGTGGGATCTGGGAGCTTGCCCTGCCCTGCAGGCTCTCACCATCTTAAAGGTATCAACCTGCTCATCTCCTCTGTAAAGAATAGGCCCAGGCATGAATGGATGGGCCTTTGGAGAGACCTCACTCCCACAACCTGCTCATAAATGATCAAGCGACGGTACCAGTTTACCACAGGAGGAAAAAAAGAGATGTAGTGTGTGGAGACTAGAGACGAGAGTGGATGGAGAGAGAATAGAATGCTTGTGGGAATGGAACCATGCATGCAGCTTCCCTCTCCTGTGCAGTGCTCTGTGCTGGTTGATGGAATAGCAGAAGTGGTATAATGCCCACTGGTGGATTGGAATTCCACTCCCACAGAGGAGAGGGGGGTGGATGAGCTGGATTCTGCTGGAGGGGGAAATGGGAGAGGGAACCTGACTCTGTGTGTGAATTACTGTATTGCTAAATGGTTTGTTTTTGTCACGGTCTTCCTCCTCTTCATCTGAAGAGGAGAGGCGAGAAGGATCGGAGGACCAAAATGCGGCGTGGTATGTGTTCATGATGAATATTTAATAAAAGAAAGTACTGAACACAAAAATAATAAACCAATAACGACCGTGAAGCTATAAATGAGACCTGTGCTGACACAAGCAACTAACATAGACAATCACCAACAAACAAACAAACAGTAAAACCCAGGCTACCTAAGTATGATTCTCAATCAGAGACAACTAATGACACCTGCCTCTGATTGAGAACCATACTAGGCCGAAACATAGAAATCCCAAAATCATAGAAAAACAAACATAGACTGCCCACCCCAACTCACGCCCTGACCATACTAAATAATGACAAAAACAACAGAAATAAAGGTCAGAACGTGACAGTTTTACATAGTGTCATGACATTGCCCTCTTTGGGTACAGCGAGCACCCCTCCCTCTGCACCAGACCTTTTCTATGCACCATCCACCTAACCCCCTGTCTCCTACACCCAGGCTGCTGTGGTCAGAGAGAGGTCGTAAATTCCTGGAGGAGATGATCTCGTCATGGCCACAATATAGAGAAAGAGTAAAGTTTCATAGAGAGAACAACGGAATTTCTTCCACCTCACAGAACTGGAGAACTGAACAACATTTATGTTCTGGAGAAGCTATTAAAGATCGGTGAAGAATCCAGCTATGAACTGGTCCATTTGGTACAATTTTGTGAAACTCATGGGAGACAATACCATAACGCTGTTTATATAATTGCCTCAGATACGAGGCTTACATCTAATTGTTGTATAAGAAGAATGAGTGAGGATGATACTGTTTGAAATTGTGTAATGTGATTTTGGACTGTTTAATGAAGGAAACTCCAATTCCCTTTGGAGTTTAACTAAATCAGAGGACCTCCCATGAGCACAGTTATGGTCGGGCATCCTGGGACAGGCCCTTTTCTGCTCTTCCGAATAAAACCACCACCCGGGTTTTCTATCACCAGACCATGTTTCTCTCAATCCGAGAGGACAAAGGTTGCAGACGATTGCTGAATCTTTTAACCATACCATGTGGTTAAACTCTTAGACTATCGATACCGACAGAATAAGAACAAGTCTTTGATATTAATTACTAGTCTGCAGCTAGGAATTCGGTATCATTGAACGCGAAGACCGACAACCGCCGAAACATCTATTTTATAACGACATGAATGAATGTCACTCTGAACTATCTATCCTAACCACAACAAGAGAGCGAGAGAGAGAGAGAGAGAGAGGGCGCACAGGCTCTCCATCAGAAACTAACTTTTCAACAGAGATCCCGACGACACACTGAGCGTAAATATATATATATATTGATTGCAATTGTTCCCGAATGAATGAGCGTTCATGTGCAAAGGATTAGCATTTCAATTGTTATAATTATCAACTTTGTACTGTCTCATCTCAGTTGACCCCCACTTCCCTTTTTGTACACCAAGCCGCGATGCCGGTTTAGCCCACTAGGGCACATCCGCTATCATTTCCTTGTAACTATCTACCGTTTGTTTATGCATTTCTGTGAATTACTTAGTTAGTAAATAAATGATTTAAGACAATTGATGTATGGATGACTCATAGTGAAGACTGGGTTCGTGCAGATAACCAACAATTTACGACGTTTGGAATGAGACTAACGTGAGGTAAAATAAATAAGTCATTAATCAGAAGACTAATTGATCAGATATTAAAATATCTGAAAAGTTATATTAGGGAAATTATAACTTTGTAATCTGAATATTTTCCTTGGTGCCCCGACTTCCTAGTTAATTACAGTTACGTGATTAAGTAGTTTAATCACGTAATAGTAATTACAGAGAGTTATTTGATAAATAGGTCTTCAGTTTTAATGATGCCAAAGACACGACAATAGATATCAATTTAAAAGGTATGACATGATACGCTGTCTTTGTAGTAGTACTGCAGTTTTAGAGGTGGTGCAGCAGTATTACTATTAGTACTACTATTACTATCATTAGTACACATTTTAATTTGACCTTTTCCTGCTCAGTTGTTTTACACAGATTTTTAAGTGGAAAGCGAAAGGGAAGGATTTGAATCCTAAAGATGCCAGTTTCCATTCTGAGGAGTCGGATGACAAATGACTCTTATACGACATCAACAAAGACAAGGCTCTGTCAGTGGGAATGCTTTTAAAGGGAGCCAAATCTTTTGGAAGACACCGGGGTATAGATCGAGCCCTGCACAGAGCCACGGCTCCAGTCTGCTTAATTAGAATAGATTCCCCAAGGAATACTTAGGCTAATGGTCCTGCAGCAGCACAGCACAGCACAGCCCAGCACAGCGCAACCAAGATAGGAGAGGAAATGAAGATAACTGTGCTCTCTTACACAATGGGCAGGGCAGACAGAAAGCCCTCTCCCAAACATACTGACGGGCTGTTTTATAACTCTTACTGCAGAAGAATACATCACCGCATTCAGGTTTGGCCCCTTTTCAATCCAACAAATTGAAGATTAAGATGTAATCTGAAAACAAAAAAAATAACTGTAACCGGTTATGTTACCAGCAGAATATTGAAATCCGATTTCAGATACATTTGAACAACTGGCTTACTTTTAAATTCCGAAATTATGTTTACATAAAAAAGGCGCAAGTTTAAATTTATCAGAGACCACTATGATGACACGCCAAATGAATTTGATGGATCCTTTTTGTCTTCTTCTTAATGCCTAAATAATCTAAAAGTAACTGAAACAGTACCGTGTGGCGACAAACACTCACACGGAAACAAACACTCACAAACCAACAGTGAAACCCAGGCTACCGAAAGTATGATTCTCAATCAGAGACAACTAACGACACCTGCCTCTGATTGAGAACCATACTAGGCTGAAACGGAAACCAAACATAGAAAAACAAACACAGACTGCCCACCCCAACTCACGCCCTGACCATACTAAATAAAGACAAAACAAAGGAAATAAAGGTCAGAACGTGACATATATATTTTTAAACCTGCATATTTTGCTAAAAGAAATCCAGGTTAGCAGGCAATATTAACCAGGTGAAATTGTGTCACTTCTCTTGCGTTCATTGCACGCAGAGTCAGTGTATATGCAACAGTTTGGGCAGCCTAATTTGCCAGAATTTTATGTAATTATGACATAACATTGAAGGTTGTGCACTGTAACAGGAATATTTAGACTTATCGATGCCACCTGTTACATAAAATACGTAACAGTTCCATATTTCACTGAAAGAATAAACGTCTTGTTTTCGAGATGATAGTTTCCGTATTCGACCATATTAATGACATATGGCTCGTATTTCTGTGTGTTATTTTGTTATAATTAAGTCTATGATTTGATAGAGCAGTCTGACTGAGCGGTGGTAGGCACCAGCAGACTCATAAGCATTCATTCAAACAGCACCTTCGTGCGTTTTGCCAGCAGCTCGTCGTTGTGCTTCAAGCATTGAGCTGTTTATGACTTCAAGCCTATCAACTCCCGAGATTAGGCTGGTGTAACCGATGTGAAATGGCTAGTTAGCTGGGTGCTCGATAATAGCGTTTCAAACGTCACTCGCTCTGAGACTTTGAGTGGTTGTTCCCCTTGCTCTGCAAGGGCCGCGGCTTTTGTGGAGCGATGGGTAACGGTGCTTTGAGGGTGGCTGTTGTCGATGTGTTCCTGGTTCGAGCTCAGGTAGGGGCGAGGAGAGGGATGGAAGCTATACTGTTACACTGGCAATACTAAAGTGCCTATAAGAACATCCAATAGTCAAAGGTATATGAAATACAAATCGTATAGAGAGAAATTGTCCTATAATTCCTATAATAACTACAACCTAAAACTTCTTACCTGGGAATATTGAAGACTCATGTTAAAAGGAACCACCAACTTCCATATGTTCTCGTGTTCTGAGCAAGGAACTTAAACGTTAGCTTTTTTGCATGGCACATATTGCACTTTTACTTTCTTCTTTGTTTTTGCGTTATTTAAACCAAATTGAAAATGTTTCATTTTTTTTTAGGCTAAATTGATTTTATTGATGTATTATATTAAATTAAAATAAGTGTTCATTCAGTATTGTTTTTTTGGTCCTCCAGTAATCGGTATTGGTGTTGAAAAATCCTAATCGTTCGAACTCTAGTAACAACATGGAAAAAGACAAGGGGTCTGAATACTTTCCGAAAGCACTGTATAGTGTTAGCAGTTGATGTTACTCTTCAATAACACAAACCCCAAAGCAAATCAGGGGGAGAAACATTGGTTTATTCAAAGAGAACAAATCATGCGGGGAGGTAGATGGTAGATGTTCATGCTCCCCTGTCCTCAGTGATTCTCTCCTGTGATTCTCTCCACAGAACAAAGGGACAGGATGTAGTTTTATAACCCAGCCCTAGCCTGTGGTTGACCAATTAGAATTCCTTGGAATAAAACTGGGACAATGGCCAAATAACAAATATCCTATTTCAGGTTCAATGTATAAACAATTTGGACCAATGAGAACTTGCCATGTAGCTTTGAGTCCCAGACTGAAATTCCTCCCATGTCTCTGACCCATTGATATTATAGAAAAAAACACTATTTCCATTGATCGTTAGTACTCTATTGACCTCTTGTCCTCTGCGTCGTGTGTTATCTTTAAAATATTCTTACACTCCACCCTAGACCATTTAAAAAAAGAAATATACTTCAAATGTCTTTTTAGAAAACAAAAAAAACATGAAAAAATAGACAGTAAAAAAACATTAGCAGTAAACATAAAATCATTCACATTAAACACCTTGCATTTCTATAAAACACAAAGGGCATACTGTACTCGCTGTTACATTAAGAAATAGATTTCAAATAAAGTTATAGAAAATAAGTATTAACAGGTGTAATGGTGATGTCCCTTATGATTCCAACCACATCCTGTATTAGGAGGAAACTCACACAAACAATAATATTCAAGACAATAATATTTAATGGTCCTATTGGCAAGGTAATCATTCAGCAAGTCCTTTAAAAGTGACCAGCTCTTCCACACTGTTATCAGTCCCACATAGATAACTATTAGAAATTATGTTCTGACAGTCTGCCTGTTAGTGAGGAATTCTTCTTCCTTTCCACTGGTTGATAAGGACATCACTAATGAACACTTCACCGGTGATCTTGTATCGTTTCAGGTACAGTCAAGGGATAGTGCTGCAGCTTCAGATGGTAGATTATCATAACCTGTAACGAAGGAAACAAAAAAGTGAAAGTAACATGTCCTGGTTTCAAGAGAAATGTACATTTCACATAGATTTCCCTAAGTAAATATGTCCCGATTTTCAGGAAAAAGTTGTCTAGATATCCCTAATATGACGGGGGCGGCAGGGTAGCCTAGTGGTTAGAGCGTTGGACTAGTAACCAAAATGTTGCAAGTTCGAATCCCTGAGCTGACAAGGTACAAATCTGTCGTTCTGCCCCTGAACAGGCAGTTAACCCACTGTTCCTAGGCCGTCTTGCCTAGTAAAATAAAGGAAAAATAAAATTAAAAAAATGATGACTTGGACAACCTTGCAATGAGTGACATGTATCCATCGTGATTGTCCCAGCTGACCTTATTATGAGCAAAACTTGATAAGGACCTTTCCGTTTTGGCCCTAATGACTCTGTTACATATTGTTTTTACCATCACCCACTGTCCTGGTACTACGTCATGTCTCCCCTCGGGACTTATTCACCTCTTTTACTTGTCTGTCTGCTTCCCACACTGCATTAAGAGTTGTATGCAATAGTTAAGCATTGTGTCACTCATAAAGTGAACGTCTGCTTTTCTCTAACATGCCTGGTAGTGACATGGGTTGACCTGTGACGACCTCAAACGGACTCAATCCTGTGATTGTATTATGTGTTGCCCGTATACTACATAATACCATAGGCAATGCATCTGAGATGTATTTCCTAGTCAGTTTAGGTGCCTGAGGTGCAGCCGTCATGGCAGCTCTGTCAGCCAGATCATTACCTTTACTCTCATCTGTAAAAAAAAATCCATGTGCTTTCATTTTCAAAACTGCAACTTGTCCAGGTAACTGGAGAGCATTCAGTAGAGCATTCAGTTCTTCACAGGAGCTCCCAGTGCTGTCATGAATCCTGTTTTTCCATATTTTTCCCAAATCATGGGTAACACCAAAAGCATACCTCAAGTCTAGATATTTGCTGTTTTTCTTTCAGCTTGTTTACATGCTTCTGTCAAAGCCACCAATTCCGCCACATGTGCTGATGTTGCTGCAGGTAACGTGCCTGTCACTATCACATTGTCCATTGTAGTAACTGCCCAGCTTGCCTTCTTCACACCCCCCCCTCCACAATGCTTGAACCGTCTGTGTATAAGATAAACTCCAGGTTTTCCAACAGATTCTTTATAAACCCGTCAGAGAGCTGATCCAAAACCAACTCACAACAGTCGTGTTCAAGTAATGTGGTATCTGGAGGAAGCATCAGAGTAGCTGGATTATGTGGTGTGCCACGTTGTATGATGATGTTAGGACCCTCCACTACTTTAGTATTGGCCATTGCTTCTTTGCTAATGGGATATTGTTTTGTGCAAGGTGGGGCAGCACCTGTCAAGTACACTGGTTCCATATCCAAAGTTACACACCCATTTTTTCCCGTAGTCCAAATAGGATGGTTCTGAACTGTCACCTTCCCTTTAGAAATGTTCAATGTAGAGTCAAGTTGCATAATAACATCAAGGCCTAAAATAGGTTGTTCAAATGAGCCTATCCACACACCTGCATCAATCTTCATTGGACCAATAGAAATTGATAATGGTTTGGTTTGTTTCATATCTGCCCCCCACCCCCTTAGTCAAATATATTTAAACTCAGTTTTTCACAATTCCTGACAATTAATTAACTTTATTTTAAGAATGTGAAATGTCTGAATAATAGTGGAGATAATTATTTATTTCAGCTTTTATTTATTTTATCACATTCCCAGTGGGTCAGAAGTTTACATACACTCAATTAGTATTTGGTAACATTGCCTTTAAATTGTTTAACTTGGGTCAAACATTTCTGGTAGCCTTCCACAAGCTTCCCACAGTAAGTTGGGGGAATTTTGGCCCATTCCTCCTGACAGAGCTGGTGTAACTGATTCAGGTTTGTAGGCCTCTTTGCTCGCACACGCTTTTTCAGTTCTGCCCACACATTTTCTATTGGATTGAGGTCAGGGCTTTGTGATGGCCACTCCAATACCTTGACTGTGTTGTCCTTAAGCCATTTTGCCACAACTTTGGAAGCATGCTTGGGGTCATTGTCTGTTTGGAAGATTACGGCCAAGCTTTAACTTCCTGACTGATGTCTTGAGATGTTGCTTCAAAATACCCACATAATTGTCCACCCCTCATGATGCAATCTATTTTGTGAAGTGCACCAGTCAAGCACCCCGACAACATGATGCTGCCACCCCCATGCTTCACGGTTGGGATGGTGTTCTTCGGCTTGCATTTCTCCAAAAAGTGTGCAGTTGCAAACCGTAGTCTGGCTTTTTTATGGCGGATTTGGAGCAGTGGCTTCATCCTTGCTGAGCGGCCTTTCAGGTTATGTCGATATAGGACTCGTTTTACTGTGGATATAGATACTTTGTACCTGTTTCCTCCAGCATCTTCACAAGGTCCTTTGCTGGCAGGTGTCTTCACTGACATTTTCAACATGTCCCTGATTGAGTCTGTAATACCAACATGCTTCAAGCAGACCACCATAGTCCATGTGCCCAAGAACACAAAGGCAACCTGCCTAAATGACTATGTATAGACCCGTAGCACTCATGTCCGTAGCCATGAAGTGCTTTGAAAGGCTGGGAATGGCTCACATCAACACCATTGTCCCAGAAACCCTAGACCCACTCCAATTTGCATACCGCCCAAACAGATCCACAGATGATGCAATCTCTATTGCACTCCACACTGCCCTTCCCCACCTGGACAAAAAGGAACACCTATGTGAGAATGCTGTTCATTGACTACAGCTCAGCGTTAAACACCATAGTACCCTCAAAGCTCATCACCAAGCTAAGGATCCTGGGACTAAACACCTCCCTCTGCAACTGGATCCTGGACTTCCTGACAGGCCGCCCCCAGGTGGTGAGGGTAGGTAGCAAAACATCTGCCACGCTGATCGTCAACACTGGAGCCCCCCAGGGGTGCGTAATCAGTCCCCTCCTGTACTCCCTGTTCACCCACGACTTCATGGCCAGGCACGACTCCAACATGATCATTAAGTTTGCTGACGACACAACAGTGGTAGGCCTGATCACCGACAATGACGAGACAGCCTATAGGGAGGACGTCAGAGACCTGGCCGGGTGGTACCAGAATAACAACCTATCCCTCAATGTAACCAAGACTAAGGAGATGATTGTGGACTACAGGAAAAGGACAACCGAGCACATCCCCATTCTCATCGATGGGGCTGTAGTGGAGCAGGATGAGAGATTCAAATTCCTTGTTGTCCACATCAACAACAAACTAGTTTGGTCCAAACACACCAAGACAGTCGTGAAGAGGGCACGACAAATCCTATTCCCCCTCAGGAAACTAAAAAGATTTGGCATGGGTCCTGAGATCCTCAAAAGGTTCTACAGCTGCAACATCGAGACCATCCTGACTGGTTGCATCACTGCCTGGTACGGCAATTGCTCGGCCTCCGACCGCAAGGCACTTCAGAGGGTAGTGCGTACGGCCCAGTACATCACTGGGACAAAGCCATCCAGGACCTCTACACCAGGCGGTGTCAGAGGAAGCCCCTAAAAATTGTCAAAGACCCCAGCCCACCCAGTCAAAGTCTGTTCTCTCTACTACTGCATGGCAAGCGGTACCGGAGTGCCAAGTCTAGGACAAAAAGGCTTCTCAACAGTTTTTACCCCCAATCCATAAGACCCCTTAACAGGTAACCAATGGATACCCAGACTATTTTCATTGTGTGGCGCCCCAACCACCCTTTTACGCTGCTGCTACTCTCTGTTTATCTTAACTATACATTCATGTACATACTACCTAAATTGGCCCGACCAACCAGTGCTCCCACACATTGGCTAACCGGGCGATCTGCATTGTGTCACACCACCCTCCAACCCCTCTTTTTACGTTTCTGCTACTCTCTGTTCATCATATATGCACAGTCACTTTAACAAGACCTACATGTACATACTACCTCAATAAGCCTGACTAACAGGTGTCTATATATAGCCTTGCTACTCTTTTTTATTTTTATTTATTTAGTTACCTACACACACACACACACACACACACACACACACACACACACACATACCTTTTTTTTGGCACCATTGGTTAGAGCCTGTAATTAAGCATTTCACTGTAAGGTTTACACCTGTTGTATTCGGCGCACTTGACAAATAAACTTTGATTTGATTTGTTGTTCTGGGATTGATTTGCACCTTTCGCACCAAAGTACGTTCACCTCTAGGAGACAGAACACGTCTCCTTCCTGAGCGTTATGTCTGCGTGGTCCCATGGTGTTTATACTTTATACTATTGTTTGTACAGATGAACGTGGTACCGTCAGGCGTTTGGAAATTGCTCCCAAGGATGAACCTTGTGGAGGTCTTGTGGAGGTCTACATTTTTTTTGCTGAGGTTTTGGATGATTTCTTTTGATTTTCCCATGATGTCAAGCAGAGGCACTGAGTTTGAAGGTAGGCCTTGAGATACATCCACAGGTGCACCTCCAATTGACTCTAATGATGTCAATTACCCTATCAGAAGCTTCTAAAGCCATGACATCATTTTCTGGAATTTTCCAAGCTGTTTAAAGGCACAGTCAACTTAGTGTATGTAAACGTCTGACCCACTGGAATTGTGATAAAGTTAATTATAAGTTAAATAATCTGTCTGTAAACAATTGTTTGAAGAATGACTTGTGTCATGCACAAAGTAGATGTCCTAACCGACTTGCCAAAACTATAGTTTGTTAACAAGAAATGTGTGGAGTGGTTGAAAAACAAGTTTTAATGACTCCAACCTAAGTGTATGTAAACTTCCGACTTCAACTCTATATGTTTTGCATAAGATATGGGCAATACAGTGACTTCATCACCCGTATCTACGAAAAACACTACTGAAAAGTTATTAACCATCATGTTCACATATATTCCATCCGATTTCATATGTACCAGCTGAGATGGGACGTAAGAGTGGGTCTATTACGTTCCCTCCACAGCATCCAGCAAACTCTGCTGCTGAGCCGGAGAGAGCTTCTTACATTTCTGCATCAGCATTGTGTCGTTTGGGGCTGTTGTGTTGATTCTATTTTCCCTCAGATGGACCCTTCTTCTCCTGGCCACTACTCATATAAACACATTTTATTTTCCGACATTCTCGTTGCCAGTGACCAGACATCCCGCAATAATGACATACACCAGGTTTTTCTTTTTCTGAATGAATAATGTTGTTGGTTTCACTCGGAACCTGCACAACTCTGATAACAGCCGGTTTATTATGTGGATTGATGTCTCTGTCCAGTCGTGATAACCTTTCGATGATGTCACCATAGTTTTGTCTCTCCCAATCAGTAGTTGTGGAAACATTTTTGTTGTTGTTGCAAATCATCCTGTATGGATTGCATCAGCTGATGAGCCCCATTTTTGGAGGAATTGAGTGTATCTTCATCTTCCATGTCGGGTAACCCACTGTGTCTAACCACCTCTGCTCTAAACCTTTCTTTAAATTTAACAAACGGTTCTTTCAGTTTTGAACACATTTGGTTATCTCTCCCTTAAGAAAAACATGTATGGCTCTCCATCCATCGGCCACATTTTGCTCTTCACCACCCACAGCTCCATAAACCTTTTCTTCAAGTATACGATGTTCACGGTTGTTCAAAACAAAGGCTAAATAATGTAACCCATCATAAGGATGTGGATTGTAGAGTTCTTATAACGCTTCAAATGGTCGCATGTTTTCATACCCACTTCTCGTGGATGTTTCAACATGTTTGATCATTCATCCAACTGTTTTAGAGATGCTGATTTATGTGTGATTACTGTCACTGGAGGTTGTTCGTTCATCACCGCTGTCAGAATCTGTTGACTCAAAGCCAGGAAATGCTGACCAGATGCTTAAAAACCCGATCATCCTTGCGCAACTCAGCCTGAGGGTAGATTGAGGGAACAAAGGGTCCACAGGTGGGGGTCAAGTCTGCCACCCTTGCCTCCTGTAATTGTTGAATTTCACCTTTCAAGGTTTTTATCTGTTCACCAAGAGTTTTCAAACTATCTTTATCTCTCTGCAATGTCCTATCACAGTTATCAAGACAGAATTTCTCATCCCCCTTCCTTACTTCAGCTAATACTGTGTATGTCCATCTTGTTTTTATCAGAGTTAGACATTCTCTGTATTTTCCCCAAACGTTTCGTATATCAGACAGATTCAATATTCCATCTTTGTCAACAATGACAGAATATTTTTTATTATCTCTTGCCTACACTTCTCTACTTTGAAATGGTTCTTCATATGACTAGACAGTGAATTTAAAATATTTTTCATGCTCACATCTGGAGGAGCTGTTCCGCTCTTCTCCAGAGTGGTTTTCTCATTTAACAATGGCATTACATAAACTTCAAAAGCTGTATAATATATACCTCTATGTTTATATATTTATTTAACCCCAAATTATGTGTGTGTGTGTGTGTGTGTATATAAACTATTTTGAGGACTCAAACCTCTATCTTCTAGAACACAAATTGTTTCTGTTGTTTCCCTTTTAATAGAGGACTTGAACCCCTATAATAGAGATTTAACAAACCTGTAACAGAGGACTCTACCCACTAACCGAGCAAACAAAGGACTAAACTCTGTAGTAGAACAAAGGACTTGAACCATTATACCTCACAGATACGTATAACTCATTGCATGCACACATTTTTTTACCTGATTTGGTTCTTTTAAAATGATATTGGTCTAGACTCACCCAGCAATTATGCCAACAATCAGGAGATTAAGAGTTGACTCCCGAAGTGGGTTGCACTCAGCCTTCTCTCTTTCTTCTGGATCAACACACAGTTGATTACTTTTTTCTTGTTGTTTTTCAGCTCAATTCATTCTGGTCACGGCATCAAATGTTGGCGGTTGATGTTACTCTTCAATAACACAAAACCCAAAGCAAATCAGGGGGGAAAATAGGCTTATTCAAAGAGAACAAATCATGCGGGGGAGGGGGGTAGATGGTAGATGTTCATGCTCCCCTGTCTTCAGTGATTCTCAGTTTCAACATTCCTTCCGTCTTGTGCCAATATCAGTACTTGATTACAATAGTTTATTTTTTGTTGTTGTCAGAGATTATCAGTCGGATAGGCTCTCGCAAGGTTTTGCATATCTTACCTATCATACGAAGATCCTTTCCTGACTCAAATAGGATTCCCTCAAGATTGCTCTAATGCCCAAAAGATTTCAAATCAAAATGTTGTTTCATTTGAAAATATGGACATTGGTCAATCCAAAAGATCTTGTTCATTCTGAAATAGAAACACATGTATTTCCTATTACCAAGCCTTTTGCGGTTTCTAGGCCTTCAGTTTATCTGTGAATTCTGAGGGGTGTGTTTTTAGGAAGTGATATTAGTTTTAATAGAATACGTTTCATATTCTTCCATATTGTTATAGTGTTCTTAATTATGCAGTTGTTCATGTTCTTAGCTTTATCCTTTGAAAGTAGACATGTGAAAAAGGTTCTGGGAATGAGCGTGCACATTCCCATTGTTTCTCTTTAGTGTCCCTAGTGAAAGCTTGGGTAGCGAGTTGATGGAAGGTTAAAACCACCCTCAGACTTAGGAAGATATAAAACATTACTTTTTATTCTATGAGTTTTCAAGTCTGTTATGACCGAGAATAATTTTTTAAAGAATGTCTTCGGTGGGGTAATTGTTATTACCGAGAATAATATAAAAAGTTTGGGAGCCATGCCACTCTGAAGACGTTTATTCTACCTGTAAGGTTTATGGGAAGATTGTTCCATTTAATTAGATCTGCTTTCGTCTTGTTAAGTGATGTGATGAAGTTATCTTTATTTGTTTGTTGTTACTTATTACACATCCTAAGTGTTTGATATTTTCGTGGTCCACTTGAAGGACTGCTGTAGCTCATGTTATGAACTGGATCATAGCCCGTAACAAAGAGAGAGACAACGCGGAGATAAAGACATAACAAACATATTTATTAAATCAAGTAAACTATATACAATTAACAAAGGTGTTTGTATTCACTAGTGTAGTGAGTGGATGTGTGCAAAGATGGTGATAATGAGAGGTGTTGAGAGGTGCCAAAACAAGTGCACACAAAGAAGATCCAAAATGCTAGAATAAAAAACAACAGTGTGTCTGCATGGAGAGAGTCTCTTCAATGTATGTGGGAAAGGTGTATTCATCCCCGGGACACACCAAAGCCTCGGTGTGTCCCATTTCGCTGACGACCCACTCGACTCCGCCCACCGACATCCTATTAAGGAAAACAAGAGCAAAGAGAACGAATTGGGCAGACAGAGTGGGAGGGTTGTCTCACTCATAAGTTATTAATTATATTTTTCCTATTGCCATTTTTTCCCACGTTCATATTATATCCTGAGATTTTAGAGTATTCTGAAAATATTTTTAGCAAGGGGGCCATTAAGTATTTTCTATTGCTCAGGTATAACAGGAGATCATCTGCAAATATTTTTTATTTATATCAGAGTATGTGAGCGGAGCGAGGAGCGAGCATGCCCAATTTGACTGGAGCGTAGAGCGAGATTCCCAGAGACTGGAGCGTCGGCCTTCTCGCTTGCTCCAATTTCGTTCCAGTAGCACTCACTTCATGAGCTTAGGGCAGGCCCAGCCCAGCATGCATTTGTAGTCTACTTGTGTGCTGTTATATCCCCTTGCTTTAGCTACTGTCATGGAGTTGCTAAATATTTTCATAAAGAAACTGATAAACCACACAGGCGCTAAATCAAGGTGGGGACCAAGAGCAAGAGAGGGAGTGTGGTGATGTAGTGCCCACAACTAAAGAATCATTGTGGAATCTGAAAAGACACGTATCCCGAAAGTATGTTGGTGTGCTTACTATGTGCACATGCTATTAAACATTCCGTTCATTTTTGTTTTGTTATCTATACAAAAGGCCATAATTGATTTTGTCCCAAAGGCCATAATTGATTTTGTCCCAAAGGCCATAATTGATTTTGTCCCAAAGGCCATAATTGATTTTGTCCCAAAGGCCATAATTGATTTTGTCCCAAAGGCCATAATTGATTTTGTCCCAAAGGCCATAATTGATTTTGTCCCAAAGGCCATAATTGATTTTGTCCCAAAGGCCATAATTGATTTTGTCCCAAAGGCCGTAATTGATTTTGGCCCAAAGGCCGTAATTGATTTTGGCCCAATAGGCCGTAATTAATTTTGGCCCAATAGGCCATAATTAATTTTGGCCCAATAGGCCATAATTGATTTTGGCCCAATAGGCCATAATTGATTTTGGCCCAATAGGCCTGGCATATTCCCACGTTCAAGAAGCTTTCCATTTTGATTGGGTTAATTTGCCTAAAAACCAGAAGGGCCTTCCCATAGAAAAATAAAAAATGACTTTGGATCTCTACCTAGCCTGGGAAGAGTGGCCAAAAGGGTGTTTAGGATCCCCAGTGGCTCTGCAAGTATGGAGAGGATGTTATACACTGCTGGCCTGTTCTCCAGACACCATTGCATGACCCTGAAGCCACACACTGGGCAAACTAGTGCTTCTAAAAATGTATTCTAAAAATGAATTCAAAGGCACTAATAAGTCATTTTTCATTTAATTTGTATTTCATTCTCAGTAAATCACAGCCTATATGCACAATGTATAGACTATAATGATTTAAGACGACACCATTCTGTATACTTCTGGCCCATCTTTGGACACTGTGTTAACAACCCTCCAGACGAGCTTCAATGCCATACAACTCTCCTTCCGTGGCCTCCAATTGCTCTTAAATACAAGTCAAACTAAATGCATGCTCTTCAACCAATCACTGCCAGCACCTGCCCGCCCGTCCAACATTACTACTCTGGATGGTTCTGACTTAGATATGTGGACAACTACAAATAGATTTCTGGTTGGACTGTCAACTCTCCTTCCAGACTCACATCAAACATTTCCAGCCCAAGCACCACTCCATGAGCGATGAGAGCAATTTCCAATTGCTCAATTCCGCTCACATGCTGTTTATGCATGTTTATATTCATGTTTACCAATACTGATATGGTCCTGTCTAATTATTTCTGTAAGTGGTTCAATTGCCAGTGCAAACAGGAGGGGGGAGAGAGGACATCCCTGTCATGTGCCCCTTTCTAAAGCAATTTCATCATCAGCAATATCATAATTTAGGACATTTATATAATATTCTTTATAACATTTATTATTTCAGCTGGAAAGTTGAAAGCTTCCAAAGTTTTGAATAGAAAAGCCATTCAAGACGGTCAAAAACCTTTTCGGCATCAACGGCCATTATTGATAAATGTATATCTTGTTTTTTAGCGTATTGTATTAAAATGAAATATGTTATTGTATTTGTTTGTAAATGGAGTTTTAAAAAACCCTGTTTGATTATGTATCAAGTCTGGTAAGACTTTTGCCATTCTATTGCTTATGAGCTTTTTAAAAATATTATTGTCACAAATTATTACACTTATTGGTCTGTAATCAGCAGGGGACTTTCCTTGTGTCCTTTGACAGCTCTCTGGTCTTGGCCATAGTGGAGTTTGGAGTGTGACTGTTTGAGGTTGTAGACAGGTGTCTTTTATACTGATAACAAGTTCAAACAGGTGCCATTAATACAGGTAACGAGTGGAGGACAGAGGAGCCTCTTAAAGAAGAAGTTACAGGTCTGTGAGAGCGAGAAATCTTGCTTGTTTGTAGGTGACCAAATACTTATTTTCCACCATAATTTGCAAATAAATTTATTAAAAATCCTACAATGTGATTTTCTGGATTTTTTTTCTCATTTTGTCTGTCATAGTTGAAGTGGCAGAATGCCCGGAATATGTTCTATAAGTTAAGAAAGGAGACGGTGCCAGACCCATGCCGGAAGCAACCTTATGAACTATGCCTATGTAACCTGTCTGTAACCAGTATATAATGGAACTAAACGGGACTGCCCCTTTAGAGCTCCTGACAGACATTCACTATGGTGCATCAAGTTTGTTGGAACCTCTCCAGTGTGCTGACAATAAACAATGATTCATTTAAGATTGTCTTTGAGTGTCCCTGTGTCCCTCTGTAATTTCCACAATAATTTGGCATCACAAAAAGGATCAGTGAAGGTCTGCGAGGGAGACACCGGTGCCGCATTCCCTAGTGGGAAAGCATTAGGGAATTTCCCATCTGACAAAAGACGACCTGGACACGCCCAGACCAGACTTTTACTGAGAGCTGCCCGGGGGAAAGATACCTGATTTGTGATCCTCTGAGAGTAATGTCTTCTGAATTTCAGTAAGTCAATTTAAATGAATCTGTGATTTGTTTAATATTGACTTTGCAATAGTGAAGTTTACACTCACCAACCTTAATAGAGAGAAAGAGAGAGAGAGATGCCGCAGTGGCATCTTACCTGTCTTATATCAGCTAGCTTGCGCTCAGATTGGTGTGGTGGATATATTTGATGTGTGTCCTTAAAAACATGATCCAAAGTGATAATTTTGTGCAGTGCTGATAGGGATATCAGGGATACCAACCAAAAGTTGGTTTTAGCAGTAACGCAGTTGGTTATGGCATGCATTTTGTCAGCGGAAATGCAGTCTATCCAGCCGTGATGCACACTGCGCCAGTATGCGCATAGAACAAGAGTAGCCTAATGTGCATATGGTGCCTGTATACTTTGCATTTAGAAACACAGAATTAAAAAAATAACTTTTATTTGATTAAAAACCAAGCATAGCCTCCCCTCTTCTCAATAAAGGCTTTTTTTGTCTGCCCAATGCAATCTGCAGTTTGTCGATTCCACTTTGACATATCAGACTTGATTTCCCTTACATTATTTTTGCAACCCCTTCAAAAATGTTAATGAATTATAATCCACATAATAATTCAGGTTTCCTGTTGCTGCAGGATAATTTTCCTGCTGTAGCAAACTGACTCAAATTAAGATCCTACATCTGTATGGTCACACTGTCCACGGTGTGGGAGGGGCTCCCTCTGGTTAGCCTGTTGTTACACAAACCCTAAGATTCATTCTAAATGGATAAGATGCATCACACATTGCCCACACGTTGCTGGCTCGTATGTGAGGCTGATTTGTGAAGAAGACACTAACTATGAGCAGTCCATGATTGCACTCAGGCTATCTATTCCATTCAATGTTCAATAAAATTGAGGAGTACATCAATGCAGTTGATACTGGAGCTCCCCTCTCACTCTCTCCCAGTGTACAGTTGGATAAGGTGTAGACTCTTTAACAGTTCTCCTTTATTGCTATGCCTTTGAAGAGTTTTTCCACCCACAAAGTGGATAATGGTGAGCTGTCCATCCTGTCTAGGGAGATGGAACCATATAAATAGAATAGAATGACATTCTATTTGGCTGGAACACAATGGCCTGACTCACCTAGTCTCTGACCGAAAGAGAACAACAGAGACTGGTTCAGATCAGGAAGCGAACTGATGTGACGGAGGAATGAGAATGACCTCACTAAGTCCCCATCCATCTGTTTTAGGTGCAGGCTGGAAATATTATCATCCCAGGGGAACCAGGAAACTGGAGCGCTAGGATCCTAAAAATATTTATTATGCACACATCACATGCTTTATTTTTATCTTAGTCCACTTTTCTGGTCTAGAGAACAAGACATACACTGAGTATACAAAACATTAAGAACACCTGCTCTTTCCATGACATAGACTGACCAGGTGAAAGCTATGGTCACTTATTGATGTCACTTGTTAAATCTACTTCAATCCGTGTAGATCACATATGTCAGAGTCAAGGCCCGCGGGCCACATCCGGCCCGCGAGAAGGTTTTTTACGGCCCCTGGGATGATCTTGATTTATTATTAGAACCGGCCCGCAGACCGCAGCAAGCCGGCAGCCCGCAGATCTTTTACACGCACCAATACTACATTTCCCACAATGCAACGGTGACGCACCGAGCAGTAGGCTGCTTCATTTCAATATTTATTGGCACAGCAGTTGTCAGCATCACAGTAAAATTAACTTTCAGATACCCATCAAAAATGGCAAAACGGAAGGTGGACACTGAGAACCGGGGTTTCAAACAAGGTGGGAGTCGGAGTATTTGTTCACGGAGGTAGCTGGAAAACCTGTGTGTCTTCTGTGTGGAGAAAGTGTGGCGGTACTGAAAGAGTATAATCTGAGACGACATTATGAAACGAAACACGCGGACAAAAACAAGAATATGGACATGGAACAAAGGCTACAAAAGGCAGAGGAATTAAAACGAGGCCTCAAATCTCGACAGGCTCTGTTCAAAAAAGCCAAATCACAAGGCCAGGCTGCTGTCAAGGCCAGTTTTATTTTGGCAGAAGAGATCGCTAAATCAGCCCGGCCATTTACGGAGGGGGATTTCATCAAAAACTGCATGATTAAAGTTTGTGACGAAGTTTGCCCAGAAAAAAGGCAACTCTTTTTAAATGTGAGTCTGAGCAGAAACACCATTGCCGAGAGAGTAGACCAGTTGTCCATCAATCTAAAAGAGCAGCTTGTGAAAAAGGGAAAAGATTTCATTGCATATTCCTTGGCTGTGGATGAGAGCACCGACATTTCTGACATTGCCCAGTTGTCAATTTTCATCCGCGGAGTGGACTCCAGCCTAAGCGTGACAGAGGAGTTTTTGGCTTTACGTCCTATGAATGGCACAACTACGGGGCATGATTTGTATGAAGAGGTGTCAAGATGTGTAAATGAGATGGAGCTGCCTTGGGAAAAACTCGTGGGTTTGACAACCGACGGAGCACCTGCGATGTGTGGACACAGGAGCGGACTGGTGGCGAAGATACGGGAAAAGATGCAAGAGGAAAACGCGACAGGTGAGCTGACAGCTTATCATTGTATCATACACCAGGAAGCGTTGTGCGGTAAAGCCTTGAAAATGGAGCATGTAATGAGCATCATCACGCGCACAGTTAACTTTATCAGAGCCAAAGGTTTGAATCACCGCCAGTTCAAGGCATTTCTGACGGAGTTAGAAACGGAGCATGGTGATTTGCCTTATCACACAGAGGTGCGATGGCTAAGCCAGGGAAAGGTGCTTCAAAGATGTTTCGAGCTTCGTGAGGAGATTTGTCTGTTCTTGGACAGCAAAGGGAAAGACACAACACAACTCCGAGACGAAATGTTTCTGTGTGAAATGGCTTTTCTGTGTGACATTACGAGTCATCTGAATGCAATGAACTTGCAGCTGCAGGGTCGGGATCGTGTCATCTCTGATATGTACAGTACAGTGAAGGCATTTAAAACCAAACTGACTCTGTGGGAGACGCAGATGCGGAAAGAAAATTTGAGCCACTTTCCCAGCTGCCAGACCATGAAAGAGAAGCTCTCTACCAGTGCGTTCCCGAGCGCACAGTTGGCTGATAAAATAGGTATGCTTGCCGCTGACTTTCGACGCCGATTTGCTGACTTTGAAGCACAAAAAAGCAGGTTGGAACTGCTCGGTAACCCATTTACTGTTGACGTGGAAAGCTCACCACCAAACCTCCAAATGGAGTTGATTGACCTCCAATGCAATGATGCACTGAGGGCAAAATATGCGGCAGTGGGTGCTGCGGAGTTCGCCCGTTTCCTCCCGACACAATGCCCCAGCTGCGCATCCAGGCTGCTCAAACGTTGTCTATGTTTGGCAGCACATACCTGTGTGAACAACTGTTTTCTTTGATGAACTTGAACAAAACATCACACAGAAGTCGACTTACTGCTGAACACCTCCACTCAATTCTGAGGATTTCCTCAGCTCAGAGCCTTACCCCGAACATTGATGAACTTGTGGAAAAGATGGGACACCACCAAGTATCACCCTCAACCTCAAACAAGTGAACATTACTGTGCAATCACATATTTAGAGTTTTTACTCAGTTCAAGTTTAAAAGTTAAAGTTTAATATTTGTTTTCACTGCATGTTACTTCTCCTTAAACAAAGTGTTGTTTTTGATTAATAGATTTTTGCACTTTATTTTATTGTATTTCAATCCAATTATATTTTAAAAATATTTCAGTTGAGTGGATGATAGAAAATTGCTATTATTGTTTTTTTCTTTGAAGTAAATTTAGCCCACTTTTGCTAAAATAGAAAATATAGGCTACTGATGGTGCCTTGAATACCGGTTTCTTTCATTTAATGTTCATGTTATGGGGATTTTTATATAAAGGAAATTTGTCTTTTGTGTCTGTTGAAAATTAAAGATTACTGACAGAGCCATAAGAAAATATTGCTTTATTTATCTGATCATATTGGAATATATTTGTTAGGTTTTCAGTAGGTTCAATTAGGTTCACTAGACTATATGCGTCATTTAAAAATTTTTCAATGAACATTCGAACAGTCCGGCCCTCGGCTTGTAGCTAAATTTTTTATTTGGCCCTCCGTCCATTTGACTTTGACACCCCTGGTGTAGATGAAGGGGAGGAGACAGCCTTAAGAGAATTGAGACATGGATTGTTTACGTGTGCCATTCAGAGGGTGAATGGGCAAGACAACATATTGAAGTGCCTTTGAACAGGGTATGGTAGTAGGTGCTAGGCACACTGGTTTGTGTCAAGAACTTGTTACATGCTTTTGTTTGCCCATTTATATTTCGAGGTTATACTCACGTTTGCACGTGGGGCGCACTGATTGGTGTCACCTCGTTAGTCAGAATGTGTTACACCTGTGCTGGTTTGTCATCTCGTTAGTGGGAAGGTGTTTCACATGTGCTGGCCCAAGTGATATTTAAGAGTGGTTGGCCCAGTTCTCTTGAGAGGTGTGTGGGGTTAACACCTTTAGTTGGCACTCCCTATTTGATTTCTAGAAAAACAATCCTGTATCTGTTCTTCTCTATTTTCATTTTGCTCCAATTTTTGATTTGCCTCCTGTCTTTAAGTTTGGTGTGGGTTCTTCTTTATTTTATATTGGCCTTCTTGGGCCAATGTAGTGGGCACTCATGGTGGGTGTCTTTTAGGAACGTAATAAACTTTAACGCTGCAGGATTTTTCACGCTCAAAACTTTCCAATGTGTATCAAGAATGGACATCCAGCCACCTTGTAGAGTCCATGCCCCGACGAATTGAGGCTGTTCTGAGGGCAAAGGGGGGGATACTGCATACTGTCTTCATATACAACAATTATGTCCCCTAGATTGGAACTGGCCTCCTTTGAATGGTAATGTGTATGAGTCACTGAAATACCTCAACTCCCCCTACTTGCATGAGTGCGTGCGCGTGGGCACACACACATACACACCCTGGGACGGATTAGTTTAGGACTCTTAAGTACTCAAATTGGATTTGCGTAGTCATACGTCTCTGCAATAGAGAACCAACACACAGCGGACCACAGAGATGTTTCAGCACTTTCTACATTTCAGATCACAGCGCAATATTAAGTTACTCATTAAATACGATGAATTAAACAGACTTCAATATTTGAGCCAAAAATACAATTTCAAGTACTCTGCTGCCTGTGACTGGAACGATTTGCAAAAATCGCTGAAGTTGGAGACTTTTATCTCCCTCACCAACTTCAAACATCAGCTATCTGAGCAGCTAACCGATCGCTGCAGCTGTACATAATCTATTGGTAAATAGCCCACCCATTTTCACCTACCTCATCCCCACAGTTTTTATTTATTTACTTTTCTGCTCTTTTGCAGACCAATATCTCTACCTGTACATGATCATCTGATCATTTATCACTCCAGTGTTAATCTGCAATATTGTAATTATTCGCCTACCTCCTCATGCCTTTTGCACACATTGTATATAGACTCCCCTTTTTTTCTACTGTGTTATTGACTTGTTAATTGTTTACTCCATGTGTAACTCTGTGTTGTCTGTTCACACTGCTATGCTTTATCTTGGCCAGGTCGCAGTTGCAAATGAGTACTTGTTGTCAACTAGCTTACCTGGTTAAATAAAGGTGAAATAAAAAAATAAAAAATATAAGCGAATAGCCTATGTTTACGGCAGGATGCAGTGGTCCTGTGCCGTTCGTTCCGTGACTCGTCAGAGGAAAGAATTAGCCGCTGGCTCCAGGCGCTGCAGCTTCATTAAGTGCTTGCTGTGTTGTCACACTTTGTCCGCCGTGGCTCCTTCCCTCTCACAAGAATCCCAGATGAAGGGCTTTTTGTTCCCTCTTCTTTTTTAATTGAACTTTTTGATTATGCATGCTTTCTGCCTGGGAGGGATGGGATGACGAGGGGCTGAGGAACAGGGTGGTTTAACATGTGTGATCAGCAGTTTTGGGGAATCTACTCTGAAAAGAGAGTTTACCAAGCTACCATGTACTTAACACTGGAAGAAGTTAAGCTAGACTAAAGCTACCCTTAAGAAAAATATAGTTTACTTAAAAATAACTGTCTTATGATGTATATTGTCTTAAAAAAGTTTAATATGTACATCTGAAATGTCAATGACTATGAAATGCAAAACAGTTAACTTTGGGGTCACATGTTAACACAATGTAATTTTTCCTATTAAAAACTTTTTTTTAAATTTCAAGTGAGAATTAGGCAAGTCTGATGACAAAAATGAAAGTAAATTATATATATTTTTTCCATGTAGCTACACCGCTACATGGAAAAAAGTAATGAACTACCTAGATTTGAATTTAGTTCAACTACATGCAGTTCACTACTCCCCTACACTGGAGATCAGATCCTTCACTAGAGACAGAGTCCCACTGTCAATGAGCCTGTCTATATCACTCTGTGTCTTCTGAAATGACAGTGAAATGGGCTATGTACGTCATTACAGGTGTTATTACCAGTAGTATGGCCCTATCCCACACACTGGGACCTTCTAGTTCCGTAACTATTCTCCCTCTGAGAAATGGGAAGTTTGGGGTCCCAGGCAGGCAGGATCTGAGGGGGTTACTGGTGGATGTGGAAAATGTCAAACATAATGAAATCGTTGAGCACACCTTCCCAGGGTAATAGGATTTAGAGTGGAAAGTGCCATAAGGATGGGGAGTATAGGGAGAGGGACTGAGCTGTAACCTTGGAGGATTGAGAATGTTCTCTCTCCAGAGACAATTGGGAGCTATTAAAGGGACTAAGCAGATGATGGTTGAAAGGTAGAGGTGTGAAGGAAAGGACTGACTGGATGCTGTCTGAATTAAAGTCACAATGTGCAGATGGATGCCTTTACAGATGGAGACTTGTGGGTAATTTAACGCCCTTAACTGTGATAAAAAAAGTCCTATTCCTACACTGTTTCCATTGTTTCCTTGGTTACATCTAACAATACAGCCCTCAGTGACATTGCGGGAGGTGGAGGAGATATGAGAATTAATTAAGCGATGCAACACAACATATTGCATATCCTTGATTCCTTGCTTTGATACTCTTACAATAATTACAATCCATATTGGAGGTTATTCAAAGGTAAAATTAAACATACAGCACATTTACCACATGTTCGTTGTTGGAATTCATAGGCATTCTCTCAACTACAATGCGTGAAACTGTCCTACATAACACTGGATGTTGCAGTGGCTGACACATAGAGAGCATCCTTGTCAAAACTGTGGGGGAGGAAGTCTAAAAAGACAGTGAAAATAGAGAGAAAAAAGCCTCTCTCTCCACCCCCTCAGTATGGGACTGTATGTATCTCCATGATGAAACCACATTTATGTTCTGCTTTGTTCTGTTCTGCCAGGCAGTAAGAATGAGAGGTAACTTACAGTTTCTCTGAGTAACCTTGATGCGTTAACTAAGCCTGGACTGGTCATTAGAGTAAACAAAACAGCTAGCGTTGATTGTCCATGCCTGCCTGCCCACTCTCACTAGGAGAGAACAGTTTTGGTCCTAATTAAGTCTATATAACCCTGTGGCAGATTGAGCTACAGCAGATAATGACAGAGAGCACTTTTTGTTTCAGCAGGCAGCTGCGTTATAAAAGGGTAATTTTTTTGCGGGCCTTGAATCCTGACCTTATTTTCCATACTGACGCTAATACAAAAGGAACACAAAGTCCCGCACACACACACGCACACACACACAAACACACACCCAGACCCTGTTAGAGAAACACACTCATATACACATCAGACATTATCTAAGGAACATTATTTAAGAAATTCAATTATTCTGTTTGTTTTTGAACTGAAAGATGACAGTTGAATCTGTGCGGTTTCTGCTGCTCAACAAAAGTCACTGATGGGGATGGTGGTGGTGCACTATATTTGCTCATTAGTGCAAAGAGACTGGAAACCCACAACCTTGATCAAGTGGATCTATGCTACTTCTGAGAACTGATAGAGGCTTTCAGGTTCTATTGTGTCTTCTTAGAACAGAAGACTGATAGAGTATGTGATGTGATGTCCTTTGATACCTTGTCTAATTTAGAGTTTTTTCCCCCCTCTTGCAGGTGGTGACCCTGGGGAAGAACAGCAGAGGCTACCACTACATCCTGGCTAACCTGGTGAGTAGAGTAGGACAACACAACAATCCTTATCTCTTTCAGGTGCCCTCTTAAACATGTATTATACAATGTGATGTGCAATCACTTTAGTTTTCTAAATTTGAACAAACTGTACTTTTATGAACAAATACGAACATACATTATCAGCAAAAACTAGAAAGTTGTATGTTATTCAGAAAACAATACATCAGAAAACTCTTTCCTTTTTTAACTGTAAAGGCATTACAGTTGAAGCTCTCAGTACAGATGAACCCAGTTGTTGGGGACAGATTGTTTGATACCTGCATGTTGTTGGGGACAGATTGTTTGATGCCTGCATGTTGTTGGGGACAGATTGTTTGATACCTGCATGTTGTTGGGGACAGATTGTTTGATACCTCCATGTTGTTGGGGACAGATTGTTTGATGCCTGCATGTTGTTGGGGACAGATTGTTTGATGCCTGCATGTTGTTGGGGACAGATTGTTTGATACCTGCATGTTGTTGGGGACAGATTGTTTGATGCCTGCATGTTGTTGGGGACAGATTGTTTGATGCCTGCATGTTGTTGGGGACAGATTGTTTGATACCTGCATGTTGTTGGGGACAGATTGTTTGATACCTGCATGTTGTTGGGGACAGATTGTTTGATGCCTGCATGTTGTTGGGGACAGATTGTTTGATGCCTCCATGTTGTTGGGGACAGATTGTTTGATGCCTCCATGTTGTTGGGGACAGATTGTTTGATACCTGCATGTTGTTGGGGACAGGTTGTTTGATGCCTCCATGTTGTTGGGGACAGATTGTTTGATACCTGCATGTTGTTGGGGACAGATTGTTTGATACCTGCATGTTGTTGGGGACAGATTGTTTGATACCTGCATGTTGTTGGGGACAGATTGTTTGATACCTGCATGTTGTTGGGGACAGATTGTTTGATACCTGCATGTTGTTGGGGACAGATTGTTTGATACCTGCATGTTGTTGGGGACAGATTGTTTGATACCTGCATGTTGTTGGGGACAGATTGTTTGATACCTGCATGTTGTTGGGGACAGATTGTTTGATGCCTCCATGTTGTTGGGGACAGATTGTTTGATACCTGCATGTTGTTGGGGACAGGTTGTTTGATGCCTCCATGTTGTTGGGGACAGATTGTTTGATGCCTCCATGTTGTTGGGGACAGATTGTTTGATGCCTCCATGTTGTTGGGGACAGATTGTTTGATGCCTCCATGTTGTTGGGGACAGATTGTTTGATACCTGCATGTTGTTGGGGACAGATTGTTTGATGCCTGCATGTTGTTGGGGACAGATTGTTTGATACCTGCATGTTGTTGGGGACAGATTGTTTGATGCCTCCATGTTGTTGGGGACAGGTTGTTTGATGCCTGCATGTTGTTGGGGACAGGTTGTTTGATGCCTCCATGTTGTTGGGGACAGGTTGTTTGATGCCTCCATGTTGTTGGGGACAGATTGTTTGATGCCTCCATGTTGTTGGGGACAGATTGTTTGATACCTGCATGTTGTTGGGGACAGATTGTTTGATACCTGCATGTTGTTGGGGACAGATTGTTTGATACCTGCATGTTGTTGGGGACAGATTGTTTGATGCCTCCATGTTGTTGGGGACAGATTGTTTGATACCTGCATGTTGTTGGGGACAGATTGTTTGATGCCTCCATGTTGTTGGGGACAGATTGTTTGATGCCTCCATGTTGTTGGGGACAGATTGTTTGATACCTGCATGTTGTTGGGGACAGATTGTTTGATGCCTCCATGTTGTTGGGGACAGATTGTTTGATACCTGCATGTTGTTGGGGACAGATTGTTTGATGCCTGCATGTTGTTGGGGACAGATTGTTTGATACCTGCATGTTGTTGGGGACAGATTGTTTGATGCCTCCATGTTGTTGGGGACAGATTGTTTGATACCTGCATGTTGTTGGGGACAGATTGTTTGATACCTGCATGTTGTTGGGGACAGATTGTTTGATACCTGCATGTTGTTGGGGACAGATTGTTTGATACCTGCATGTTGTTGGGGACAGATTGTTTGATGCCTGCATGTTGTTGGGGACAGATTGTTTGATACCTGCATGTTGTTGGGGACAGATTGTTTGATACCTGCATGTTGTTGGGGACAGATTGTTTGATACCTGCATGTTGTTGGGGACAGATTGTTTGATACCTGCATGTTGTTGGGGTCAGATTGTTTGATACCTGCATGTTGTTGGGGACAGATTGTTTGATACCTGCATGTTGTTGGGGACAGATTGTTTGATACCTGCATGTTGTTGGGGACAGATTGTTTGATACCTGCATGTTGTTGGGGACAGATTGTTTGATACCTGCATGTTGTTGGGGACAGATTGTTTGATACCTGCATGTTGTTGGGGACAGATTGTTTGATACCTGCATGTTGTTGGGGTCAGATTGTTTGATACCTGCATGTTGTTGGGGACAGATTGTTTGATACCTGCATGTTGTTGGGGACAGATTGTTTGATGCCTGCATGTTGTTGGGGACAGATTGTTTGATACCTCCATGTTGTTGGGGACAGATTGTTTGATGCCTCCATGTTGTTGGGGACAGATTGTTTGATACCTGCATGTTGTTGGGGACAGATTGTTTGATACCTGCATGTTGTTGGGGACAGATTGTTTGATGCCTGCATGTTGTTGGGGACAGATTGTTTGATGCCTCCATGTTGTTGGGGACAGATTGTTTGATGCCTCCATGTTGTTGGGGACAGATTGTTTGATGCCTCCATGTTGTTGGGGACAGATTGTTTGATACCTCCATGTTGTTGGGGACAGATTGTTTGATGCCTGCATGTTGTTGGGGACAGGTTGTTTGATGCCTCCATGTTGTTGGGGACAGATTGTTTGATACCTGCATGTTGTTGGGGACAGATTGTTTGATACCTGCATGTTGTTGGGGACAGGTTGTTTGATGCCTCCATGTTGTTGGGGACAGATTGTTTGATGCCTGCATGTTGTTGGGGACAGATTGTTTGATGCCTCCATGTTGTTGGGGACAGATTGTTTGATACCTGCATGTTGTTGGGGACAGGTTGTTTGATGCCTGCATGTTGTTGGGGACAGATTGTTTGATACCTGCATGTTGTTGGGGACAGATTGTTTGATGCCTGCATGTTGTTGGGGACAGATTGTTTGATGCCTCCATGTTGTTGGGGACAGATTGTTTGATACCTGCATGTTGTTGGGGACAGATTGTTTGATGCCTGCATGTTGTTGGGGACAGATTGTTTGATGCCTCCATGTTGTTGGGGACAGATTGTTTGATGCCTGCATGTTGTTGGGGACAGATTGTTTGATGCCTCCATGTTGTTGGGGACAGATTGTTTGATACCTGCATGTTGTTGGGGACAGATTGTTTGATGCCTCCATGTTGTTGGGGACAGATTGTTTGATGCCTCCATGTTGTTGGGGACAGATTGTTTGATACCTGCATGTTGTTGGGGACAGATTGTTTGATGCCTCCATGTTGTTGGGGACAGATTGTTTGATACCTGCATGTTGTTGGGGACAGATTGTTTGATGCCTCCATGTTGTTGGGGACAGATTGTTTGATACCTGCATGTTGTTGGGGACAGATTGTTTGATACCTGCATGTTGTTGGGGACAGATTGTTTGATGCCTCCATGTTGTTGGGGACAGATTGTTTGATACCTGCATGTTGTTGGGGACAGATTGTTTGATGCCTGCATGTTGTTGGGGACAGATTGTTTGATGCCTCCATGTTGTTGGGGACAGGTTGTTTGATACCTGCATGTTGTTGGGGACAGATTGTTTGATACCTGCATGTTGTTGGGGACAGATTGTTTGATGCCTCCATGTTGTTGGGGACAGATTGTTTGATGCATCCATGTTGTTTGGGGACAGATTGTTTGATGCCTCCATGTTGTTGGGGACAGATTGTTTGATGCCTCCATGTTGTTGGGGACAGATTGTTTGATGCCTGCATGTTGTTGGGGACAGATTGTTTGATGCCTCCATGTTGTTGGGGACAGATTGTTTGATGCCTCCATGTTGTTTGGGGACAGATTGTTTGATGCCTCCATGTTGTTGGGGACAGATTGTTTGATACCTGCATGTTGTTGGGGACAGATTGTTTGATGCCTCCATGTTGTTGGGGACAGATTGTTTGATACCTCCATGTTGTTGGGGACAGATTGTTTGATACCTCCATGTTGTTGGGGACAGATTGTTTGATGCCTCCATGTTGTTTGGGGACAGATTGTTTGATGCCTCCATGTTGTTGGGGACAGATTGTTTGATACCTGCATGTTGTTGGGGACAGATTGTTTGATGCCTCCATGTTGTTGGGGACAGATTGTTTGATACCTCCATGTTGTTGGGGACAGATTGTTTGATACCTCCATGTTGTTGGGGACAGATTGTTTGATGCCTCCATGTTGTTGGGGACAGATTGTATGATACCTGCATGTTGTTGGGGACAGATTGTTTGATGCCTGCATGTTGTTGGGGACAGATTGTTTGATGCCTGCATGTTGTTGGGGACAGATTGTTTGATGCCTCCATGTTGTTGGGGACAGATTGTTTGATACCTCCATGTTGTTGGGGACAGGTTGTTTGATGCCTGCATGTTGTTGGGGACAGATTGTTTGATGCCTCCATGTTGTTGGGGACAGATTGTTTGATACCTCCATGTTGTTGGGGACAGATTGTTTGATGCCTCCATGTTGTTGGGGACAGATTGTTTGATGCCTCCATGTTGTTGGGGACAGATTGTTTGATGCCTCCATGTTGTTGGGGACAGGTTGTTTGATGCCTCCATGTTGTTGGGGACAGATTGTTTGATACCTGCATGTTGTTGGGGACAGATTGTTTGATGCCTCCATGTTGTTGGGGACAGATTGTTTGATACCTCCATGTTGTTGGGGACAGGTTGTTTGATGCCTCCATGTTGTTGGGGACAGATTGTTTGATGCCTCCATGTTGTTGGGGACAGGTTGTTTGATGCCTCCATGTTGTTGGGGACAGATTGTTTGATGCCTCCATGTTGTTGGGGACAGATTGTTTGATGCCTCCATGTTGTTGGGGACAGGTTGTTTGATGCCTCCATGTTGTTGGGGACAGATTGTTTGATGCCTCCATGTTGTTGGGGACAGATTGTTTGATGCCTCCATGTTGTTGGGGACAGGTTGTTTGATGCCTCCATGTTGTTGGGGACAGATTGTTTGATGCCTCCATGTTGTTGGGGACAGATTGTTTGATGCCTCCATGTTGTTGGGGACAGATTGTTTGATGCCTCCATGTTGTTGGGGACAGGTTGTTTGATGCCTCCATGTTGTTGGGGACAGATTGTTTGATACCTGCATGTTGTTGGGGACAGATTGTTTGATGCCTGCATGTTGTTGGGGACAGATTGTTTGATGCCTCCATGTTGTTGGGGACAGGTTGTTTGATGCCTCCATGTTGTTGGGGACAGATTGTTTGATGCCTCCATGTTGTTGGGGACAGATTGTTTGATGCCTCCATGTTGTTGGGGACAGGTTGTTTGATGCCTGCATGTTGTTGGGGACAGATTGTTTGATGCCTCCATGTTGTTGGGGACAGATTGTTTGATACCTGCATGTTGTTGGGGACAGATTGTTTGATGCCTGCATGTTGTTGGGGACAGATTGTTTGATGCCTCCATGTTGTTGGGGACAGATTGTTTGATACCTGCATGTTGTTGGGGACAGGTTGTTTGATACCTGCATGTTGTTGGGGACAGATTGTTTGATACCTGCATGTTGTTGGGGACAGGTTGTTTGATACCTGCATGTTGTTGGGGACAGATTGTTTGATACCTGCATGTTGTTGGGGACAGGTTGTTTGATGCCTCCATGTTGTTGGGGACAGATTGTTTGATGCCTCCATGTTGTTGGGGACAGATTGTTTGATGCCTGCATGTTGTTGGGGACAGATTGTTTGATGCCTCCATGTTGTTGGGGACAGGTTGTTTGATGCCTCCATGTTGTTGGGGACAGATTGTTTGATACCTGCATGTTGTTGGGGACAGGTTGTTTGATGCCTCCATGTTGTTGGGGACAGATTGTTTGATGCCTCCATGTTGTTGGGGACAGATTGTTTGATGCCTCCATGTTGTTGGGGACAGATTGTTTGATGCCTCCATGTTGTTGGGGACAGATTGTTTGATGCCTGCATGTTGTTGGGGACAGGTTGTTTGATGCCTCCATGTTGTTGGGGACAGATTGTTTGATGCCTCCATGTTGTTGGGGACAGATTGTTTGATACCTGCATGTTGTTGGGGACAGATTGTTTGATGCCTGCATGTTGTTGGGGACAGATTGTTTGATGCCTGCATGTTGTTGGGGACAGATTGTTTGATGCCTGCATGTTGTTGGGGACAGATTGTTTGATGCCTGCATGTTGTTGGGGACAGATTGTTTGATACCTGCATGTTGTTGGGGACAGATTGTTTGATGCCTCCATGTTGTTGGGGACAGATTGTTTGATACCTGCATGTTGTTGGGGACAGATTGTTTGATGCCTGCATGTTGTTGGGGACAGATTGTTTGATGCCTCCATGTTGTTGGGGACAGATTGTTTGATGCCTCCATGTTGTTGGGGACAGATTGTTTGATACCTGCATGTTGTTGGGTACAGATTGTTTGATACCTCCATGTTGTTGGGGACAGATTGTTTGATGCCTCCATGTTGTTGGGGACAGATTGTTTGATGCCTGCATGTTATTGGGGACAGATTGTTTGATGCCTCCATGTTGTTGGGGACAGATTGTTTGATGCCTCCATGTTGTTGGGGACAGATTGTTTGATGCCTGCATGTTATTGGGGACAGATTGTTTGATGCCTCCATGTTGTTGGGGACAGATTGTTTGATGCCTCCATGTTGTTGGGGACAGATTGTTTGATACCTGCATGTTGTTGGGTACAGATTGTTTGATACCTCCATGTTGTTGGGGACAGATTGTTTGATGCCTCCATGTTGTTGGGGACAGATTGTTTGATGCCTGCATGTTATTGGGGACAGATTGTTTGATGCCTCCATGTTGTTGGGGACAGATTGTTTGATGCCTCCATGTTGTTGGGGACAGATTGTTTGATGCCTGCATGTTGTTGGGTACCTCTGGTTTCACTGCAGGGCTTCGCTAACATGACCCTGGACAAAGTGTTTGCTGGAGGAGCCAACATAACAGGCTTCCAGATCCTCAACCCAGAGAACCCAATAGTCACACAGTTCATCCAGCGCTGGGAACGCCTAGACGAGAGGGAGTTTCCTGAGGCTAAGGGCACACCGCTGAAGGTACAGTACCGCACAGCTGTCAATGTTGTGTGGATGTTTTATTTACAGTACGAAACTTCCATCTCTGCCCATATCTGCTTCTCTACCTTTCTCTCTGACTATCTGTTCAGTTATCTGTGTCTCGCTAATAGTATCAAAGACAGAGCATTTTCACTCACAAAAGGAAAGCTTTTGTCAAATTTAACCAGATAAACTGTCAGTGAGGCAATAGTAAAATCATACTGCTTGTTTACTGCTTGTCACTCAGAAAATAGGCAAAAATTGGTTTTCTGTTTGAAAGTAGCTACAACAGTATGAACTAGCTTTGGCATATCAGGCAACAACAGACTGCCAATCACCAATTACTCTTGAATAAAATAAACCTTGAGGCAGAGTGGCAGTGGGCTGTTCCGCTACTGCTGTACCGACTTTATCATTGATACTCATTTTCACAATTTATTCCCTTTTCACATTGTGCTTTGTATCTAAATGTGCTCCTTACACAAACCAGTGAGTACCCTTCGGACTGCTCTCCTAGTGTCATGATCTGGTTTGGTGGTTGTGTTTCAGTACACGTCGGCACTGACCCATGATGCTGTGCTGGTCCTGGCAGAGGCCTTCCGGTACCTGCGGAGGCAGAGGGTGGATGTGTCCCGGAGGGGGAGCGCTGGGGACTGCTTAGCCAACCCGGCCGTGCCCTGGAGCCAAGGCATTGACATAGAGAGAGCCCTCAAAATGGTAGGAGGGTTCTTCACAGGTGCCCAGGTGTACCCCTGTTACCATGTCTTTAAAATATAGTAGTATATTTGGACTAAATCTGAATTGAGCTGTTGTGTGAAGGTTGTTACGGTTCCTTGTGTCGTGGTGTGCGTGGCAGGTCCAGGTACAAGGTATGACAGGGAATATCCAGTTTGACTCGTTCGGTCGGAGATCCAACTACAGCATCGATGTTTATGAAATGAAAATAGGGGGGCCCAAGAAGGTAAGTAGAAAGCAGCACAGTGGCTCAACATGCAGATTACACAACACTTTCTCACATTGTTGAGTTCAGAGGGTCATTAACTGAGTAATTGGGAAAAGGTTGCAGGATGTCAGACCAGTTCACTTCTTTTTTTTTCTTTATTCATAACTGTGTAGATAGTTCAGTTGTATGGACTTTAAATATGAATATTCAAGTAATTACACATTCAATATTTACGTAATTACACATTAACATGACTCCATAACATAAGTGTGCTTGTAACTGCATTGCACCATACGTGCGCAACAGTAATCATTGAACAGCTCTGAGCAGGGTCCAGGGCAGAGCTTTAAGCTTTATTGGAGTGCTTACAGTAGGACAGCTTTCACCTGTAGCGGATTATGTACTGGGGGCTGACCTCTCCCTGCGTGCTTCCTTTGTGCTCAGTCATAACTGGGGCAGGGGGTAGGAGAGGGGACACATCGAGTCTGTCAGGAGTAGTGCTATATTAGCCAGTAACCCCCCTAGTTACCACACATACTAGCCTATAGAACATGCTGAGCTATAGAACAGTAGAAGAGGAGAGAAGAATTAGAAAGAACAGGAAAGAAAAGTACAGAATACAACCGGACAGAAAAGATGAGAACAACAGACAGAACGAAACAAAACAGAACAACAGAACAGAACAAAACAGAACAGAACAAATAACATGTAACTGCTGACGTTTTCTTTCAATCTCAGCAGTTATTGAAAAGTTTCACAGACGTCAGATATCTATTTTTAGTAGCAGCATAGATATAGTATGCTTAATGTTTGTACATTAAGAGAAGCCCCTCACTCTGTAAATTGCAACTGAAATTGCTTATTGCTGAATAAGACTCGTTCTTTTTTGCTGGTATTAGTATTGCCAAGCTGCATGCGAGGAGCATTTCATGGGCAGTAATTCATGGTTATGTAAAAGATCTGTGACAGTGCAGCTGTAGTAAGTGTGCTGAGAGGGAGATTAGCTGAAAGTTGAATGCTCTTTTCCCCCACTGGATTTGTAGCAGAGGTTAAAGCGTCATCTCCAAGCACAGCACCAGTACAGGGCTTTTTATCTCGCGCATCACTAGACACCCCCAACCCCCCTTCAGGCCAAGACTCTCATCAGACATGCTCGCCTGCCAACTGCACTTGGAGGCTTTACTCACAAATGTCTTTTAAATGGCTGCTTCTTGTAATAACTATGATGTTTCTGTCATTTTCAGACCGGGTACTGGAATGAATTCGAAAAATATGTATTTATTGTGGATGCGCAGGTCACCAACGAGTCCTCTTCTGTGGAAAACCGAACGATTGTGGTCACTACTATTATGGTACACTTTCCAAGCAGATTTTAAATGTTCCACCTCTAAACAATTCTGCCACTCAAGGTCAAGGTGTCCATTGTTACATTCTGTCCTGGGAGGGTAGAACTATTTTCTTTTGAGTTGCTTTCCATCCACTCACTACATGTTGAAACAGTCGATTCACAAAGAGTGTTTCAACTGTATCCGTGTGGGTGTTAAAGCATTTTGATTTTCCATATTACGGTGGCCTGTTGTAGCAGTGACATCACAATAACGGCTTTGGTAATGAAACTAGTTAGAGCCGATAGACGTAATCTAATACACATTCAGTGCATACGTAAGTAAAAACCTGTTTCTTACTCATTAAGTAAATGGTCAATGATGACGGGGATAGAGACAACAAAACAACCTTTAATGTCAATTGTTTCTCACTGGGGACACAAAATAACTGCCATTTGAGGAGGACATAAAAAACCTCAAGGCTTTAAAGCTTTGGTTTGTTTATCCCCCTGTTCAAATCTATTTTGGATCGTCCACTTCAAGTTCTGTACTGAAGTATAACCTCTGTGGCTTCTTCCAATATCCAGCGATATTAGGGGGTCAAAGGTCAGGGATAGCAAGAGATGAAGTATTCCCCAGCTCAAGCAGAGAGATAAAAATAAATCAGCTGGATGTATATATGGTTAGTTAGAAGATCTTGGTCATTTTTAAATGTAAAATAAGGTAAGCCTTATCTTACATTTAAAACGATGGCCTTCTTTCTGACTCTGCCTATTATGTGTTCATCTTAGGCAAATTCAGAATACGAAAGTCAGACATTCTCATCTAGATGTAAGCATGTCATGCTCATACTCATAATTGGTTAGGATACTTCTGATAGACACAGGGAAATGGTAGGACCATTGTAATGTTATGATAGCAATAGTGTTACACTACTCATCTAGTGATCATGTATTTGTCTATTCACATTGTAAATTGGCCAAATCTCATTATGCATCAGAATTAGCTATATTTGACTTTATTGTTTCAGAAACCCATTTCTTCTAGCATAGAGGTGAAAAGATACCTTCAGCACAGAAAGAAAGAAATTGACCATTGTTTTACCCACTGGCATCTCTTCTACACCTGACACGGATTGGGATGTGATTTAAGATCAATCACTCTGTGTGATTTTTGAGCCGAGCCAAAAAGAAAACCAACCACATCTCAGAGTTTAAAGAGCCAAGTATTTGTATGAAAACCTCCCAGTGTATTCTGTATGGAAGATAAGCTCAGAGTTGGTTTGATGACTTGAATGATGCAGCCTCCCTGCACATTCATCGATGTGTTTGATGGTGTTGCAATAAAAACGAGCATTACTGTAATCCCTTGCCAATCACTACCATTTACATGATGAACTGGAAAGTATCACAAACCCCTGTTCAACCTGCCCCTGTCCTACCAAACCGATGCAAAGCCACCTCCTTAGAGTTGTGTCTGGGTTTAACATGAAGGAATCTGACTGAGTGACCCACCCCCTTTCCCCTTCATGCCTGTCTGTCAGAGGCCTTACTGTCCCTACTGGTTACCCGGGCCGGGCCCTGCATCTAGCCCGCTGCTATGGAGGCTGGCTGCATTTGGCTGTGGATCGGGTCAGCACCCCAACATCCCCATGTGACCAACTCGCTTCTTGTCCATGCTGTTCTGTTATTATTTCCTGTTTGTGTGCTCTGTGTCTGTGTATGTCTGTGTGTGTAATCCAAGCATGTGTGCATGCAACAATCACGGTGTGGGTTTAAGAGGACTGGCCTCAAGAGGAAAGGCCTCTGTGAATGGAATGTGTGCATGTTCAACTATAAACTCAACGTTATGTTTAATTAACAGGAATCTCCTTATGTGATGTACAAGCGAAACTACTTGTCACTGGATGGGAATGACAGATATGAAGGCTACTGTGTCGATTTAGCGGCTGAAATTGCAAAACATGTGGGGATAAGATACAAACTGTCAGTAGTTGCGGACGGGAAGTATGGTGCAAGGGATCCAGAGACCAAGACGTGGAACGGGATGGTGGGTGAGCTGGTATATGGGGTAAGTGACAGTCTGGACGTACTGAAGCACTGTCACCAACACAGGGACGGGGGCTTGGCCAGCTCTGGCTTGAGGTATGTGGCCCAGATCTGGTTAACACACCTAAACCAGATCTTCGGCATGAAAAGGCCAGACCTTGCCCAGCAGGGTGAATGTGATCCACATTCATTCAAAAGTGTCCCAGCAACTATGGGTATTTGTTATGCTCACATATCACAAGCCAGAACTGGCTCATAAGCAAAGTGTGCCTGCCCTCGCCCTGGTCGCATCTCCCACATTCGGACCAGATCTGGCCTTTTACTGTTGCGGTGGCAGCACTGATCCATATGTGCCACCCAGCAACCAGATCTGGCCCGCAATCCTCTACTGACTGGGTGTGTGATTTTCTCCATATGTATCTCCATAAATCCGATCTTAATTGAAAGATTGATTACTTTATGTTATGAACCACTCACTACATGTGTAAGTATGAGATCATTTTCTTCTTTCATAAAACACCAACTGTGAACTGGTTCATGTTTCATTAAGGGACAGATGACAGCCAGACTATAAAGTGAAAATGAAAAACATCTGTTTGTCAGTTTGAATGCAAGCAGTGATACTCTGAACGCATTTGAATTTAACACGAAATAGCACATCTCTTTTATAATGAACATTTTACCAACCATTCTGTAAAATGACACCCCAAACTCTTCAGAGAGCTGAAAGAGAGAGAGATGATCTCCTGCTATAATTGACAGGCTTTGTACATGCCCTGAGACACCTCTCTGCATCAACAGTAAATCCGCTGAACCATTAATTAGCCATTCACATGCAAATGAGCCAGTGATATATTGAGACAAGGAGTGGCTTGGAGCTGTGTTTTTCACAGAGTCCCTGCCTAACCCTCACTAAGATGATCCCAGCCCTCGCATGGCATTTACATATTTATAAGTCAAGGCCGGGTCCGGTTGTAACTCTGGGACCTGAAAAGCTATCGATGGGAACATTTATTACATAGCTGAGCTATTTGCTAATAAGGCTAGGAGGCTTTAAAGACAATCTGATAAAGGAGTTGAATTTCCTAGGCTGATTCAAATATCATGGGCTGTTTGCATAAGCTCTTCAACCTCCTGTTTCCATACCTTCTACTTCATAGATGGATCTGACGGAGTAATGCACTCTTTTGGATTAAGGCAGAGACATTAGCCACTACTAATGCTAACTGAGATTGGTCCATTTTAAGCTGGCAGGTCTCACTTTCTTCTTAAACGTATCTGACATTTAATGCATTCATTTTTCTAATCCACCATTTCATTTTTCCGCGCTCCATCTCTACTCATTGGTTTCAGCAATACATTATAGATATACTATAGTCATAATGAGATATTGAAAATTGCCTGATGACCAGTTTATTTGATCAAGAAACAGTAAAATCACAATTTCTTTAGATGGGTATTCTATTTTAAATTGTTATAAGTCGGGCTTTGATCACAAGGCAGTTTGATGTGATGTGTCTGTGCTCTGTTTTGACCCACTAACTCCTCCTGTTCCTGTTCCCATGTTTCCAGAGAGCTGATATAGCAGTGGCTCCTCTAACTATAACATTGGTACGAGAGGAAGTGATAGACTTCTCTAAGCCTTTTATGAGCCTGGGGATCTCCATTATGATAAAGAAGCCTCAAAAGTCAAAGCCGGGCGTGTTCTCCTTCCTGGACCCGCTGGCCTATGAGATCTGGATGTGCATAGTGTTTGCCTATATCGGCGTGAGCGTGGTGCTCTTCCTGGTCAGCCGCTTCAGCCCCTATGAGTGGCATCTGGATGAGAACGACGAGGCCAAAGACCCTCAGAGCCCTCCAGACCCACCTAACGACTTTGGGATTTTTAATAGCCTGTGGTTCTCCCTGGGCGCCTTCATGCAGCAAGGATGCGATATCTCGCCAAGGTTGGTTACTGTACTCCATGTTCCATCACCTCAAACTCAGCCATCCTATCATCTACAAACTGTACCATCTCTCTGCATTTTATGGTCATAATCACTACAACTCCCATCATGTCATGGTGCATATATGTTATTTTTTGGTTGTGTCTTGGTTGTTTTGCTCTCCACCCCATTCACCTCCACTTCATCTTTCCCTCATCCTCGTTAAACACACCACCACCATTCCTCACTCTCTCACTCTTTCTCTCCTGGCTGCATGCTAACAGTTATGCATTGCATCCACAAAATAACTTATGTCCAGCATCCAGGGGACTGTAAAATGCACAGGGTCATTACATCCGTAGTTTACCCTATTCCACATGACTCTTGGAGGGCTACCGTGTTTTTTCTGCATGTCCCATTTGACGGTCGTCAGCCTGGTGCGTAATGTATTTTTATCAATTTTCACTCTGATGAAGCACCTTAATGGCATTAAATTCGGCCTCTTACCTCATGACTAATATCATGCATTTTCATATAGACAAAAAGTTACGCCCTCTTCCCCCTCTTTTCATTCATTCAGTCCATCTCTTCACTCATCATCACTGTTGTGCCGGTGTGTCCCTCATTCCTTCTCGGGGGACTGTCATTGTTCAAGCCATCCCTCCACATCTTGTCTGGGATGTTGGGCCATTGTAGTGCATCTGAATGAAGATCAATGAGAGAGTGTTCCAGGACATGTCTATCAGATCTGAGCATCAGTCTCACCTGAATAGTGATGGCTACAGCGCTATAGGGTAATGATCCACTGAGATCAACATTTAAACATGCATCGTTCCCATTCATTCCTCAGTAATTGTTCCCTTACTGTCTCTATGGTAATTTTTTTTTTTTTTTTTGAGCATTGCTCATGAAAAAAAAGGGGTTTGCGTGCTGAAAACTGAGTGATGGCTTCTCATGTGCAGTGAAGAAAGTAAACTCTAAATAAAATACAAGCCATTTAATCCTTGTAACATAATAACAGAAAAGAACACAAAACATTCTATGGCAATTTAGGATGTCAGGTACTATTTGAAAAGCCCATAGAATGCCAAAGAGTCAATGCCACAGATTTGATGAATTTGATGAAAACGATTTAGTAAATGTCCCTCTCCCTCCTGGAGGATCAGTTTTCGTGATATACTACAGTAAGCCTAAGGTTAGTAGTTACCGTACCAGTGGGGTTCGTCAGACTCATTGAAGCTGATGCACGCTAATCTCTGCTTGCTGTGTTTGTGTGTGCTTTCATTCAGCCACAACACAACCCTCCATGCAAGCATCATAGAGCAACAAGGCTGGGACGCCATGTTTTTCTCTGTGTAAAGAGCATTAACATTGAGGTATGTGGGTGAGATTTGACATAAATCCAAGATCAATGCTCTGAGGCTGTGCATTTATGTCAATACATGGTGTGTGATACCCAGACACAGGAAGCAGTGGACTCCAAAAGCATGGCGACCTCCATCCCCCTGTCAGTGTGTAGGATTGAGCACCCTGCTCTCATGTCCCTCTGTCCTCCTCCTCCTCCCCTCTTTCTCAGGTCTCTGTCGGGCAGAATCGTGGGGGGGGTGTGGTGGTTCTTCACCCTCATCATCATCTCCTCCTACACAGCCAACCTGGCTGCCTTCCTCACAGTGGAGAGGATGGTGTCTCCCATAGAGAGTGCTGAGGACCTGGCCAAGCAGACAGAGATTGCCTACGGGACCCTAGACTCAGGCTCCACCAAGGAGTTTTTTAGGGTGAGTGACTAAACTAACTGGGGGGGTTATTCACCAGACACAACTTTAGTCTCTTTACAGACAGTTAGAAAACAACAAAAAAGCAGACAAGACATCAAAGCAAGGAGCACAGGGGAATGGTATAGATCTTTAGTTTTGCTTGATACCCGACAGAAAATATGGAAGTAGTTAGCTATGATAATAAATATTGAAGAAAGTCAAGCTACTATACATGAAACAGGTGTCTATCAGAGTCTATGCTACTGTGTGGTGACAGAAGACAATTTTGCATGGTTTCTCTTTCAATTTGTGGTGTTTATAAAACAAAGCATTAAAAATTGAACACACTGAATATTTAAAAAAGTATATTTATAGCCTGGTGTTTAGAGTTAGTGAATCAGTGCAGTGAAACACAACCACCTGTGCAAGCCACTGGATGTAATGCAAATGTACTTCTCTTTCATGATTTGTTTGGCAGGCTGGCTGACGGCCTGGTGATTTTTCCCAGGTCTTTCTGGGAAGATAATTGATAGGTGTTCAGGGACTTCATAATGAGTGACCCACTTCCTGTTCCTCCGCCTTCAAACTTCAAATGTCACGACTGAGGAGCCATTCCGGGGGTCTTTTAATTAAAATAGAGGCTCCAGATACATTTTAAATATGTTCTTCAGGAAAGATGTGCTGCTTAATTAGAGTCATATAGCTACCAGGCAAACGAAAATCTGCTCTGATGACACACTGGCAGGTCATCCCTCAAATGGCTCACCTTTACTTTCCATGCATTCCCTCACTCCTCTCAGGATTTACCGTACCGGCACCCTAGTACATCACATGCTTCCCCAACTACTCCCTCACTTATGACACAGCCCCTTTGTTGTCAAAGAGTCAGAAGAAGAATATTCATAGATTTTAAGTGCTTGCATTTTTAGCTCCATTTCCACCTCATGTATCTTAGGCACAGCAGCATGTATGTGATACATGGAGAGAAATTAACTTAGCTCAGGCATCTCATTTTCAAAACCAGCCATGTGTATGTTATCAGCCTGGTCTCATAGACTAAACGTAACATAGTAAATGTAAATACGGGACACTCAAATTAGTATGATATGTAACATTTGGTATGGTTACAAAAGATAGAAGATTACATAAAGCAAAAACTAAAGTAGGGTGGTTGGTCAGGGTGGATGGTTCGGTGTGAAATGCGAGCGTCTAGCAACTCAAAGGTTGCTTGTTCAAATCTCATCACGGACAACGTTAGTAGTTTTGCTAATAAGCAACTTTGCAAATACTTACTACTTTTTAGCTACTTTGCAAATACTTACCATGTTAGCTAGTTCCTTCCCTAACCTTAACCTAACCTTAACCCATAACCCTAACATCTAGCCTGGCTAACTTTACCCACCTAGCAAATTTTTGCATTAGCCACCTAGAATTTCACAAATTCGTAAGATATTGTATGAATTGCAATTCCAAACATATTGTACGAATTGCAGTAGATAACATCTACAAATTGTAATTCGTAACATCTCATACGAAATGGATGATGGAAATCCACAAATGAATACATACCATACGAAATGTAACATATCATACTAATTGGAGTGTCCTGGATTTACATTTGCTATGTTACGTGTATGTCTCCAGGTTGATGTTAATAACGCCTGATGAAATGAAATTGCAGATTTTTTTTGGAGCTACTTATGTTGTCTCCAGAGTACATTTTAATACTTTTGGCACTCGTATAACTGGCCAGAAGAGAATCCAATAATTACATGTGGACAAGCACTCTGCATACAGACAGAATGCTAATGATTTATTTTCTGACTCATCCCTACTTTGTATTGCCAGTGGGGTGGATCTGAGCAAACAGCCATGAAGCATTCAGAGCGCATAAATGGAGAGTTGATAGATGGACTGACAGCTGGAGGTGTTTGTGTTGCACTATAGGAGTCAGCTCATCTTCTCATTAATATTGATTTATTTTGCAAATGGATACTGAGGCCGAAAACTAACTTACAACGTGCTTATCTATGTTGTAGTATAGATGAAAATAGATTTGCGTTTGAACACTGGAGACCTTTAGCCCACATATGATTGCTGACTCAAGTAACACAAGCAGAAGAGCTGCACGCATCTTTACATGACCCAGAAATTACCCTCTGTTTACACAGCATGGCCAAGCCTGTCATAACATATTACTGTAATTTACATGAACGGTCCCTCCCATTGAAATTGTGCAGATGTCAAGCATGATTCAATCATGGCCCTGAATTCATTACATATCCAGCTACTGCTGAAATTTGCATGATACAATGCGGGGAGACAGCTTCATTTTTTTATTCAGCAATGCATTGATACTGATGTTCTGTTAAATGCATCCATCTTGCAGAACGCATTGAGCAGATATTATCATGCAACTACTGTAAAAACATAAGAAGCTGGAGACATAAGCAACTCGTGGTCCTTCTGTAGCTCAGTTGGTAGAGCATGGCGCTTGTAACGCCAGGGTAGTGGGTTCGATTCCCGGGACCACCCATACGTAGAATGTATGCACACATGACTGTAAGTCGCTTTGGATAAAAGCGTCTGCTAAATGGCATATATTATTATTATTATTATTATATATTAGCAACTGCAGCCCATCATGATTCGTTCAGATTTTTTGTGACCCCCCCACCCCCATCAAAGTTGCCCATCCCTGATATAGAGCATCCATGACATCAGTCTGATCAAGCCAGGTGCTTAAGCTTGGCTCTTGTAGTTCATCTGATATAATGCTGACTTCACTATCGATACCGAAAATAATTTGTCTTGTTATGTTTCAAGTGATAACAAAAGTGCTCTCACAGGGGTTTCAGTATTGACATTTAAAGCACTTTCTGTGACATTTACTGGATTCTCTGGCCACAGTCATTCTTGTCACCTGTATTGTGTAAATGCCCTTTCCACTCTGGCACGACAGCTCAGGTCCCACCCCCTCCGCCCAGTCTATTCTAGCTTCTCTCCCTGAAAACCTGGGCTGAAGGCCCTGCTGCACAAAAGGCCCTTTTTCCAAAAGACACACTGATTTCCATATTCCTTTTGCCTGAAGATCATGGAGGTGTAACAAGCAGCAATAGGAGCTGAATGTACTGCAGATTTGAAAATATTTTGTTAGTGAAACATATTTGCCCTGGATTGATACACCCATAAGGCTTCAACATCTGTTGGTGCATAAGAAGCAACCGCTTCCAAAGAATGTCCCGCTGAGCAACCCCACCCCCTCAATCACCTCCCATATGGTCTCTCCCTGTACTCTTTAAATGAGTGTGTGATGCAGGGGGTAAAATCCACCTCTCTGGGGTGGGGGTGGGGGGTGATGTGGGGAATCATTTGTAGGGGAACCTGACTCCCCATTGTTCAAGATTACATACTAGTCAGCTCAATTTCATTCAATTCCTTGGTGTGCTGTGAGTGTAAACGCAACCATCACTGATGAGAACTGTATGACAGTATTGGCGTTTGTGAATATTTGAGCAGAGTGATGCTGATGCCAACATAGCAGCAGATGGTGTATGTGCAGATCAGAGACTAATATTTTGACTGCAGCATTGGTTGTTTCTCTATAGTTTAATAATTAACATGTTGACTCATATTTAGCTCATTTATTGAATCCCCGCTGATCTGATCCTACCCCCTGTCATATCAATTGTCCTGAGAACACCAGGCATCTCTACAGAATCTACTAGAGTGACACTAATGTGTTCATTATGTTCAACAACCCTATTTACAGTTTACATTACAGACCAATGATGTTATCATCATGCTCATCAGGAGTCAAGCTCATCACTCCCATTAAAGAGCAGAGGAGCTGAGGCCGTTAGAGGTTCTGTAAACTATTGACATCCCAAATCACCTCCCCAGAACCATTAAATAGCAGAGGAGCTGAGGCCATTAGAGGTTCTGTAAACTATTGACATCCCAAATCACCTCCCCAGAACCATTAAAGAGCAGAGGAGCTGAGGCCGTTAGAGGTTCTGTAAACTATTGACATCCCAAATCACCTCCCCAGAACCATTAAAGAGCAGAGGAGCTGAGGCCATTAGAGGTTCTGTAAACTATTGACATCCCAAATCACCTCCCCAGAACCATTAAAGAGCAGAGGAGCTGAGGCCATTAGAGGTTCTGTAAACTATTGACATCCCAAATCACCTCCCCAGAACCATTAAAGAGCAGAGGAGCTGAGGCCGTTAGAGGTTCTGTAAACTATTGACATCCCAAATCACCTCCCCAGAACCATTAAAGAGCAGAGGAGCTGAGGCCATTAGAGGTTCTGTAAACTATTGACATCCCAAATCACCTCCCCAGAACCATTAAAGAGCAGAGGAGCTGAGGCCATTAGAGGTTCTGTAAACTATTGACATCCCAAATCACCTCCCCAGAACCATTAAAGAGCAGAGGAGCTGAGGCCATTAGAGGTTCTGTAAACTATTGACATCCCAAATCACCTCCCCAGAACCATTAAAGAGCAGAGGAGCTGAGGCCGTTAGAGGTTCTGTAAACTATTGACATCCCAAATCACCTCCCCAGAACCATTAAAGAGCAGAGGAGCTGAGGCCATTAGAGGTTCTGTAAACTATTGACATCCCAAATCACCTCCCCAGAACCAGAACCCCAGAACCACAGAACACAGTCTTTTTTATTTAACTAGTCAAGTCAGTTAAGAACAAATTCTTATTTACAATGACAGCCTAGGAACAGTGGGTTATCTGCCTTGTTCAGGGGCAAAACAAACAGACTTTTACCTTGTCAGCTCAGGGATTCAATCTAGCAACCTTTCGGTTACTGGCCCAATGCTCTAACCACTAGGCTACCTGCCACCCCGTCCATTTCAAAATTATAACATTCAGAGTCATGTAATATATTAATAATCAGCTAACTGAAATGAAGTGACATTGTAGTTTCTGTATACAGCCACCTCTGTTAAACAGATTGACACTTCCTATGAGGATTTACTTAATCCAGATAAAGATGACAATGCACTGTTTTGCTCTGGTGTGCAACCATCTGATAGAAGATACAGCTGAATGTCCAGCAAATTATACCCCCAACACTTAGTAAGTCAGTTAATAGACAGCCTGTAGACTGATTTTAGAGAACACATCAGAACTGGTGCTTAATGTACAAACAATATTAATTAGAGAGGAATTTTTCTCTACGTAAATTTGGGCCTTCTTCGTCTGTAAGGACGTGTTTGTGTTTGTGTGTTTTTACACCTTAAAGGATTCTTTGGCTGTCCCCATAGGAGAACCCTTTGAAGAACCATATTTGGTTCTAGGTAGAACCCTTTTATGTTGATTTGGATCCCCATTACATGACAAGTAAAAAAACACTGTTACACTGATAGACAAGGACAGTCACACACATTTCAAATACAATGATATACAAACAATACAACAAAAACATGATACAGAGATAAACAATACAACAACAAAATGATACAAACAATACAACAAGAAAAAAGTATGTGTGTTAGAGTGTATCTGTGTGTCCCCTCACAGTCCCTGCCATTCCATGAGTTGTTTTTTACTCCGTGTGTGTATTACTATTCTAGTGGGTACCAGAAATCCCCAAAAGACCCCACAAGGACAGTAAAACAAGAAAAATTCCCACGAAGACAAAGGCTATTTTAGGCTTATCGGTTAGGGTTACAATTAGGGTTAGAGTTAGGGTTAGGGAAAATAGGATTTTGAAAGGAAATACATTTCAGGTCCCCACAAGGATACTAAAATGTATACTGTAAGTGTGTGTGTGTGTGTGTGTGTGTGTGTGTGTGTGTGTGTGTGTGTGTGTGTGTGTGTGTGTGTGTGTGTGTGTGTGTGTGTGTGTGTGTGTGTGTGTGTGTGTGTGTGTGTGTGTGTGTGTGTGTGTGTTCGAGAGCGTGCGAGCACGCGTGCGTCTGCAACTGTATGCGTGTGCTCACACTCGTAAAACGTAGATCAATCTGTTTATCTGGTTAGTACAGTCATATATTTCACACTAAATTTCACGATGGTCCACAGTAGCCAAGCCATCTGCAGTTTAATATGTAATGTTAGATTTAGCTTGATTCAGCTATTATGGTGGGCCTATTGCCCATTCTCCATTAAAATGTGAAAAAGATATGACAAAACAAAGCCTTGCTAGAAATGAACTTCCAATGGCCCTCTCAGATTAAATTGTAATATCTATTCATCAACAATATATGATGTTATTTGGGGCCCTGGGCAATATAGCCATAGATATAATCACCAAGTTGACTCTGTTTTTGCCACATGAATTATTCACTTGCTAATTAAATCAATCTATAGGCTATTTATACACATGCCTTTTTTGGTCGTGAGAACATCCATCCTAAAGTTTTCCCCACTTGTTCGGTCACTCGGCGGAAGGTCACATAAACCAAGTTTAATGCAACTTCCTTATTTGTCCTTCTGTTGTCGACTGCTGTGTGCATACCCCAGCTCCATGGAGACCCAAAGCCAGCCACTCAAAGGCCACTTTTAGCAGCAGCTCCCTGGGTGTGTGTCAGTAAGGGAAGGGCAGGAGGCAGGAGGCAGGAGGAAGGAGGCAGGAGGCAGGAGGCAGGAGGCAGGAGGAAGGAGGCAGGCCAGGGCATGGCAGGGTTGTGTTCTCCTCTCAGCACGTCATATTGCTGCTCCAGGTGGCAGCAGCCTCACTTACCAATCCAGGTGACACCTCCAGAACCCCAATGTCAAAGGGCATGCTGACTCACTTCCTGTCTTGTGAACTAAGGGGGGATGGTGAAAGGGAGCAGGTGGTCAGTCAGGTGGTCGTCCTGTCGATGGATGCCGAGGAGAAACGTGGCCCTGCAGTTTTGTTTTTAGTGTGCTGCCAGCTTGTCGGACCTTAGGCACTATCTGCTGTTGGCAACAGGCCCACTACAACTACTCCTTTACTCAGCTCTCTGGGAGCACAGAGAGCACTCTATTGACTCATGGCAAAGGACTACACTGTATATGAAGATGTACAGTGGGGCAAAAAAGTATTTAGTCAGCCACCAATTGTGCAAGTTCTCCCACTTAAAAAGACGAGAGAGGCATGTAATTTTCATCATAGGTACACTTCAACTATGACAGACAAAATTAGAAAAAAAATCCAGAAAATCACATTGTAGGATTTGTTATGAATTTATTTGCAAATTATGGTGGAAAATAAGTATTTGGTCAATAACAAAAGTTTATCTCAATACTTTGTTATATACCCTTTGTTGGCAATGACAGAGGTCAAACATTTTCTGTAAGTCTTCACAAGGTTTTCACACACTGTTGCTGGTATTTTGGCCCATTCCTCCATGCATATCTCCTCTAGAGCAGTGATGTTTTGGGGCTGTTGCTGGGCAACACGGACTAGGCCACTCCAGGACCTTGAAATGCTTCTTACGAAGCCACTCCTTCATTGCCGGGCGGTGTGTTTGGGATCATTGTCATGCTGAAAGACCCAGCCACGTTTCATCTTCAATGCCCTTGCTGATGGAAGGAGGTTTTCACTCAAAATCTCACGATACATGGCCCCATTCATTCTTTCCTTTACACGGATCAGTCGTCCTGGTCCCTTTGCAGAAAAACAGCCCCAAAGCATGATGTTTCCACCCCCATGCTTCCCAGTAGGTATGGTGTTCTTTGGATGCAACTCAGCATTCTTTGTCCTCCAAACACGACGAGTAGAGTTTTTACCAAAATGTCTATTTTGGTTTCATCTGACCATATGACATTCTCCCAATCTTCTTCTGGATCATCCAAATGCTCTCTAGCAGACTTCAGACAGGCCTGGACATGTACTGGCTTAAGCAGGGGGACACGTCTGGCACTGCAGGATTTGAGTCCCTGGCGGTGTAGTGTGTTACTGATGGTGGGCTTTGTTACTTTGGTCCCAACTCTCTGCAGGTCATTCACTAGGTCCCCCCGTGTGGTTCTGGGATTTTTGCTCACCGTTCTTGTGATCATTTTGACCCCATGGGGTGAAATCTTGCGTGGAGCCTCAGATCGAGGGAGATTATCAGTGGTCTTGTATGTCTTCCATTTCCTAATAATTGCTCCCAAAGGTTGATTTCTTCAAGCCAAGCTGCTTACATATTGCAGATTCAGTCTTCCCAGCCTGGTGCAGGTCTACAATTTTGTTTCTGGTGTCCTTTGACAGCTTTTGGTCTTGGCCATAGTGGAGTTTGGAGTGTGACTGTTTGAGGTTGTGGACAGGTGTCTTTTATACCGATAACAAGCAAACAGGTGCCATAAATACAGGTAATGAGTGGAGGCCTCTTAAAGAAGGTCTGTGAGAGCCAGAAATCTTGCTTGTTTGTCGGTGACCAAATACTTATTTTCCACCATAATTTGCAAATAAATTCATTAAAATCCTACAATGTGATTTTCTGGATTATTTTCTTCTCATTTTGTCTGTCATAGTTGAAGTGTACCTATGATGAAAATGACAGGCCTCTCTCATCTTTTTAAGTGGGATAACTTGCACAATTGATGGCTGACTAAATACCTTTTTGCCCCACTGTATGTGTGTAAAATGTGTTATTTAAGCACTGAGAGCTAAGGTCTCCATTTTTTTAAATACACCACTAACCTATTTTTGTCTTCTCTTTCTCCCTCTCTCCCTAAATGCAGCGCTCCAAAATAGCAGTTTATGAAAAAATGTGGTCTTACATGAAATCAGCTGAACCGTCAGTGTTCGCAAAGACCACTCCAGAAGGGGTTGCCCGAGTGCGAAAGTCGAAAGGCAAATTTGCCTTTCTTCTCGAATCCACAATGAACGAGTACATTGAGCAGCGGAAACCTTGTGACACCATGAAAGTGGGCGGCAACCTCGACTCTAAAGGATACGGTGTGGCAACACCTAAAGGCTCAGCATTAAGGTGGGTGGGATAATATAACAATATTCTCCATGTTGTTATAGTATTCCACCTACCCTGATGTCTCCTGTTGTCCCATTCCTCTTCTTCCTCACTCCTCAATTTTTCATTTTTTGAGGTTCATCAGGAAGTAAACGGTATTATGTGTTTAACTCTCGTGTAGACGTAAAGCCATTTCTATCATGTTCTCTCTATGGTTCGTTTCTCTCTGTGTTTCTGTCTTTTTCTTTCTCTTCAAAGGGAAAGTACTTATTGGTATATTAGTCATATTTACTAAATCCATTTGAATGTTGATGTGCCCCCACACCCACCCCTCGTTTGTTTTTCTCTTCCCTCAACCTTTCCTCTCTCTGTCCTCTGTGGTGTCCCTCTCTGGCAGTTCAGCATTGCTTCTAATTTAACAGTTCAATGTGTTTATTTCACTTAACTTGCTAAAAGCTGCACTGTCACTTATGATGAATGTTAACGTGCATGCTGTATGTTGTCGTTATTCTTCTATTCTCTATGACAAAGTGTCCCTATCCCGCACACTTCAGTTCTGAGCAATGTAACCCTCCATACCACCTCTTAATATTTAACACTTTCTTTGCTGTAAAACGCTTCTTACCTCTACACACCGTTGAAATTCTTTACCAATTTGTCATTTTCGTGATCCCCCTTATGAATCATTTGATATTATTATTATTATTACTATTAACCAATATTCTAATATTAGATTTCTCACGGACCTGTTCGTTTTCTTACAAGTCATGTTTTATCGTTTCAAGAAATGCTGTTAACCTGGCAGTGTTAAAACTGAATGAGCAAGGCCTCTTGGACAAATTGAAAAACAAATGGTGGTACGACAAGGGAGAGTGCGGCAGCGGGGGAGGTGACTCCAAGGTCAGCCTCAATGTCACCAATATCGGGTATCGTAGAGTAGAGTAATCGGCAAGCCTGTTATATCACTACTGTAACCTATAGGCCCCAACCATATCCACTATGTCCCTGTAACAGAAAACCGTGTGGCTTTTTCTATTTTATTGTGCAACTGAGATCAAACTGAGAACCCTTTACTTGGCTAATGGAGGAAAAAGACCAGTAACAATTGAGATATTTCTGATAAAAAAATATATATTTTTAAACTGCAGGTAAAGAAGTGTTGAAACTAAGTATTATTCCCGATGGTTGAAGAGTAGCACTTCTGGTAAGAAGCCATACTGTGTGACCTCCTTTGGGGAGTTAGTGTTTTGCTCTGCAGCAGGGCTGCTCTGTGAGATATTTCCTACGTTTCTCCAGAGGCTTTTTAGCTTAGTGCTTTGCCCTGTGGTTGTCAAAGGCAAAACATACAGAATGGCAGAATGTACATTTCCTCTGCTTTTTATATCCACAGGACAAACATGGTGGAATTATAATGCTGTTTCACTAAAATGTACTTCAGGGAGCTTCTATTTGAAGAGAACAACACATTTCATCACTTATTTAACTGACAGTGGATTAATAATTTGTTGCAATTGATTCTGAATTAAGTATTGATTAAGAGAATAACATGGCAGTGGCCATGTACCCTAGCACTGAGGTGTACTGTAGCACTCTCCAAACTGCCTCAACCTTGGGTGCTAGGGCAGGCGAGGCGAACAGCGTAGTCTTGAGGGGACTAAGCATTGCAGGCAAACGTGAGAATTCTAATGACAGTGACACCAAATGATCCAAACCTCTGTCTGATACCAACAACATCGCTGAAAACCAGTCTTAGCTTGTGACCCTGACAGATTCCTTTGGTTGGTCTTAGTCTCCAAGACCAGTCAGTATACCCATGGCCGGCCCTGCCCCGACCAATGAAATGCTGCAAGAGGGTGTAAAATATGACCTGATCTTGTGTTTCAGAACACGAGGGCACAGTGACAGCCTGACTGTGGATCCGTCTCTGTCTTTAATCTTCTGCTTGCATCTTGACCACAGTACACTTGGCACATTGTAGAAGAACAGGCAGACTGACTTTGATGTTGTTGACTCTAGTCATTCATTCCTGAGTGTAAGCGGGACATGAAAACTATAGCAGAGCAACACAAAGCAGCTGCCTCGTCCTGCAAGCAATCTGCCTTGAATCCTTGGTAGAGAGAGGGTAGCCATGTTATGATATTGCACCTGACTGCCACATTTCTTGTTTATTCTTTTATTCTTAAAAATGCATGTGTTGGTACTTTAACAATGTGCTTCAAATATATTGTATGTAATAACCACTGACAGAGCAAAACCCAATATATTATAGACACAAACTAGATCTGACATTGGCAAATTACACTGTAAATATACCATAAATACCCAGGGAAATTGTCTCAAATATGAAAGTAGACGACATGCTTATCACAGACCTATAGTCAATAAGGAAAGTTCACACAGCAAGTTAAGAACTGGAATGAGTAACTATTTCTGATAGATATTTGGATGTGTGAGAATCGGATGGTGTAAAGACGTGAGTAAATCGTGTTTCTTCTGTGTGTCATGTTTTCTCAGTTGTTCATCTTTTGTTTTAACATTGTATCTTGATATCTTGAATGAACTGTCAAATACTGTGTGGGTTGATTTGATAGTTTTGTCTCTTTGTATGTTTTGGGAGTGTTCTGTTTGTATTGTTTTCCAGTTTTTGTTTTGTCACCTCAACATATGTATTCATTTGACACCTGAGTCATACTTGATGGTAACAGTGAAAGAGTCCTTCGACATCCCCCGCCACAGACACTGATTTTATACTCCCAAAAAAGAACTGAACCTTGCATTTTTACATTTCCCCTCCTCGTTGTTGGACTGGATCAAGACAGGACGAAGCAACGCATGTTTACCGAGCAGCAATCACAGGCACAAGGGGATAGCCATCTGGCAGGCATGCTCAGTACAGCGCGTACATCAGCATGTGTCATTATCATGTCAGCCGCTACTGGACAGACAGGCAGGCCTTCAGTGACACGTTAGCTAGGAGAGTACTGTCCTCTATCTCGTTGTTAGCCTGTCAGCGCTCTCAGTCCACTGACCTCTAGGTTGCTGGGTCATGGCTATTGTGAGTCCCTTCATGTGTTTGCATGCCCTCATAGGACACCCTGCCAGCTCTGGATACGGGTCACGCAAGAGGGAACTAAATGATCACCTGTTTTTTTGTTGTTGTTGCTTTGTCCCCGTGACGACATCATGCATTATAACACTGTTATGTTATGGCACTGTTATAGCGCTTTATTTATTTAGTCTGTCATTACTATAGTCTAAGAAAGGGGGATGGTACTCTTCCAAACCAGATAGCCATGCCATTGCCAGGGATTCTTCTTGCTTGGGGACTTAGTAGGGAAACAGATGTCAGTACACCCAGTTTGTCCTGATGTTGTGCCCATTCTGCCCATTGTTTAGCTGCTTCTCTCCACACTGATACCAGTACTGGAACCTGGCCCGATGTGACTTACCATGTCCATAGCAACAGCTCAGTATGAGCAGGAGACAGTACTAATTGTGCAAAGCTGCTGTTACTAAACTCATTCCTATCCACATAGTTATTTTCTGAGACTTACTGCGAACCATAAATGTTGTCGAAGTATGTTGTCTAAATTGCTGTGAAAATAAGCCGTCTAACCAGATAAGATCAAATAACCTCCCATTCTCTCCTCTTTTATGTAAATATTATGCTATTATGCATGAAGCAGACTACAGTGGTGAATACAATATATTTAAGTTAAATTACAAACCCTGATCATTTTTCAGGAAGAAAATAAATACAGAAATCGAGCAGTCATGTAGAGAGCATAATGTCTTACAAACATAACGCCCTACTTCAGGACTCATTAGAAACTGTTTCGCTTTTACATTCCTTAGTCTTATTCAGTCAAAACTACCTGTATATTTTATTGATCTCATTGCAATTAGAAGTTTAAAAAGTAGCTATATACACTAATCATGCAGCCACAGATCTTAATAGAATCAACATGTTGGTATATATATATATATATATATATATATATATATATATATATATATATATGATAGAAAACCAGATTGGCTACAATTCCATATTACTCCAATTTAGATCTACCGCTCTCTTGTAGTTCCTAACGTTACATTTGATTGATGTTAATTGCACAGTATAGGCCTACGCAAGTCAGATTTATAGGTGGCTCTGTGGATGCATGTGCAGTGAAGGGCTGTATTTTGTGAGGCGTTGGCTACCCTCAGCTAGGACCAAAATGGGCTGCTAGTTTTTGTTTGTCTGTTAGTCAGGAAAGGGTTCCTGTTAGATCCACCTTGCTAAACCCTTGGTCAAAAAGCTACATGTGTCCATAACAATTGCACCTATTTTATGTACATACAGAGCTATACAGTAGCTATTCTGCTAGTCCCAATCATAAGTGCTTTTTTGAACAGTGTGTGCCGATTACTCAAAGCGATACAGGTAGGGTCTGGTACGGTAGGGGTTAGTCCTGGTGTATGAAAGGTGACAGTTAGTTTTGCCTGCTCTCTGTGTTGTCTTGGCCAGGACCCTGCTCTATCGCTTTGTAAAGTATGAAGTAGTTTAAAGCTTGAATAACATAAAATAACATAATATAATGTTATTTATGTTATTTCCCACGTGAAGAACTCCTGTAAACCTTGCCGTATTGAAACTCAGTGAACAAGGCATCTTAGACAAGCTGAAAAACAAATGGTGGTACGATAAGGGTGAATGTGGAACCAAGGACTCTGGAAGTAAGGTCAGTCGCTGCAGGTCTTTTTGTACTGATTGCAAATTGCATTTTGACTTAACTGTTCATATGCAAATACCTAAATACCATACATTTAAAAAATATATATGTATAGAAATATTTTTTCTTTCATTTTTTTTCTTTTTGTTTTTGTGTTCCAAGAATGACATATCTGCAACACAGTGAAAACATTCTAAACAATTCATGGCATAGTTTGTCTTACACATCCGCATCCACATTATGAATGTTTACATTACTGTTCAATTATGAATTAGTATTATTCCTAAGATCTCATGACACAGCTTAGACATATGTAATGATAGTTGAAAAGGTGCAGCATGCCCTGGAAAATGTCAAATTAAATTTGTATTCATATTTACCATAGACAAATGTCAACCCTTGAATTGTAACCATTATGCTACTGTTTTGTTGACCAAACTTTTATTGAAATATTGTTTATTAGTGTCCTTACTTATTTGCGTGCTAATTGAGTATATTCAATCCATTAACATTATACAGTGTGACTTACTGAACAAGCTTCTTTACTCTGACAAACTCCAAAATAACTTTCAAACTCCACCTGGTCATACAGTGATGATGTGGAATCTGACGGTCATGTTTGAACTGTGAAATGTCACAATAAGGAGATTTTATTTGCACACTTCATGAAGTTAAAGGATTTAATATAAACCAGTTATTTAACCCTCTGAGAAATTCAGAGGACAGGACATACTGGCCCTGTAGCCAATGTCAGGGCTCTCCTATGACAGTCTATATGAAGCACAATTTAAAGGGCACACTTATAGGGTTAAAATGCAAATGGTAAAACTCTTATAAATGAATTTCAATATCTAAATTTGGATCTTAGTAGCAGCAAAATGGTTCAATTCACAGTTCTAACATCTTGCCACATTGATTGAAATTGTGAGATTCAGTCAGATTATTAATGGTACATTTGAAGAACTACAATATCACAGTGAAGTCAGGGCCAATGAAGAGTTTTTTGACCTGTACGACATTGACCACCTTCCTTTAGGGTGGCCTCGTAAACGAGCCACAGAGTAGGGTATAAGGAACCTTTTTCTCGACATTCACCAATCTAGCTATGTTATTAACTACCTGCAGAGTTGACCCACCTCTCCTGCTATTGTTGAGGATTGACTGACCTACAAGACAGTCCCAAGCTGCTCCCAGCTTCCCACTATTGTAGGGAAGTCATTCAGCAGGTCAACCTCTGTAGTTTACTTCAATCTACCCCACAGTAGGCATGTCTCCATAGGATTCACTGCCTATACAGTTGATAGAACCATACAGAGTTGTTGGGGTAATCCATTAGATCACTAATAGTGGGGGTGTCATCTTCATTAGAGCTGGATTTGACTTGGGGAGATTTTGCCTTTCTTGTTTGATCAGGTCACAACCAAAATGTCTGTAAAAAAAAATCTTAACATTGTTCTTTACCTTCCCCAGGACAAGACAAGTGCTCTAAGCTTGAGCAATGTGGCGGGAGTCTTCTATATTCTGGTTGGAGGGCTAGGGCTGGCTATGACCGTGGCTTTGATAGAGTTCTGTTATAAGTCACGGGCTGAAACCAAACGACTGAATCTGGCTAAGAATGCCCAAAACTTTAAACCAGCTCCTCCGGCAAACACCCAGAATTTTGCCACGTACCGAGAAGGCTATAATGTGTATGGAACAGAGAGTGTTAAAATCTAGGGGGTATGTCTCTCCCACATTTTGTTCCAGTTGTCTGGGCCAGGGCTCTTCAACCCTGTTCCTGGAGAGATACCGTCTTGGAGGTTTTTGCTCCAACCCTAATCTAGTGCACCTGATTCTAATAATTAGCTGGTGGATACACAGAATAAGGTTGCTTACAACTGGGGTTGGAGTGAAAACCTATAGGAGGGTAGCTCACCAGGAACATGGTTGGAGAGCCCTGTCTTGGGCACTAAGTGTCTCTCAGAATTGATGTCATCCTGTTACTGAATGCTATTGCAAAACAATGTTATGATAAGCTGATAATGGTTTCAACATAAGCAATGCATGTATTGGTGTGTTCTAGAATATTTTTCAAGAATAGGCTACAAACACTGATTTTGAATGTTGTTGAAATCTAGTCTTCAAGGGTCCTGAATGGTCTATATGTTTTATGTAAGTTTGCCTATTACTGAAAAATATAACATTTTATGGTATCAGCACAAAATTCTGTTGAAATCCGACTCCGGTTTTACAGATCTGAAGTCTGTCCCTTCCGCTGGTGTGTCTGGAGGAAGGGACAGTCACTCTGTAGGAACACAACCCACTGGCTGGCACCCTGGAGGCGAGGCGGCAGACTTGGTCATCAGCTTGGACCCAAACCCACAGTCAACAAATGCCCATCCTGTGTTGCCAAGCCTGGCACGATTATTGACCATGGTGACGCAATAGGACCTGTGCTTCTTCAAATATGGGACCTGCCTCTCTTAGTGCCTTACGGAGCATTCAGCATCACAGCAATGCAACTCCATTTTGGTTCACTTGAAAATACAAGAATCGCAAAAGAATATAGGGTAGGAAAGAAAGAAAACATTTATACTGTGGTAATCTATAAGTGGGGAAAGTTTTAGTTAAATTATTTTGAAGAAAAAAAGCCATTACTTACCATTAAGAAACTCATCCCAGAGAACATTTTAAGTCATTTCAAGCCTTTACAGGTGTATTTTAGTGGTAAAATGTTTATTGAAAAAATGTTGTGTTTTATTGAACGTACTAGAGTCATCTGCCTATTTTACTATAAAATTATTTTCAATGTCATATAATAATCTAAGACAAACTTCAATCAATAGGGTAGGATCAAAAGAAAAGGACAATGTTGTACCCTAATCTTTTATTTAAAAAATATGAATAATTTGAATTCATCAGTTATTTAAAATGTCAAGTGCTGTCCATTTTCTTAGAGCCTGATGGACAAGCTGACATTTTATCACCATGGTAGCAGCATAACATGACTGGTTAAAAATAAATACAATATTTAATTTGGGCAATGGCCCACACTTGTCACTACTGCCAAACAAAAATATTAATATTAAATATTACATTTTTTGAAGACATGATCAGTTTTTAAAAGCCATATGGGGCCATGTTGTGATTGAGGTTTTTGATTGAACAGAGTGTTAAAAGTTGTAGAGAACACTTGCATATTTACAGTATAGGCCTACTGAGCATAATAGATTTTTTGTTATAAATAGTACACCCCAATTTACAACATAAAAGGTTTGAGTACTCATATTAATCAAAATTGGCTACATATCTTTCACAAAAAGGTTATTAAATTGTAAGTCTAATTGCAATGCAATCCAATGATAATATATACTAATGGAGTTAAATCTCTATCTTAACATGTTTGGTAAATAATAGCACACTATATCTAGTTGTAATTTACATTCATTTCTTTGTACCTGTGTTTTCTGTTTAGATTGATCATTATTCAGTAATTAACCCAATGAGTGGAGAGATCAGAAGAATACAACTAGAGTATTTCTGTTTTATGTTTGAGAAAAATAACTATCAGAAGAATACAAGAGTATTTCTGTGTTTTTATGTTTCTACAAAAACTGTGATCCACTAGCCTACACTTTGAAGACATGCCAAGCAGGAAACAGATGATGAATAAGAATTTAACCATGGGGCTTTTTTCTTTTTTACAAATAAAATGCATGTGAAATTGGTGATCACTTTACCAAACTGCAACCTAAAGCAGACCCTAGGAAGTTAGGGTCTGTAAGTTAACGAATCGGATCCTTTTAGTTATTTCATTTGTAATTGCACCTCAGCAATGAGAAAATTGCCAAGCTGTGTAGTGATAACAAGAACTGCATGTGTGGACATACTGAACCTTGTGAGGTCCTGTACAAAGAATTTTATTACATTTTGTAAATAAAAGTGGATTTAAAATTCAGTTATTTTCTAATATTATTGGTTAAGCTATTGAATGTTATTCTGTCATACAGGGACAATACATTTTATCATCCAAATATCTCCAGTGATCATACTGCACCATATAATAGACAGGAAGAAACCAGGAAATATTAACATTTATCCAGCCGACTATTCATCCCGCAAGCATGATCTTGAACTGGTCAGAGAATGACACAATATGGACAATCCATAAGGCTTGCCCTGGAGTAGAATGTCATTACGGTTGAATGGTTTATGCAAGCAATTTTTTCATGACAATGCACTATATTACAAAGAAGGAATGAGAGAGGGTTATTTCCAATGTACTTGTATAAACTAGCAGGATTGCCAGACTGGACAGGACTTGGGGATTTTGTGTGATAAATGATGTAAAGCCAGGGAACTTGTGATTTACGACCAAGCTAAAAACAGAGGCAGAGAGGAACAGGAGAATGCCCTCAACTGGAAAATAACAAGACTAGGAGCCTAGTCTGAACACTATTTGTTTAACCTTTAACTAGGCAAGTCAATTAAGAACTAATTCTAATTTACAAACAATGACGGCCTACCAAGAGGCATCCTGCCGGGACAAAACACGAGAAAGACAACACTACATAGACCTAAAACACAGAATGGTAGCAACACAACATGAAACAACACAGTAGCAGCACAAACATGTTAGAAACCTTTAGCCACAGGTAACAGCACTAAGGGCAATAAGGTAGAACGGGTGATGTACAGTATATGGAGGATGAGGGTTGCAGTGGGTCACTAAGATAGGGGGAGTGAGGCCCTAAGAGGGTTTTATAAATAAGCATCAGTAAATGGGTCTTGCAACAGGTATACAGATATGGCCAGTTTACAGAGTGAAGTGATATATCCGATAAGGAGCATTGGTGGAAAATCTGATCGGCGAACACTAGACTATTAATCTAAGGTATTTAAGAGCTTCACTTACAAAAAAAGAAGTGCAGTTTTGAAACGGCAGGAAAAGTGCAGTAACTGCAGTCAACTGTGGTATTGCAGAATAACTGCAGTGTACTGAAGTTATACTGCACTCTGACTCAAATATTTACAGGGTTTTCTGTACATATCAGAAAATAAACTGCAAAAACTTGTCCTATAAGGCTTTATAGCTTTGCTCAACACTGGGGATGTCTCTGTGCAAGGTTTCACATCAGGAAATGCACAGTTTAGAGCATTCTCTGTGGACCCTTTGTGTGGGAACTTCTTGCCTGACCAACTGAAAGGTCTGTATTACTTCAGCTTAACTGTAACAACGAAGTGAAGTGGGATGGCAAATAACCCTAAAAGTTCAAATAAGTGGACACCAAACACGAATGGCTCACTAGGAAAACTATCATTTATTAGTTAAAAAAAGCATACACTTGTCGAGTACAGCAGATAAAAACTCCAAAAAAGGTTGTTTCTGAAACATTTGTATTTGGAGTACAAAGCTTTCTAAATTTGTACATTTCTTTTTATTGGCTTCAAGGAGGAACTGTCATTTTACAAATGATTTAAAAACCTGATAACACAATCGCATAATGGACATAGCAAGGGGACATCGAAAAATAAACATAACAGATATGACTTACATGTTACCTTTATTATTGTACACATAATATACAAACTGGTCATTTGTATCATTTCACTCAATACATGCCTAAAGACTTGCCTGGATTAAAAGGAGGATAAATAAAATAGACATGTAACTAAATGAGGTAAATGCAAATATGGAGCGTGTCTATTAATGCCAATAAAACAAGAAAGAGGGGAGGAGCCTGACAACAAGAAACAGATACATTTTTTTCATGAGGCATTTGTGATTATCGACTGTATGACCTGATGCTTTCGAGAGCATTTCATTCAGTTACCAGTTTAATTTCTGAATAGAATAACATTTCGTGATTTGAATAGCACATTGTGCCAATATTCAAAAGTAAAAAACAAAAACTCACTTTCAGTTGGTTACTGAAATAAAAAATAAAGGAGATCTGCAAGTTTCAAACACTAAAACTAACATCACTTGCAGACAGTTACAACTGAAACAGGCAGAAATGAGTAAAATTTCAGATGCCTCATCTCAGACTGCACAAGGCAGAGAAAACGGAGCACTAGCTAACAGCATGGTACAGGAGGGAGGGTAACTGTCTGTCTCTCCGTCTGTCTGTCTAGGGGAAAGCACGGCTTCTCCAGGTCTGCTGCAGCCCACAGATTGGGAGGGGAGGGTGAGGAAGGAGTATAAGAATGAAGACATGCTTTAGACAAAGACCAAATCATACAAACACTTGAAAGTCAAGCGTAATATTAAATTAACTTTTCATATACTATTCCATTACTACTTACCTTCACTGACTGAACTGTAACACATTATCTGTGCTTGTCAGAAGACTTATGAGTACCACCATTAAGGAAAAACTTCAAATAGTAAAAACATTGCAATTCGTTAGATACACATAACAAAGATCAATAGAAAATCTACCACAAGGTAGCGAGATTAGAAACATCTTACAGGGTCATGTTTATTTAGACCCAATATTTTGATTTGGTTGTTGTCTTGAATAATACAATTAAAATATATACAGTACTCGAGGCAATACAATTATAATTACACCAAATACTATGTCTCCAGAAGTTAGTTAATTCCATAATTTCAGTTCTGAAGTGTTACCCAGAACTTAAGGATATTGTTTTTTCTCATCCTTTCCACCACTGCTGTCCCTCTTCTCCTTCTTGTCAGATTTTTCTTTGTCGTGCCTAGACTCCTTCAACAAACAGACAGGAAACACACACGTCAATCAAAACATCACTACCGTCCACCAGTGGTACATAGTAGTCATGGCCAAAAATTGAGAACGACACAAATATACATTTTCAAAGTCTGCTGCCTCAGTTCGTATGATGGCAATTTGCATCTACTCCAGAATGTTATGAAGTGTGATCAGATGAATTGCAAAGTCCATCTTTCCCATGCAAATGAACTGAATCCCCCAAAAACATTTCCACTGCATTTCAGCCCTGCCACAAAAGGACTAGCTGACATGTCAGTGATTCTCTCGTTAACACAGGTGTGAGTGTTGACGAGGACAAGGCTGGAGATCACTCTGTCATGCAGATTGAGTTTGAATAACAGACTGGAAGCTTCAAAAGGAGGGTGGTGCTTGGAATCATTGTTCTTCCTCTGCCAACCATGGTTACCTGCAAGGAAACACGCGCCGTCATCATTGCTTTGCACAAAAAGGGATTCACAGGCAAGAATATTGCTGCCAGTAAGATTGCACCCACATCAACCATTTATCGGATCATCAAGAACTTCAAGGAGAGGGGTTCAATTGTTGAGAAGGCGGCTTCAGGACACCCAAGAAAGTCCAGTAAGCACCAGGACCGTCTCCTAAAGTTGATTCAGCTGCGGGATCGGGGCCCCACCAGTACAGAGCTTGCTCAGTAATGGCAGCAGGCAGGTGTGAGTGCATCTGTACACACAGTGAGGCGAAGACTTTTGGAGGATGGCCTGGTGTCAAGAAGGGCAGCAAAGAAGCCACTTCTCTCCAGGAAAAACATCAGGGACAGACTGATATTCTGCAAAAGGTACAGGGGTTGGACTGCTGAGGACTGGGGTAAAGTCAATTTATCTGATGAATCCCCTTTCCGAAAGCTTGTCCGGAGAAGACACGGTGAGCACTACCATCAGTCCCGTGTCATGCCAACAGTAAAGCATCTTGAGACCATTCGTGTGTGGGTTGCTTCTCAGTCAAGGGAGTGGGCTCACTCACAATTTTGCCTAAGAACACAGCCATGAATAAAGAATTGTATCAACACATCCTTCGAGAGCAACTTCTCCCAACCATCCAGGAACAGTTTGGTGACGAACAATGCCTTGTCCAGCACGATGGAGCACCTTGCCATAAGGCAAAAGTGATAACTAAGTGGCTTGGGGAACAAAATATCTATATTTTGGGTCCATGGCCAAGAAACTCCCCAGACCTTAATCCCATTGAGAACTTGTGGTCATTCCTCAAGAGGCAGGTGGACAAACAAAACCCCACAAATTCTGACAAACTCCAAGCATTGATTATGCAAGAATGGACTGCCATCAGTCAGAATGTAGCCCAGAAATGAATTGACAGCATGCCAGGGCAGATTGCAGAGGTTTTGAAAAAAAAAAGGGTCAGCAATGCAAATACTGACTCTTCGCATCAACTTCATGTAATTGTTAATAAAAGCCTTTGACACTTATGAATTGCTTGTAATTATTCTTCACTATTCCATAGTAACACCTGACAAAAATATCTAAAGACACCGAGGCAACAGACTGTGGAAATTAATATTTGTGTCATTCTCAAAACTTTTGGCCACAACTGTACACCTGGACCACCAATGTGTGGGCCTTGAGAAAGTATACATATTTGCCTTGCCAAATTTTGTGTTACAGGCTGAATTCAAAATTGATTAAAAACTAAATTCTTACCCATCTACACACACTACCCCATAATGACAAAATTAAAACATGTTTTTAGAAATGTTAGCAAATTTAATGAAAATTAAATACAGAAACATCCAATTTACATTGCCTTCGGATGGTATTCAGACATTTTTCCACAATTCGTTACGCTACAGTCTTATTGTAAAATGGATTAAATTGTTTTTTCTTCTCAATCCACACACAATAGCCCATAATGACAAAGAAAAAAGTTTAGAAATATTTGCAAATTTACAAAAAAGAATTACAAATAAATGTACATAAGTATTCAGACCCTTTACTCAGTACTTTATTGATGCACCTTTGGCAGCGATTACAGCCTCGAGTCTTCTTGGGTATGACGCTACAAGTTTGCACACCTGTATTTGGGAAGTTTATCCCATTCTTCTCTGCAGATCCTCTCAAGCTCTGTTAGGTTGGATGGGAAGTAATATTTTCAGAGATTCGATTGGGTTCAAGTCGGTCTCTGGCTAGGCCAAGGAAGGACATTCAGAAACTCATCCCAAAGTCACTCCTGCGTTCTCTTGGCTGTGTGCTTAGGGAAGGTAAACCTCCCCCCAGTCTGAGGTCCTGAGGGCTCTGAAAACCTGCTCCATCAAGGATCTCTGTACTTTGCACCGTTCATCTTACCCTCTGTCCAGACTCAACTCCCAGTCCCTGCAGCTGAAAAACATCCCCACAGCATGATTCTGCCACCACTGTGCCATCCGTAGGGATGCTGCCAGATTTCCTCCAGACGTGATATTTAGGCCAAAGAGTAATCTTGGTTTCATCAGACCAGAAAATCTTGTTTCTCATAGTCGGAGTGTCCTTTAGATGCCTTTTGGCAAACTCCAAGCAGGCTGTCGTGTGCCTTTTTGCTGAGTGGCTTCCGTCGGGCCACTCTACCATTAAGGCCTGATTGGTGGAGTGCTGCAGAGATGGTTGCCTTCTGGAAGGTTCTCCCATTTCCACAGAGGAACTCAGGTCGTCTGTCAGAGTGACCATTGGGTTCTTGTTTACCTTCCTGACCAAGGCCCTTCTCCTCCGATTGCACAGTTTGGCTAGGGGGGCAGCACTTGGAAGAGTCTTGGTGGTTCCAAACTTCTTCCATTTAAGAATGATGGGGGACACTGTTCTTGGGGACCTTCAATACTGCGGATTGATTTTTTTGGTACCCTTCCCCAGATCTGTACTTTGACACAATCCTGCCTCAGAACTCTACGGACAATTCCTTCGACCTCATGGCTTGGTTTTTGCTCTGACATGCACTGTCAACTGTGGAACCTTACAGGTGTGTGCCTTTCCAAATCATGTCCAATCAATTGAATTTACCACAGGTGGACTCCAATCAAGTTGTAGAAACATCTCAAGGATGATCAATGGAAACAGGAAGCACCTGAGCTCAATTTCAAGTCTCATCGCAGAGAGTCTGAAAACGTATGTAAATAAGGTATGCTTATTATATTTAGCACATTTTCAAACATTTCTAAAAACCTGTTTTCGCTTTGTCATTATGAGGTATTGTGTGTAGATTGATGAGGATTTTAAAAATGTATTTAATCGTTTTTAGGGATAGGTGTCCCGTCAACGGGACAGTTGTAAATCATGCAGCGCCTTGTCACAATGACAGATTTTTAGAGAAACAAATGCCGGTACATATAAGTGTCTTATATCGGCTGAAAGCTTAAATTGTTAATATAACTGTACTGTCCAATTTACAGTAGCTATTACTGCAAAAAAATGCCATGCTATTGTTTGAGGAGAGCTCCTAACAAAACACTTTCACCGCGATAGGTTTGATAAATTAATCTCTGAAGGTGAAATGTGGACTTACATTCTGAAATCTTGCTCTGATTTATCATCCAAAGGGTCCCAGAGATAACATGGAAGTGTAGTTTTGCTAAATAAAATCCCTTTTCATATTCTAAAAAGGTCCATATAGCATGCACGATCGATTTTGTATTTCCACTCCTTCAATTTGCAAAGAAAGGAATCTGAAAAATCTAACCCTAAATGTTGCTTCAACCAGTCAAATCGCGTTCGTATGTATTCCTCAGAGATCAGACTTCACTATATCATTAGGGGTGTAGTATATCCTATAGGACAGCATATTTGGTCAGAGAGCGACGCCTTCATGGCACACCGATTTCGCGGAAGGTCTTCATTTGAACGACTAACTTTGTCAAATAAGCACAAATGGGGGTCAAACAATGCTAGCTAGATAGCCAGTGAGCTGGGCTTTACGGGAGCATCCGGAAACCCTGTATCTGTCGTAAAATGTAGCTACGAACCTTGCGCGACAGCATGCCATATCATTTTGGACAAAAATAAGAATATTTAGAGTTCAGAAAAATGTATGTTTTGCAAACGTATAATATGGCTACTAATACTGGAAAAGCCCCCAAAAAAAGTCCAAGTATACAGATGTGACAATATTGTTGCAGAAAAATGTCATGAATGCAAATGTCTCCTTCACGATTTGCCCAAATGTACCTGAGTGACTTCACACTAAATGTCATGTAGTTCGCTCATACTACAAGTTCTGTCTGAAACTTTGCACATACACTAATGCAATCTTGTGGACACCATCGGAATTACAACCAGAGTGATGGCTATCTGTTGCATTTCAAAGATGGTGTTAGAAAAAAACAGATTTATTTTCTTTGCCTTTTCTACCAGATCTATTGTGTTATATTCTCCTACATTCAATTCGCATTTCCACAAACTGCAAAGTGTTTCCTTTCAAATGGTACCAATAATATGCATATCCTTGCTTCAGGGCCTGAGCTACAAGCAGTTAGATTTGGGTATGCCATTTTAGGTGAAAATTGAAAAAAAAAGGGGGGGGGGCTATCCCTAAGAAGATGTATTATATGTTTAAGTTTACAATTAGGGCTCTACCTAGAATTTTCTGACAAGGTGGTGCTGATGTAGGCCTAAAGTTGGGTAGGGGGAGGTCCAGAGGGCGTCAGACAACTTCCCCCTCTGGAAGTTGAAGCATTTAGAAGTTTTGAAAACCTCTGCCATTTCCTGAAACCAATAGTCTTAACTGATATCAAACAATGTAGTCAACAGAGAAGTCTTGTTTGATCCTAAATTAGAGGTTGTCTCAATGACCCTGACATTTATTTTGGCTAAATTTAGGGGTAACGATTATTCTAATGAGTGTCTATGTGGATACTAGTCTAATGAAAATGTAAACCGCCTTATTAGTTCAATTACTGGATGCAATGTAGTAGTGTAGTTTATTGTAGGCTATTTGGAATACCATTCATTCGACATGTCTTGTTGTCATTGGTGAACGGACTTACCATTAGGAGCCTAGTGTTGACATATATGAAGAGGACAGAAACTGATTCAGTAACATAGGCCTACTAATCTGTAACGGTCCAACAGAACTTTGTGAAGAAAGGTATTAGCGGAACAGCTCTCTGCCATGTCTGTTTCCATCCACACAGCGACGGCACTGAACTACCGCAACATGTTTCCTTAATTGTTGATGCGCTTGTGCCTACTACCATTGTGGAGGTCACAGCATGTGCAGGCAAGAAAGTGTTTTCTCTCTCACATCAGTGGTATCAATGGCCGAAGTGGCGCACTGCCATCCAGCTTGAGGGAGGAATATAGTACTATGACTACGGGGGCGGGCCGAAGCGGAGAGCTAAAGATTTTTCCTCCTTGCCCAAGTCCTCTGATTGGCTCAGCTCCAACTTCAGATGGTTGAGTTAAAAACCACAAAGTGCCAATTAAACGTTTCATTTTTCATACCAGCGTAATTTGACGTCAAATTGCGTGCATGCTACATAAAATGCGTGCAGGTTGACAGGTCTGATATATGCTGATTCCAATATTTATGTGCAGCAGCATGCCACTTACTTATTTATAAAGGGCCAGACAAGCTGTACAGAAAGACACCATTCATGTCATGGCTGGGCCAAGACCATTACAGCTACACCGCTTTTACTGTGCAACAACAACCCATAAGGGGTCAAAACTATGATGAGAGACGATGGCCCCTCCCAGGGAGGGAACTGACTGAGTCTCACTGTGTTGTGTTCTGCAAGGGTCCAGAACCAGGCCAGTACTACCTACCTTCTTGCCCCCGGAGGAGTTTCTCTCAGGTTTAGCAGACTCTCCCTTCTCCTTGCTAGAGGACTTTGATCTCTTGGTCTTCTCTTTGTCAGCCGAGACTGGGGAGCCTGAGGAAGGACTGGCGCTCTTGCTGTGTTTGTTGGAGGAATCTGGGAGAGAAGCAGAAGAATAACCAACCAATAATATTGATCATATCCATGTTGAAAATAATGTTTTATTCTGTATTCTTAGGCAGAGAGGTTTGCTTATTATGTACATGGAGATAACTTACTGGTTCCATTTTCATCTTTTCTGCGTTTGGATTCTAGGCTCATCTCACGGTCAGTGGTCATATGCTCCTAAAAAAAGATGGGAAATAAATAAGGACAATGAATCAATCTCACCTGACAATCTATGCAAAACTAATGTCAGAATTCCTCTGAAGTATTTGGCTGTTAAGTTCTATAGCTATCAAATCAAGATAGATATGGGACCTGTATAAAATCAGTTTAGAACATTCAGTTCCACATGGAGCCCAGTGTGGGGCTTTAACATCTCTCAATGCAACATGGCCTGTAAAATACTCACTCTCTTCCTGTCCTTTCGGTCTTTGTCATCGGTCTTCTTCTCTTTGGAACGGCCCCGGGTATTCTCAGACTCTTTCTTGTCCGTCTCTCTCTCTCTGCTCTTGGACCGCGCGACCGAATTGTAGTTGATGTGGTGCTGTAAGGAATTAGCATACAACAGACAGACCAAAATAGATGATTATTTTTACGTTTCATGGCATTCTGTCCACTTACAGGAGGATACCTTGACATGTGTGCTGAAATCAGCCCGTTCTCTCAGAGTGTGCCTATTACCAAGCCATTAACCTGATAATATAACCCCATATTCCCAGGAACACCCTGTAAACTGTACTACGTGCTGCTGATCATATGAATGAACCCACTAAGTGGCTCTGACAGTTCCTGGAGGAAAATCACTAGGAAACAGTCAAAGATAAAATCACTAAACATAAAAAGACACAGGAATATAGAGCGGCTAAATAAAACAGGACTAAAAACAAATGGGAAGAAAAAGAGATTCAAGAGCAGATCCACAGGGCATCTTACCACTGCAGAAGTTATCTAGTAAAATAGAACATCAGGAACATTTTCAATATTGTAGTATCAAAGTTGAACACTATCCCTAACCACGTGGTCAGAGGTGTAGTAAGGTTCATCATCCTCAGTATTCAGACCCCAAACATTTCCCTCCCCGACAAAAACTGTGTCACCAATAACTGTAGCTCAGTCCAGAGAGCATAGATATCATCCCAATAACTACACAGCGAACCATGTATAGTGTAGGTGATACGAGACTGGACCATGGGGACTGCAGGCGGGAGATCAAAATATCACAGACTAGTACAGGACACAGACAGCAGGGCAACGCTACACCTGTGCTGCTGTCTAACTCAATAAAAGTTTAACAAGCCAACCTTGTACCTGCTGTATGAATTATTCACCTGGCGTAGCCATCTACAGCATCTCTAGCTCAGTCTGCAAGGAGAGCATCGAGACAGAGGAATAACTGAACTATGGCATTGGCTACTGATTTGAGAGGACCCCAATGAATATGGACTAGGGCTTATAGGGGTTTTGGTGGTGAAAAGGAATGGCAGGCTACAGTCTTAAAACGAGCCTAAAAAACCTAGAGCTTAATAAAGACTTCAAGTGTTTTGCTTTAAACTAATATCAGAAATCAATATGGAATAGAGGCGGGTGGGTGAATGGGTGTGTCTGACTGCGAGACAGAGGTCTGTAGTGTGGGCTCAATAGAGGATTTACCCCTCTTCTTCTCAGCACATCAAATGCATAGCTAATGAGTCTCCAGCCGGGCAGGCATCAGGGACGGCCTTAGAAAGTGATCACAGACAAGAGGAAGAAATGCCGCCTGCTTAAAATTCTGCCCTTTCGCCTTCTCTTCCCCCCGGTGGCACAATCAGCACTTTTTCACAACAGTCTGCTGTACTGGACAAGGACTTTAATCTTTCCCATGACTCCGAGCTCATTAAAACGTAGTGTGTGGGTCTGGCTGCCTGGCAGAGTGGACTGAAACAGAAAAACTTGACCTAAGGTGACATTTCAAGTTATACTATTCAGCAATGACTTTTTATTTAAGTCAGATTTATTCGGGAAGTCTGCAAACTGGTCAATTTGCCCATTCACTACGTGTGAACTACTAAAGTCCTTCTAACTGACCCCCTCCTCATGGCACTTGTAAAAGGAGAGTGAAGATGATAAGTCAAGGTGAATGATAATAGAGAAGTGTTTAGGAGTCCAAACCTTGGATGCAGAGTCCTTGGGTTCGTTGCTATTGTCCTGTAGGAATGAATGGAGACAGATGAGCTGGGGAGTTGTCAGACAGCAGGACAGGAGGAGAAGTGTGTGGAGGGGGGGCTGGACAGAGCGATGTCACACTTCTTTCCCTTTGACCTTCAAGGACTAAGGCTTTCACAAGGTTATTAACAGAGAAGAGTTCATAATAGCCTTAACAAGGGTCATCTCATAGACTTTACATTAAATCAGAAAAACACTGACTTGTGAGATAAAAAAATAGTGTCTGATTACTTTGTATAAAAAAATTGTCTGGAATTAAATGAAGCCTCTGAGACTTGAAGAACAGCTGGTATTTTACTTTGTTTGTAGTGCATGTGGTGTAAACTAACAAAACAACTGAACTGTGTATGTATGTGTCTGACTAAATTAATTACATTTCGTATGTGCTCTGCTCTCCTACGTTTTAACACTGTTGTTGTCACTTACAGTTGAGAATGGATAAGACACAGGGAGGAGCCTATCTCTCTGGTGGTAGTAAACATTAAGACCTATCACAAGCTTCCAGCGGTTTAGGCAACGCTCCAGCAGATCCAGAAGGCTTCGCCAACACTTTCTCTCTCCCTCTCGCGCTCTCTGTAGTAGAAGGCAGGCTTTATTTTCCTTCTGTACTTTTGGCTGGTGTAAAACTGAAGCTCCCGCTCGTCTCTCCTGCTCTCTGTGGGCCTGGGTGCTGGTGGTGCTTGGGGTTCCCACTGCGCATGTGACAGGGTGGTAGGGGTGTTGAGGGGGGGAGGATTGCTAGTTGTTGGTGGGGAAGGGTTGTGGGGAGGAGGCCAAAGGAACAACTGACTGCGTACACATCTTGAGTGGAAGCGAAGGTACAGACTGAGGCTGCATGAAGGCTGTGATTGAACAGAACCAACAGTGGGGACAGATGACGTGGCAGCAGCAGGACGGCTCTCTGCCTCTCCTCCTGTAGCAGATAGACTTCCTCTGACGACATTGTGCCACTGCGGACTCCGCTCAACCCCCACTGGATTCCCGTAGATTCAGAGGAAAAGAAAAACACTTCACGCGACTTCAAACAATAAATATTTTCAGCTTGCCGGAAAACAGGAGAAAAGCTCTTCATCTTGGGTGCTATTTACAACGGAAAAATACCGATCTTAGAGGTTGGGGGGGGGTCATCTTTTCAGCGAAAAACGAGCAAGCTCCTGACTTGGAAGGCATTTTACTTGAGGAAAAATAGTGCCCTCAAAAAGAGAAAAAAAGGGTGGGGACTATAGAAATGCATAAAAACTCCTCTCGCACTTTTACTGCTTTCATTCACACGAAAATACATTTCAATATATACATTTTTCTCTTGGCTAAGTCCTTGATGGTTTTCCCCACTCAGGAAAATATTAAGGAAAAGTCCATGGAATTATTTCCAAACGGTCATGGTTTAGGAAGGGGATTCCAGACGGGGATCCCGTGTGTGAGAACTCTCCCCGGTGATCTTGAGGGACGATGGAACACGCAACAGTTGGGAACGCTCCGGCAGAAAGGGAAGAAACACGCGCACAGCCTTCCTCAGGCCATACTAACCTTAACAGAGGAGGAATGGGATGGTGAAGAGTGGGTCTCCAGTTTTCGCCTTTTGTGATCTGGAATAAACAAGAGTATTAAATTCAGTTAGTTCTCATTTCAACAGGCACATTCAAACTAATAGCTCCAATTACCCGTTGACAACAATGAGAAAAATCAGAAACAGTATATGAGCAGAGCCCGTGTTGAAGGTTAGGCTGCTTACCCCTCTCAGATTCAGCAGACTCCAATCGGGGAACTGGAGACTTGAGGGATCCGGACATGGCACTCCTGTCTCCTCCCTTCTCTTTGCTCTTAGACTCCTTGGCTCCGGTGTCGCGTTCCCTGGATGGCTCCTTGGGCTCTCCGTTGCCGGTCTTGGCCTTGTTGTCCTCTTTGTTGCTCTTCTCTTCCACCTTCTGCTTGTCCCGGTCTGCCTTGGGCGTCTTCTCCTTACCCTCGCGTGGCGCCCGCTCCTCCTTGCCGCCTGCTCCTCTCTCGTCTCTCTGCTTCTCCCGCCGGCTCTCCCCCTTCGTCTCTAGAGTGCTGCCTGGAGTCTTCTCCTTTTTCTCTTTTTTCTCCTTCCCACTCTTTTCTTTGTCATCCCTCTCTTTGATGGTTTTGGTGCTACGAGAGAAACAGAATGGACATGGTTCAGAGTTCAACATGGACAACATGCTACGGATGCACAGATAAGCAAGACTGATCCAACATGCTCATAGAGTCATTCTTTAATTCATGTATTTAAACATTCAAACTTCAGATGCCTAGTCTTAATATCCACCAGTTCAAAGTGCAGTGTTAGATTCCAATCTGGTCATTCACTGACTGACATATTCAAACAACTGATCGAGCTCTTCCTTGTTTTATTCAGCCTTTTTTTTAACGTATTAATGAGCTATAGTTGAGAACAGTAAATAAGTAAATCTGGTTGTTTCCCAGCCCCAGTGCTGTGGGCTGCTATTGGCTGGCCTCCATGGCTACCTGTTAGGAGCCCCATTCCCGTTGCTGGTGGTCACTTTGGCCGCTGTGCTGTTGGCTTTGTTCGCTGGCTTCGCTGCACCCTGAGATTTATCCTTGGCTCGATCTATCAAAACATGAAGCAGCAACAGAATGAACACAATGGCCCTTTCAATAAAACAACTGTTCCCATACTAATTAAAACAAGAACACCTGTCATATTGTGTGTGACACATAAAATGATCTGTTCGACTTGTGGTTATGATAGGTCAGATCTCAGTGGAAACTTGTTGGATCTCCCCACTCACCGGCGTCCTCACTGACGCCCTCCTCCGTCTTGCTGGCGTTGGTGGCAGGCTTGGCCGTGGTGCCAGGGCCGTTTTGCTGGCTGACAGGGGTGGCGCTCCTCACCGGCTGCTCCTTGTGGTGGAACTCATTCTCAGGAACCATGTGCGCCTTCCTGCCTTTCAACTGGCCAGAATAGCTGCAAGAGGCATGGAGAGTACAAGGTACAAGCAGGGCAATCATACAGCATTACACCCCATACACATGCTTACACACATACCCATACCACAGAAACAGAACTCCCACATAGGGACGCAATAACATAATGATATCTTGCCACTCACACACACAGGATGTGCATCTATCCTTACAAGCACGTTTCGATACACATCTACAGTACCTGTCAAAAGTTTGGACACGGCTACTCATTCGAGGGTTTTTCTTTATTTGTGCTATTTACTACATTGTAGAATAATACTGCCCTACTAAGCAAAAAGGCAGTAACTGCTCGTAGCTTAGAACTTTTTTACCGTAGTTTCACAGTAACATGACCCCCATGTTGTGGACAAGGCAGAATACTTGTCCACCTGATTAAGCATGAATTTAATGTAGCAAAAATGACAAAATGAGCAATTACAGCCTTTTTGTTTGGTAGGGCAGAATAGTGAAGATATCGAAAATATAAAAATGAGACATATGGAATGATGTTTTAACCCAAAAAAAGAGTGAAGAATCAAAAATATATTTTGATTCGTTTAAAAGTAGCCACCCGTTGCCTTGATAACAGCTTTACAGACTCTTGGCATTCTCTCAACCAGCTTCATCTTGAATGCTTTTCCAACAGTCTTGAAGGAGTTCCCACATACGCTGAGCACTTGTTGGCTGTTTTTCCTTCATTCTATGGGCCAACTCAACCCAAACCATCTCAATTGGGTTGAGGTTGGGTAATTGTGGAGGCCAGGTCAACTGATGCAGCACTCCATCACTTTCCTTATTGGTCAAATAGCCCTTTCTCAGCCTGGAGGTGTGTTGGGTCATTTGTCCTGCTGAAAAACAAAATGACAGTCCCACTAAGCGCAAACCAGATGGGATGGCGTAATGCTGCAGAATGCTGTGGTAACCGTGCTGGTTAAGTGTAAAAAATCTCAAATTTGGATTCATCACACCAAAGGACAGATTTCCACCGGTCTAATGTCCATTGCTCGCGTTTCTTGGCTCAAGCAAGTTTTTTCTTATTATTGGTTTCCTTTAGTAGTGGTTTCTTTGCAGCAATCGACCATGAAGGCCTGAATCACACAGTGTCCTCTGAACAGTTGATGTTGAGATGTGTCTGTTACTTGAATTCTATGAAGCATTTATTTGGGCTGCAAATTCTGAGGCTGGTAACTCTAATGAACTTATCCTCTGCAGCAGAGGTAACTCTGGGTCTTCCTTTCCAGTGGCGGTCCTCATGAGAGCCTGTTTCATCATAGCGCTTGATGGTTTTTCCGCATTGACTGACCATGTCTTAAAGTAATGTTGGACTGTCATTTCTCTTTGCTTATTTGAGGTGTTCTTGCCATAATATGGACTTGGTCTTTTCTGTATAACACCCCTACGTTGTCACAACATAACTGATTGGCTCAAACGCATTAAGAAGGAAAGAAATTCCACAAATTAACTTTTAACAAGGCACACCTGTTAATGAAATGCATTCCCGGCGACTACCTCATGAAGCTGGTTGAGAGAATGCCAAGAGTGTGCAAAGCTGTCAAGGCAAAGGATGGTTACTTTGAAGAATGTCCATTATGAAATATATTTAGATTTGTTGAACACTTTTTTGGTTACTACATGACTCCCTATGTGTTATGTCATAGTTTTAATGTCTTCACTATTCTACAATGTAGAAAATAGTAAAAATAAAGAACAACCCTGGAATGAGTAGGTGTGTCTAAACTTTTGACTGGGCTCTGATACGATACTTTCATGACTCGGTGCGATTCAATTTCATTAGTGGAACAAATCGATGTGGTTCAATTCAATGCACAAACAACGGTTGCATGAACAAATTCATTTTCCATTCTAAATTAATATATGTTACGGATGGAGCTCAGCTGGATTGGTCTGAGCAGCTCTGTGTGTGCGTGCGTGTGCGTGCGTGCGTGCGTGCGTGCGTGCGTATGATGTAGTGTGTGAGCTGGCAATTTGTTTCCCTCCCTTACTTTTTATCTGAAATCCTGATCACCCACTGATGAACGTGTCATATAGAAGATAGAAATGTGTTGTGCTAGTAATATGTCAATTTTCATCTTCAAAAATGAGCTATGAAATACATAGCCAATTCACATAACACAACTTTGGATGTCACCACCGTCTCAAAAGAGAATGATTTAGAACTTTACAGAGGAGAACTACTCTTCTCCTGTTCTGACCAGTGAAGCCAGTAAAAATTGCTGTCCTTGTTATGAAATTACACCTTCACCATGTGCATGTAAAAAGGACCAAATGCAGACTGTTTAAAGCAGAACTACCAAAAATACTTATTACGGTAAACATTGTAATTGAAAAGCCCCAATCAGCAGCTGGATGTGCAACCAGCACGATGTTACTTGTGACCACTTCGGTAGCCTATACAGCTCCGCCAGTGAAACACAATTTAGTAACAATGACCCAGCCAATTACATTGGTTGTCCCGCAATAAAGCTTATGATTTAATCATGCGAAAGCCATTGTACAAACATTGAATGCTGAAGGTGCTGCACAGACGTAGCCTACAAATATTAGAACAGGGATAGGGTAGACCCATCTCTCATTGGTAGCGTCTCCCGCGCTGCCCCCCTACGCTGCTGATACTCTGTTATTATCTATGCATAGACACTTTAATAACTCTACCTACATAATTACCTCGACTAACCGGTACCCCCAATATAAAGCCCCGCTATTGTTATTTACTGCTGCTCTTTAATTATTTGTTATTCTTATCTCTTACTTTGGGGGGGTGGGGGGGGGGTCTTAAAACTCGTTTGTTGGTTAAGGTCTTGTACGTTCACAGTTCACTGTAAGGTCTACCTGTTGTATTCGGCGCATGTGACCAATACAATTTGATTTGACAGTTGTGATCCGACTTGTAGTCATACACAGTTACATGCATAAACGTTTGATAGGCTGAAGGAAAGGACACATCAATTCAGCCAACAGAATATAAGTATTTTTCGGAATAAGGCAGAACAAAATATTACGAGTAAAAAAGTTAGTGGACCGGCGATTTGGCAACGTTTCAATAGTTTCTTCTTACCAATGCAGGCTTCATTTGGATCAGTTTGGACGCCTGCGGACCGATGCACTCGCATCTTAAACATTTGAACTGGGGGCCGATGCGTATCGGTGAATCGTTACATCCCAAACACACACACGGGATCAGTGCCTCTAAGTGAGGATATGCCAGGTACATCCTGTAAAGCTCTGTAGAGGATTATGTTTGTTTAGCTGTCTGAAGTGCTTTGCAGCAGCACCAGGTGACTGACTGAATCCCAGGCAGACAGGTCGAACAGCTAGACTAGGCCTACACCTTAATTAAATCAGTCCTCATTACCACACCAGCTCCTTAAGACCCATCCTCTACTAGTCACTACAAGACAAAGTACCAAGATCATTTATCTGTTCAGATAATCGCCAACAAGTGCATCCCAATGTAAATAACATCTGGATAAAAATACAACTCAACCTTCCCTAATGATAATTCATCCAATACCACTTCATCTATACCTCTGCAGTTATTTTTGCATTGAAAGTACACAACTCCATTTAACACCACCCTTTGTTGGTACTAGAAACAAACTGACAAACCTAACAGCAATATGTTAGGTAACCACTTAACTACAATCCCCACAATGCTAGTGAACTGTGCCTGGGCTGCACACAATGCGGCTGGTGGACTCTGTGTTACCCCATGGCCAAGGCATAGAGGTCTGGCCTCTTCTCCTTCTCCTCCAGACAGATCTTGTGGACACGGCACTCGAGTGCCTGGCCCAGATTCAGCACTTTGGGGTAGCAGGGCAGGATTTTGGTCAGCACGATCAGGATGTTCCGGATGTGGGTGTATTCCCCCGTCTCCAAGCAGTGGACTGATGCCTAGAGGGCACAGAGGGGAGAGCGAGGAGTGCATTGTAACTGCTTGAGCGGTTGCCATTTCCTGTTAGAGTTGTCCGCCACGTTTCTCTTCATTTAAACTACTGCATTCTGAATAATGGTAGTAAATGAATGGGTGTTAATGAGACAAAAGTACCAGATTGACTTCTTCAGAAGGCAATGAAACAAAGGGAAGAACTCACTTTAGTCAGCTTGTAGTGCCATTTGTGCACTACATGTCTGAAGTTCTCATAGTCCAGCTGGTCTGCTTTGTTCCCTCCGTCAAAGCCTGTGGCTCTGAAAATGGTCAGGAAGCCTGGGTAGTTACCACACTCCTTGAAGAGGGAACAACAAATAGACAAGTGTTAACACGTGCATTCTACATCTTCCACACTTCAGTGAATATTAGTAATGTCAGTAGATAACGTTGGCCAACCTCAAATAAACTCCTTGCCCCGACACATGTGTTGATCTGAGAGGATGTAGTGTGTGAGATAGAGGTGGAATCCTTACCTTCTCGTAGACAGCTCGGTCACTGTGCCAACGGGTCACCGTCTCCAACATGCAGCACAAGAAGCGGCCGTAGCGTCGCGACTCGTTCTCCGTGCAGCTGGCCACCGTGTAGATGATGTCAGAGAACACCTGCAACACAGTTAGGAGGTCAGGGCGGAGTCACTAAGTGATGAAAATCCCATGGTATAATGACATGTGATAACCAGAGATAGTAGAGGGCAGAAAGTAGAAAGTAAGAAAGACCGAGAGAAAGGGAGAAGTCTCACCCGGTCATAGCAGAGCAGGGTGCAGAAGTTGGGGGTCTTCTGCTGGTGCACCAGCTCCACAAAGCGGGCGCAGTACACAGCGTCGATGGCAGAGAAGATACAACGAGGAAACAGACACAGCTGCAGGAACTTAGTGATGGTCTCATTCTTGGTGGATTCTGAGGGGAAAAAAAGGTGTGAGGGAGAGGGAAGGGATTGAAAAAGGATGTGAGAACAGTGAATTAAGACTTACCGTCAACTAACTTGCATGACTCATCTTTAGAGTGACTCAGAGGTATTTCTTCAAACAAGATTTGAGGTTAAACCCACTCTTAAAATGTCATTAGCGTAGGTTGTATAGAGCTGTACAGTGAAATTGTTCATATGACTGATGTGTGCTTTAATGAAATGGGAGAGTTGACATCTGCCATTAGCCCAGATCCTCTAAAACAGACTATGGCGCCATGACAGCAAACAACTTGTCATGCCTGTTAACTGGGCTAAAACAAACAAGGTGAGGCTGGTTTTCAGTAGCCTCATGGGAGCTGAGGGGGCTTGACTGTGGTGTTACTGTCCCAATAGAGTATTGTCCCCCAATGGGAACAGGCAGCTGGGTACGGGAGGGTCTGCTGGGATTAGTGTTGTGAGGGGCAGTCAGCAGTGTGTGTGTGTGTTTGTCTTTTTGAGAGCGACAGAGAGGGGGTGGGGGGGAAGAGAGAGGGAGAAAAATAGTGTGAGCGTGATGTTATCTTACTAGCGAGGAGCCAGTTGTCCTTCTCCAGTTTGAGGCGGTGCAGGACCCTCTGGACGTGCTCCAGCTGCTTCTTCTCCTCCTCCTGCAGCTTCTCCTGTAGGGCCGTGCAGCGCTCCTTCTCCTTCTTCTTCTTGTTCATTGGCTACAGACGGACACCATAGACAGACAAGCAGGCTGCTGTTTAGACAGGGTGAACACATGCAGAGAGAAAACACTAATAACAACTTCGAGCTCAAGCACAATACAATTACAGTACTCTTTTACCATTACACTGCAAGTCAAGTGATAATTGGAGTTATGCCACATTGAAGTGTACAACTGTGTTTGGAGGCATTTAGATGAACTGGAAGATGAGAAAAGTATTTTCCTACTAGCACTGACAACTACTTTGATGGAAAATGTACTTGCCTCACCCATCTTCAGATGAATGCACTAATTGTCTCTCTGGATAAGAGTCTGCTAAATGATTAAAATGCAGTGGAGTAAAGTACTACTTATGTCATTTGTTCTGTTATCTGTACTTCACTACTTATATTTGACAACTTTTACTTCACTACATTCCTAAAGAAAATGTCCTTTTTATTCTGTACATTTTTCCCTGATACCCAAAAGTACTAGTTACATTACTTTTTGAATGCTTAGCAGTACAGGAAATATGACCCAATTCATGACCCATCCCTACTGCCTCTGATCTGGCGGACTCATTAAACACAAATGCTTCACTTGTAAATGATGTCTGAGTGTTGGAGTGTGCCCCTGGCTATACGTGAATAAAATAAAACAAATTACGCTGTGTGGTTTGCTTAATAAGCCATTTGAAATAATTTATACTTTTACTTAAGACAATTAAAAACAAATACTTTTAGACTTTTACACAAGTAGTATTTTACTGGGTGACTCACTTTTACCTTAATAGAAAATGAATTAAGCATCTTTACCCTTACTCAAGTATGACAAATCGGGTACTTTTTCAACCACTGCTAAAAAAAATAAAATAAAGAAATAATACAAGTGTTGTCATCAAGGGGTCTGCTAGATGCCTGAGTCGTGTTTAGAGTATTCGGCAACATAAGAAAACAAACAGACGGACACAGGGGAACTGCGTCTGGACTAATAATAAAAGCTCATTTTGGTTTGAATGCGGTATCCGTTGTGCGCTCTAATGAACACAACCATGACGATGTGACTCACCACATCAGGGTTCTCCTCGATGACCTGCACCTGGAGCTGGAGCTTCTTCACCTCGCGGTCGTAGGCGTTGTGTGGCACGGCCAGGTCGTACATGGTCAGCGACCAGAAGGTGGCGTAGAACTGGGGTCGGAGGTCGTCCCAGACACGGGGTGGGTGCAGGGACACCACGGCCTCATGCACCGGCGACATCACCAGCTCGCACGCAGCCACGTACTTATGGACCTTCTGCTGCTGCCGGTTGCTCTTCTCAGCTTTCTTCAGCTCATCATACTTAGACTGGGGAGAGGAGGGGACACTCAGTTACTGTCTCCTTTACATGGTAAGATTCACAAACGGATTGATATACAGTATGTTCCAGACACACAACCTGACCGAGTCCATTTCCTCATGATGCATGCGTGTCAGCTGTGATTGTTCACATGGCACAACCATGCCATGTGACGGCAGCAGAGGGGGAACTCGGGATGTTTCAAGTGCGGCCAGGGGGACCGTAAATGAGGTTACACAGCACTCTAACTGAAACATTTTTTTCAGGATTCTACGTGGCCAGTGTTCTCAAAGCATTACTGTGCACATCAATTCAAAGTTAGTCTTATTTGTATTGAATTTATTTGTAGATCGTTTATACTCACTGTATCTAATTGTCATACTGTACAGACTAAAGGTGAAGTGCCAGAGGGAAGGAGAGACTACTCACCAGGATCTGATGTCCATACATGGGGCGTGAGAGGAAGAAGGCAGCATCGTGGGGCGTGTGGAACTGGTTACAGAGGATGTCAATGGAGGGAACACGCTTGATGTAGTCCTCAGTACTCAGGTTGGAGGCCAGGAAGCCACCAAACTGCACCAGGGTGTCGTGACACTGTGGCCAAGGGACAGGGAGTCAGAGAATGGCACCCTAATCCTTATTTAGTGCACTACTTATGGCCTCTGGACAAAAGCATGGGATGTAGTCTAAATACTTTTCCAATAGTATCATTCTGAACAGAATCATAGTTTTTTTCATTCCATTCCACTGTTCCGACTTGCTAAATTATGTTCTGAACCGTTCGTGCCAAAAAAAAAGTACTGGTTTATATCATTCCTTTTCGTTCCTTTTTAATCCTCTGAAATCAGAAGTTTTGTTACCTTAGCTTGACATTAAATTACTTCACCAATCATTGTGGATAGAGCACCTTGCTATGGAGCGGGCAAGCTGTAGTCGTTTTAGCCTAGGCATCTGTGCATGGGCGCTATTGGCTGCCTAAGCTATAGTTGTTTACATGTGCGATGGACAGACAAATGTAAGGCGCGAGATGCAACTGACAATTCCCGGGTCGGGAGAGTGGGTGGAGGAGGCTTGGTTTGAAGTACCTGGCATTGTTAGGACATGCATTATATGAATTAGGCCCACAGAATTATACCTACAGAGGAACGTGTTCTATGGAGGAACTTTGAATGTCTGAACTTCCGAGCGCTGGCTTATAGACCAGAGATAGCTGACAATCTTGTGTGTGCAGAGCGGCACCAGAATTAAAAACACGTCTTGCCATTTTGTAGTTCATAAAGCCAACGTGAAACATGATAACTATAGTATCTGTAACTAGCATTGAAAAAGTTAAGAGATTCTTCTCGAATGAAAAATCTCTCTAATTTCTGAATCATGCTTGTAACGTCAGTAGGCTACAGTAGCCTATGGTTCAGAGGGGAGGGGCAGGTTGCAGACACGCACACTGGCAAAGACTTTCAACTGGCAGACAGACACCGGAATAACTGAGTTACTGAGTGAGGGCTTTGCATATGCTTTGAAAACGGTTCTGTTCCGGAACAGTATTGATCACGTACGTTCCTCGAAAAATGTTGTTTTATGCTCTGTTCCCTGAACCGGTTCAAACCCCTGGTGGTCAAAAGTAGTTTTCTATCACAGAAGGTTGGTGGCAGCTTAATTGGGGAGAACGGGCTCATGGTAATGGCTGGAGCGGTCTCCTGTCTGCTCGATATAGGAAATAGGACAACGCCATCTATTTTGGACAAAGCCAGTTCATTCTCCCTAATTGCACAGTCATGTTTGTGTGCTATTAGTCCCACAGTTTGTCATTTGTTTAAAGACACAACCTGGTTTATTCAAACTATCCATCAATGTGGCCCAATACTGCAAACAGAGGCAATTTTGGAGGGATTATCACTGAGGAAAGCTCACAGCTTACAGGCAACATGGGGGAATTAAACCAAACATAATTGTCAGCTGTGTAATATTTAAGAAATGAAAAAGGGGAGAATTCCCTTCATCTGCATTCCCCCGATGTAGCTTATCGGCATGACTTCTAGTTACCCTCTGTGCTTATCAATATGCTATTTTAAGCAGAGGAAAAGCAATGACAGATTGACTATTTAATGAACTCTAAACAGGAGAACTCTCCAAGGTGTAAAACTAGTGTAAGTAAAGCTGTAAAGGGGGTCAGTAAGTACCTGGTCGTACAGCTTTCCCACCAGTTTGAGGTGTTTCTCACCCCCCTCCAGAAAGACCACTCCGTTGCGTTGCTGGGCCATGAGGAGACAGAGGGGCAGGGCCAGATCATGGTCCAACAGGGCATCCTTTAGACGCTGGGACGACTTCTTAGTGTTACGGATCTGACCAAAGTAACCACCCTGAGGACAGAAAATATAACTGCATTGTTTCAAGTCATGCTGAGGAATAGCCGACTAATGCAATGTGCCTCCGCTTTGAGCTGGTCATGGTGTACAGTTTCAAATCAGACCAAAGAGGGTCCTGTACCTCTGCTTTGAGCTGCTCCCCTCCAGTCATAGCTTCCATCTGCTCTGATGTCATCTCGTCAGTGATCTCGATCCCGGCCATCTTCTGCACCACCTCTTTCAGAATCAACAGGTCAAAACTGCAGTGGGGGGGAACACAACAATCAGTCTATACATACTTGTGAATGCAGACATAAATACTGTGCACATACACAAAAATAAACGTGTAAAATAAAAAAATAAAAAACAAGGTTGGGGGCAAAAACAACCGTGGGAGTAGCTAAGGACAGGGCACTAATAATAACATAATTCAGCATGCCGTTTCATAGGGCGTTGTGGCAGAGTGCCACCTCTATTTACTTCCCCTGCATCCCTGGCCCTGGAAAGGACTGATTTCAACTGATGGGAGAGAAAGAGAGAGATATGAGAGAGTGGCCATGGAGCCCAGTGTGATTTACTACCTGCTGACTCCAGGCATCACAGGGAGACCAGTGCTGATACAATTATCCTTCCCTCCCCCCCCCCCCCCACAGTCTGCAGCCTCCTCATCAACACAACATTACTTAGCAGCTTTGCCCAGTCCAGGGCCCTGAAGGGTGGCACAACAACGGCCAAGACCCCTCTCCCCCTCCCAGCCCTGGCCTTGTATTGCTACAGGCGGAATAGACTGTACGTCAGGCCCTGTTCTGATTCAGGAGAGGCCAGACAGAGACAGGGGACCCAGTTGATTGACTATGAGCGACAGACTCCATCACTATGAATCACATCAGAGCCAGCAAGTCAATGAGGCGCCCGTCTGCCAGCTCAGAAGTTATAGTTACCTCTTCCCTGCTTTCAGCGTATTGGTCACATACTGGAGGAGGCCAGCTAACTCAATTGGGTATTTCCTGAATACCGCTCCACACAGACTGGCCAGGCCTGGAGATAGGAGAAAAAAAGGTCAGCAGTCAATCAGTTGTCAAGCAGACATGTATATGTTGCATAAAATAAAGTCAACTAAAGTAGAGTTGCACTGGGCTGTAACTACATGGAACAAAAGTACACCCAAATGCCCCTTCAATAATAAAGCAGATTCGTGACATCAGGGTCGTGTTTAGTATGGTACACTGTAGCAAAATAAATTGTAACAGAATACAAAAATCTGTGTTCTAATTGGATGCCGCTACCACCATACTTCACCGTAGAGTTGGTGCCAGGTTTCCTCCAGACGTGACGCTTGGCATTCAGGTCAGAGTTGGTTTCATCAGACCAGAGAATTTTGTTTCTCATGGCCTGAGAATCCTTAAGGTACCTTTGGGCAAACTCCAAGCTGGCTGTCATGTGCCTTTGACTGCTGCAGAGATGGTTGTCCTTCTGGAAGGTTCTCTCATCGCCACAAAGGAACTCTGGAGCTCTGTCAGTCAGAGTGGTCACCCTGACTAAGGCCCTTCTCCCCCGATTGCTTAGTTTGTCAGGGCGGCCAGCCCTAGGAAGTCTTGGTGGTTCCAAACAACGTCTTCCATTTAAGAATGAGGCCACTGTGTTCTTGGGGATCTTCAACACTGCAGAAATGTTTTTGTACCCTTCCCCAGATCTGTGCCTCGACACAGTCCTGTCTCGGAGCTCTACGGACAATTCCTTCGACCTCATGTCTTGGTTTTTGCTGACATGCACTGTCAACCTTGGAACCTTACATAGACAGGTGTGTGCATTTCCAAATCATGTCCAATCAAGTGGATTTACAACAGGTGGACTCCAATCAAGTTGTAGAAACATCTCAAGGATGATCAATGGAAACAGGATGCACCTGAGCTCAATTTCAAGTCTCATAGCAAAGCGCCTGAAAATGTACGTAAATAAGGTCTGTTTTTTGTTTTTAATAAATTTGCAAAAATGTCCAAAAACCTATTTTTTATTTATCATTATGGGGTATTGTGTGTAGATTGCTGAGAATGCATTTTATCCATTTTAGAATAAGGCTGTAATGTAACAAAATGTGGAAAAAGTCTAGGGGTCTGAATACTTTCCAAGGGCACTATGTGCATTTAGAACATTTTTCATAGTCAAATATATAATTTTGGGGGGAATGTGTATACGTTATTAAGAGTGTCATTACTTTAAACATAAAGAAATCACACTTCTCTCAATTATTTGGCAATTGTTTTGTATTATACCTCTTTTACAATGATTCATGAAGTTTATATAAAAAAAATAATAATAATTAAACGCACACATATGGTTCTTTGTCTGTAGGATTCAGTTAGTGAACTCACTCTGAAGCCAGGAGGAGATCGTAGTGTCATCATGCTTCATCTTCTCCTTCTCTGGATTTGCCAGCGCTTCAATTATGCAATCTACAGGCAACGAGTTGAGGTACAACACGTCTTAATACATTCTGCCAACATTAGCTGGACTATAGCGTTTCAAATACATGATTAAACATAGTTCTGGAAGTGTATAAATAAAATGGGCAAAAACGGCAAGTCACAAAATGTCAGGTTAAGGATACAAGCCATGACGTCATAGTTGAGTGAGGTGAGGTATTTAAGGGAGTCTACCACTGGACCGATGAGGTTGTCATACCACTGGATCTGAGACAGGATCTGAGAGAGGGACAAAAATACCTAGTTAATACAATACAGGGACAACAGGCCACAACGATGATGATTAAAGAGGATATCTAAAAAACATCCACCCAGCTGTTATATACATACGGAGTGTGTAAAACATTTAGAACAACTTCCTAATATTGAGTTGCACCACCTTCTGCCCTCAGAACAGCCTCAATTCACCAAGGTATGGAAACTACAAGCTGTCAAAAGTGTTTCACAGGGATGCTGGCCCATGTGGACTAATACTTCCCACAGTTGTGTCAAGTTTTCCGGATGTCTTTTGGGTGGCGCACCATTGTTTATACACAAGGGAAACTGTTAAGCAGTTCTTGACACTCAAACCAGTGCGCCTGGCACCTAATACTATACCCAGTTTAAAAGGCACTTAAATATTTTGTCTTGTCCATTCACCCTCTGAAAGGCACACACACACAATCCATGTCTCAATACTTAAAAATCTTTATTTAACCTGTCTCCTTCACTTCATCTACACTAATCATAGCGTTCACTTGGTCAGTCTGTCATTGAAAGAGCAGGTGTTCCTAATATTTTGTAGACTGTGTAGATGTATCATTAGAGTCAGATTCTAGAATAACATTCTAAATGGTCTGAGAAAACAAGGCTATTGCTCTGCAGTGTCCTTTGCAGGTCACTTAAACTTTATTATCCTCTCTCCTGTTAAAGCCACTTTATTATCGGTTACACTACATCCCTACACTCCCACTGTGACCTCTCTCCTGTTAAAGCCACCTTATTATCGGTTACACTACATCCCTACACTCCCACTGTGACAGGATGCCATCAGACTCTCCTGTTCCTCCACAAAGGTATGTGGACACCTGCTTGTCAAACATCTCATTCCAAAATCACGGGCATTAATATGGAGTTGGTCATCCCTTTGCCGCTATAACAGCCTCAGAAATTCTGGGAAGGCTTTCCACTAGATGTTGGAACATTGCTGCGGGGACTTGCTTCCATTCAGCCACAAGAGCATTAGTGAGGTCAGGCACTGATGTTGAGCGATTAGGCCTGACTCGCAGTCAGCGTTCCAATTCATCCCAAAGGTATTCAATGGGGTTGAGGTCAAGGCTCTGCCCAGGCCAGTCAAAGTTCTTCTACACCAATCTCAACAAACCATTTCTCTATGGACTTCGCCTTGTGCACAAGGGCATTATCGTGCTGAAACAGGAAAGGGCCTTCCCAAATTGTTACCAGAAAGCTGGAAGTACAGAATGTCATTGTACGCTGTAGCATTAAGATTCCTTTTCGGAACCAAGTGGCCGAGGCAGAACCATGAAAAACAGCCCCAGACCATTATTCCTCTTCCACCAAACGTTACAGTTGACACAATTCATTCGGACAGGTAGCGTTCTCCTTGCATCCACCAAACCCAGATTAGTCCGTCAGACAGCCAGATGGTGAAGCGTGATTCGTCACTCCAGAGAACGTTTCCACTGCTCCAGAGTCCAATGGCGGCCAGCTTTAAACCACCCCAGCCGACACTTGGCATTGCGCATGGTGACCTTAGGCTTGTGTGCGGCTGCTCAGCCATGGAAACCCATTTCATTTATCTCCCGACGAACAGTTCTTGTGCTGACGTTGCTTCCAGAAGCAGTTTGGAACTTGGTAGTGAGTGTTGCAACAGAGGACAGAATTTTTATGCGCGATACACTTCAGCACTTGGCGGATGTCTTGTGTGGCCTACCACTTCTCGGCTGTGCCGTTGTTGCTCCTAGACGTTTCCAATTCACAATAACAGCACTTACAGTTGACAGGGGCAGCTCGAACAGGGAAGAAATTTGATGAACTGACTATGAAGGTGCTACATTGAAAGTCACTGAGCTCTTCAGTAAGGCCGTTCTACTGCCAATGTTTGTCTATGGAGAATACATGGCTGTGTGCTCAATTTTATACACTCTTCCCATGACCTTGATATTATTTGTGAAGACAGATGGACAGGGGTTGAGGTGGGGGAGGAAGGTAAGAGGGGGGGGCTGAGGCCGAGTAAGGATGAGTTGAGTCTCAAGGGAGGTCCGACTCTCCTCATTCACTCAGAGAAGAGGCCATTCAGTCAGAGTGCAGGCTGAGAGATTAAGAGATGGAGGCTTTAAAAAGGGAGAGGAGCAGCACAGCCTTTTCATTCCATTAAGGTCCTGCTGCTGAGGCACCACGAAACACAGCCCCACTACCTCCCCACTCCTCTTTCCATTTGGCCGACATTCTGCTAGTCATTTTTTGAGACGTGAGATATTTAGGGGAGGGGTAGATGTGGAGATGGACAGGAGAAGGAGTGGATGGGGGTGTTCTAGCAAGACAAGACAAGCTGTGATGTGGAGTAGGTGAGTTCATTAGTCACATGCACACAGATGTAATTGCTGGGTACAGTGAAATTCTTAGGCTCCAACAGTACAGGTGAACAAGAAAAGTGACTGAAACAATTATACAAATACATAAATCTGTGACAATGATAAAATGTTCATTGGGGTGAGGGTAAAGAGAATGTAAGCAGTCGCAGTGAATCCAATTTACATTCAGCCCCCATTTTTCAGCAGTAGCCTATCGTTACAAAGGCAGATTATAAAGACAGTGGCCTTAAAATAAGATCTCACTACCCCATGAAGATAGTAGAGGACACAGAGCCCTTTCACTGTCAAGATTAAATACTCAGTTAAAATAGGAGGGAGATCACTCAAAATAAGGATAATATTAGTGTAAGTCTCAAAACACTACTTTCAACTGTACAGTGGGTGAATAAAATATCATAAAATCCTTGAGAATACATACATAGTCAAAGAGGATGGTGGGGTTGCTATGGCTCAGCTTGCCTATTTGGCGCCCAGATGGTTTCACATTCTCTTTGGTTAATCGCCTGGAAAAAAGCAAAGAAAGAGAGAGAAAAGAGAGCAATTTATTAAATCTATTGAAGCATCTTGCAACCAATACATGTACCCCTGTCAATGCTGTGGGACTGATTTGATGGTTAGGCCTAGATTGAAGAAGATGATTTTAGTAGAAGAATTTGCAACGAATAATGAACTTGTGCTCAATGTTTGGTTGCTTCATGCTGTTGGATTCGGGCTAAACTTTGAACATTGAGATATTAAAGACATGATAGATCAGACGCATAGTATATAAAAGGAGAGATCTGTAGAAAGACAGAGTGGCTGTGGAATGTGATGGGTGGACGGGAGAGAATCACAGGAGTGCGACAGGTGATACAAGAGGACATCTGTGGATTAGGAGAAGGAGGGGTTGAGGTCAGGAGGTCACGTCAGATCCCATGAAGGGAGAAATAATGGTTATATTATCCTGTTACCCTCTTCCTGTCAAACCATAAGATGTAAGGATTGGAGAGAAGGAGGAGTGTCCAATGTGGGATATATATCAAATATATATATTTGATATATATCCCACATTGGACACTCCTCCTTCTCTCCAATCCTTACATCTTATGGTTTGACAGGACACACACACACACACACACACACACACACACACACACACACACACACACACACATATATATACTTGTGATTTTTTAAATCTGAACAACAACTAACAACCCTTTGGGAAGAATTAAACTTGGTTAAAGCTTCTCTAGTGTCCGTGAGTTATTTACTCTGAAAAATAACCTAACAATGCTGATATCCATTTATCGAAATTATGCTTTTCCCTTTATCTTGTTAACTCATACATAGTATTATTGACAACATTATACTTCACATTGACAAAACTAAAAAGTATTTTTGGGTGTGCAGTAATCCAAGCTGGTAAAGGTATAGTTCAGGCAAAATCTATATTTCGGTGGAATTACCGTCGAGTCGTGTGAAGGTCAATAGCGACAGAATACACAATAATAAATGTTCTACTTCTGGGGGGAGAAACACAGTTGCATAATCTGGATATTTGACAATATATTGTAGCGTTTTGACAATATCAAATATTATTTTTGCACAAGAAGGCTGTTGTTTCCAGCACTTTTGTTTCCTTGACTGATCAAACTCGTGGCTTTTCTCATTGCTCTCTCATCCCTCTGTAGCAGACATTTGGTTGGCAATATGTTTGGAACATCGAAACAATAACATTACCAATATTGCCATCGGAACACCGTATCCAATCGCAATACATACATAAATGTGAGAGAGGAAGAGGGGTGGTGATTTAGAAGTAGTTTAAAAGCACCACCACCACCAGGCATTCATGTCCTACTGTGGTTCTGCACAGTACACTGCACACGCATAATGATGCAGGCCAGGTGCCAGGCACAACACATTAATTAACTTCCTATCGTCTGCATTAGCCACCTTGTAGTGACGCAGAGCAGTTGTGACATGTCACTCAGCAGAGCTGTATCCATATCAAGAGGTACGGGTAATGTCCAGGCAATGTCCCATTTACATTATTAATAAACACTGGACCGAAGGCACTGACATCCTTCAGCTAACTACAAGAGACTAAGATGCATACAGGGATGGGAAAGGGATGGATTGAATGAATAATCAAAATGTCTAATGGCCATTTTAATCATTCAGTAGTAACAACTTAACAAATGGTTTATATTACATGAGTCTAGGGGCTGGTGAGAGGGTCACGGTGCTATGAGAGCAGGCCATTGCAGCAGGGTTGGCGTGCTGCAATGCTAGCCTCAAATCTGACATGGGATGGGGGTAGTCCACTCGAGTGCAACTGTGGAGCCATCTTCTATAATGCCCCCGGTGGAAGGAATAGTAGCTGTTCAATTCCACTCCACCCCTCCCTGCCTTCCACTGCACCAGAGCTGCAGGATCTCAGCCCCGCAGCACCAGTTTATCCATTAGTCTCCCCACCCACCGAGTTGGGGAGCCTTCACACATACTAAACTGTCTCTTCCGCCTTCAGAGCGATGCATGCTGGTGTGGTTACATCGCACCCTCCAAAGACACCACCAGCACCACACGTCCTCAGGGTATCCTTTTGTCAAGGCCCTTACACACGCAAACACAAGCAATCAGTGGAAACACCGTCACAGTTGCCAGAGTGTTAACAAAACATGTGTGGGGGTAGAGCACACCATGGCTGGCCGTGCAGTGTTCCTGCCGGGTGGGATCCAGCAGAATATTGATAACGGTAAGAGGCCTGCTCCATTCCCAGCTACCTGCTTCCATTAAAAAACATATTTTCTTCCGGGATGGCGGGGTTGGGCTTAGGGTACAAAACAAAACCGTGTCTGCTCTGTAATACATTATCACGCAGCCCTGGGGTGCTCGCTCTGTGTATGGTGATGGGAATACGCCAATGTCCACTGGTACACTACAGGGAGCAGGGAATGGCCTCAGGCACTTACATGTACTTCCACACATTGAAAATAAGTATGCATCATACTGCACTAGTGTGAAAAACAGTAAATGAGATATACAGTAGCATATATACTACAGTAACTACTTATTCAAGGGTTTTTCTTTCTACATTGTAGAATAATAGCTAAGACATCAAAACTATGAAATAACACATATGGAATCATGTAGTAATAAAAAAAGTAAAGCAAATCAAAATATATATTATTTTAGATTTTTCAAAGTAGCCACCCTTTGCCTTGACAGCTCTGCACACTCTTGGCATTCTCTCAACCAGCTTCATGGTGAATGCTTTCCAACGGTCTTGAAGGAGTTCTCACATATGCTGAGCACTTGTTGGCTGCTTTTCCTTCACTCTGCGGTCCAACTCATCCCAAACCATCTCAAATTGGGTTGAGGTCGGGAGATCGTGGCGGTCAGGTCAGCTGACGCAGCACTCCATCACTCTCCTTCTTGAACAAATAGCCCTTACACAGCCTGGAGGTGTGTTGGGTCATTGTCCAGGTTGAAAAACAAATGATAGTGGGACTAAGCGCAAACCAGATGAGATGGCGCATTGCTGCAGAACGCTGTGGTAGCCGTGCTGGTTAAGTGTGCCTTGAATTCCAAATAAATTACTGACTGTCACCATCAGGGCACCCCCACACCATCACACCTCCTCCTCCATGCATCACGTTGGGAACCACACATGCGGAGATCATCCGCTCACCTACTCTACATCTCACAAAGATATGGCGGTTGGAACCAAAAAAAAATCTCAAATTTGGATTCATCACACCAAAGATTTCCACCGGTCTAATGTACATTGTTTGTATTTCTAGGCCCAAAGCAAGTCTCTTCTTATTGGCGTCCTTTAGTATTGTTTCTTTGTAGCAATTCATCCATGAATGCCTGATTCACGCAGTCTCCTCTGAACAGTTGAGATGTGTAGGTTACTCAAACTGTCCACTTAGGAAGCAACACTGATTGACAATACATTGACAACAGGTGGAAATTATAGGCAATTAGCAAGACACCCCAAATAAAGGAGTGGTTCTACAGGTGGTGACCACAGACCACTTCTCAGTTCCTATGTTTCCTGGCTGATGTTTTAGTCACTTTTGAATGCTGGCGGTGCTTTCACTCTAGTGGTAGCATGAGACGGAGTCTACAACCCACACAAGTGGCTTTGGTAGTGCAGCTCATCCAGGATGACACATCAATGCGAGCTGTGGCAAGAAGGATTGCGGTGTCTGTCAGCGGTGTCCAAAGCATGGAGGCGCTACCAGGAGACAGGCCAGTACATCAGGGGACGTGGAGGAAGCCAACAACCCAGCAGCAGGACCGCTACCTCCACCTTTGTGCAAGGAGGAGCAGGAGGAGCACTGCCAGAGCCCTACAAAATGACCTCCAGCAGGCCACAAATGTGCATGTGTCTGTTCAAACGGTCAGAAACAGACTCCATGAGGGTGGTATGAGGGCCCGACGTCCACAGGTGGGGGTTGTGCTTACAGCCCAACACCGTGCAGGGCGTTTGGCATTTGCCAGAGAACACCAAGATTGGCAAATCCGCCACTGGCTCCCTGTGCTCTTCACAGATGAAAGCAGGTTCACACTGAGCACATGTGACAGACGTGACAGTCTGGAGACGACGTGGAGAACGTTCTGCTGCCTGCAACATCCTCCAGCATGACCGGTTTGGCGGTGGGTCAGTCATGGTGTGGGGTTGCATTTCTCATCAGGAGCATGCCCAGGAGTTGTAAGGAGGTCATAGAGGCACGTGGAGGCCACACACACTACTGAGCCTCATTTTGACTTGTTTTAAGGACATTACATCAAAGTTGGATCAGCCTGTGGTTTTCCACTTTAATTTTGAGTGTGACTCCAAATCCAGACCTCCATGGGTTGATAAATTTGATTTCCATTGATAATTTTTGTGTGATTTTGTTGTCAGCACATTCAACTATGTAAAGAAAAAAGTAGTTAATAAGAATATTTCATTCATTCAGATCTAGGATGTGTTATTTTAGTGTTCCCTTTATTTTTTTTAGCAGTGTATAACAGGTTACCAACATATTCAAATAAAGATTAACATTAAAAACATTATTTTTGATTAATTTATTTCATCCTTCCACAAGATATCATCCAGACACAAATCTAGGGTTGCTACCCAAGCCATTCTAACGGTTCGGTTGCCAGAGACGCGACCAAGTGGTTGTGTTTCTTTGGGATGCTCTAAATGTTCCATTGCCATACTGGCTGGCAATTTTTTTTCTCCCTTGTTTGCTAGCCAGCCAACTATGGCTATCTTACAGTCACGTCAAACAGTGCTGCCAGAATAACAACAGTAGCTGCATTTGTTATGCTGTTTTCTAGTGACAATCATTTGGATGCATCCATAACAATGATTTAAATGAGGCATGATTTCACCTGGCATAGAAAATGTGCTTACTCCTCCTCAGAGGAGCTCGCCAACAACACAGCTAACATAATCACTTCAAACTGAAGCTGGAAAGAATGCAGACTAGCTACACTTCGTTTCGTAACTTTTTTCAAAAGGACATTTGTGTATAGCCATAAAAATGCCAGCCAATTCATGATTGACTGGTTGAGAAACGCTGCCCGCCTGTCCATCACTATGGGACAGCTGGAGCTCGAATTTAAATATTGAACCAACGTTGCAAATGGTCAGTGAGACCGGCCGTAAGGTTTATTAAAATCTCCACTTGAGAAAACAATCTTATCTGAAAAGAAATTGTGAGATAATGTCAATGCTTTTTATAGTGGAGATCAAGTTTATAAATTGCCTGGCTGGGCTAATGAGACAGTGGATTGCGCAATCAGATGGAACAGAGTAAACAGGCATTTTAAAATCATAGATTTTTTTAGCCAATCAGCATTCAGAATTAGACCCACCAGTTGTATAAGTTTAATGTCTTATGTAAACAAGCAGCCGGGAACTAGTTCTGTACGATGGCCAGTGACGGGGTCGGTAAACCTGGAGGATTCACCATTATCGTTTAGATCTCCTGTTTGGGAACATTTTGGCTTCCCAGTAGATTACAACAGCGATGGACAGAGTACGTCTCCACTGCTCAAGAGAATAGCCTACAGTATGCAGCTGCCAAAACCTCAAACATGTTGACACATTTACGCCAACGTCACCCCAGTATTCCTACCACCAGAACGACGGAAACGCAAAAAAAAAAAGCCCCCAAAAAATAAAACAAACATTGTCCCCCTCTGTATTCAAGCACCCCTTCGCAGCTGATTCTGACCGAGCCAAAGAAATTACAAGAGTGATAGGTATGTTTATAGCTGTGAAAATGCGGCCATTCTCAGTGGTTCAGAATGGAGAGTTTATAAGCACCACGTGAAAGTGCTCGAGCCACGTTACGAACTTCGCCCTATCGCAATGAATTTGCCAGTGCACCATGAGTTGTGCTTACTACAGATGGACGAACCTCCAGGGCTACTTAACATGTTTCTCTTTGTAAGAAAACGTAGCATAGACCTAAACAATGTCTGAGCCATGTTTACACATTTTACACTCATATTGCACTTTATTTTAGTATTGAGCAATCATGGTGTTTTCATTTAAGAAAATAGAAAGTTTGTGTTATTCCTGATTGCAATCCCATCAGTCATTATATGACTCATGATAGAGAACCAGGAATACCAACACTTTGTATTTTCTTAAACAAAAAAATAACTGCCATTTCATTTTCTCGCTGTACCTGAACTGTGACCGCAAATCCGCAATATGTACCGAACCGTGGGTTTGGTGAACTGTTACACCCTGAGGCATTACAATTGGCAAGTGGGCATGAATGTAATCTAAATTCATCCCGTATGTAAATTGTGAAGACCTCAGTTACACAAATCTCACAAAACTGTTTTGGAATATACTGAATTTAGGACCAAAATTATCCTACTTACTCTTTTTAGACAATGTTACCATTGGAAAAAATGTTTGACTAATATCAATGCCACATTGGTCGTTCTCAACTAGATACTTTTTTTGTTTTGTTGAGTTGCTCTTTAAAGGGGCAATCCGGAATTGGCATCTCTCAGCTGTTTATCAAAACATGTGACTGGGTGACCTTGTTGTGACTGTTTCAAATCCTGGATGGTCTGTGTGTGTGTGTGTCTCTCTCTTTATGGCAGTGCGAGTGAGCATTTGGTTGAGAGCTGGATAAATTAAATATTCCTGGCCCATTGGGTACGCAAGCCATTAGTAGATGTTAGCACTTGTATCAAATAAAGCCATGAAAGTTGCAGAACAGTCCTAGATCTGTGCCAACCAAAATTACTATGGTAACCAGGGCTGCATGTTAGTGCTTCTCAGCACCCACTTCCCTATTATTTTTATTTTTACACATGTTTCCATACCAACCACTGATATCCATAAAGAATTCAATGGACACAGTAACCTTGAGTTTATCTCCTAGAGAAATGTATGTCAACCACTGACTGACTGGCTTTGGGGGTGCATTTCTATAGAGATGCTGCTACAGTGTACCCAAGGGGCATGGGTTGGATGATTGAATTCTGTTAGATGCCTGAAAAGTCTATAAAAAGGAAAATACGAATAGTGGGTGTATAAAATGTGACTTCTAAGTGCCACAAACACACGATGGATAAAACAACGGGCACTATATCTAACTGTTAAGGCGAAACGTTAGGGAGGTGTAGCAACAGGCCTCCAATGTGTGTGGTTGCAATGCCCCTGAGCTGAATATAATAATTATAATTCCCTTTGCTCGGCTGCCAATCACCTTGCTACAAAGCACCTCTCACATGGCTCTCTCAATTCTTATTAGCCATTGCACATCATCACTGGCGTAACGCAGTTTATCTGGAGCCCCCCCGCAAGGACAGTGTTCGGGCACCCCTCCCTAAAATAAAATCGAATGAGTCAGCCAGACAGCCACTCAAAGTATAGACTAACGATCGCGGTCAATGTTGCTGACATTGCAGCATGTCTATGCGGCTGCATGCCTAGCAAATCGATTATAGGCTTTCTGTGGTGCCAAGGCATGTTAACTACGCATTAACAAATCGATAAATGTTTATTGGTAGGTCCATTTGGTCATAATTTTCTCATGTTATACCTAACATTGCACAAAAGCTATATACGGTGTCTCAATGCTCCCACTTTTAGACTGCTGGTTGGTGGCAATATCATAATTACTGTTGCAGAACAGTAACCTTGAGTTTATCTCCTAGAAAAATGTATGTAAACCACTGACTGGCTTTGGGGGGTGCATTAAAAATAGTTCAAAATTCAAACATTGCAGATCGCTGTTGCAACAAAAATGTATTTTACATACTAATCAGCTACAGATTTTTGGAATATAAAACTGTCCGTTATAGGCTATCTGCATGACATGAGCCATGCCTGCGCTCTCTCCCAGCTTTGATATAAAGTTGTTTTGAGTAAAACCAGTCTACTAAATAAGTCAGTCCACCCTCTAAACACTAGCTTACAAGGGATTGTTTCATTATGCAGTGTCATGACTGACTGCGAGAATCCAAATAGGTCAGATCAAATTTGCAACGAATAACTTCAATCAGGCCCCCTTCACCCAGAGGTGGGAGGAAATAACTAGTGGGGATTGACACACGTCCTGTGGTAAATCAAGGGAGAAGATCCAGGCTTGCACTCTCCAAATTCACTAAAAGTATGTACTTTGTCTCAGATCTTTTCCCGCTGAAACTAACACCTTCAAAAGCGAATACAGGAACAATATTTTGAGCGTAGAACATGCGGTATGGTGGAGGCGATCTGTAGAACACTGCCATTAAACATTTTGTAAAAGAAAATACTTCAACTTGGAAAGTACATACACACTACATAGCTGAAGTTTCCACACGATGGGTTGTGCGTGTAATATGAAAATTGAGTGTTTTTCTTAAGAGGGGGATGTGCTTTTAGAAGATAATTGTTTTTCATCACAGCCCCGGAGTGAAGCCAGGGTGCGTGCCAGCCTGCCGGAACAGCCCCTTTGGAGTAAAATATATAAATAATGGGTTAGGGGGAAAGAAAACATTTAACCAGAAAAAGGCATGAAGCGGCAGCTCCACGTTTAAAACGGTTTGATAAAATCACCTCCCGGACAATCACTGGTATGGCTGATTAGCTGTTCTAAGTAAAGTACCGTCGAAAGCAAATTTAAGTAGGACCGTCCTGTTACTCTGCTCAAACCATCATATTACGCTATTCTCATCACCCCACTGGGGAACCACTGATAAGACTGGCTAGCCTACCTTCAAAGAAGTATCTTCAAAAGCGAATGGAAGGACAATCAACTTTAAGTTCTGTTCAGGACTACACGACAAGTCACCGGATGGATACCAGACAACTAAGGAGGATAACAGTAGAAGAGTTGTTGGAACCATTTCAGACAATCGGCACCTTACAAGCGTGCCGCGAAAAGGCCCAACACCCTTTCCAAGGCTGCCCCGTTCACAGAGTTCTTGGCGAACCCAGGCATTTCACGTAAATACATTCATGATTTCTTGCTCAAAGCGGGCGGTGGCTCATGTTCAACGTATATGGTTATTGTAGGTGAGAGTAGTTTCTGAATATGGCAATGTTAAGTGTGTCTGTCCCCATCTCTCCTTTAACAAGCATCCATGTCGCTGTCATTCGCAAGGGACCCTTTTTCAGCGTATTACCGGTGCAGTGTGTGTTTATCCCATGTTCCCATTTAATTGGCTAGTAAATAAATAATTAACCTAATTTGTGTAGCACTGAATGATGATATGATACGAGGTTATGATTAATGCTTCTACACCTGCATTGCTTGCTGTTTGGTGTTTTAGGCTGGGTTTCTGTACAGCACTTTGAGATATCAGCTGTTGTACGAAGGGCTATATAAATACATTTGATTTGATTAATAAGTTGACTCTAGATAGATGTGATAGGTAAAGACATTTAAGAGTATAATTTGGGAGATGGTAACTATTTAAAAGAACCACTCCCAGATCCTAATGAGTTAATTGTTAGATTCATTTAAAATCGGGTAACAGTTCAAAATAGTTAATTAGATTAATATTCATCTGAAGACTTGTTATTTAAGTCAAGTCACGACAGCAGTATAGAATCTATAGCTATATACCGTTTTTAACTGCTATAAACATTTTAATAAAAATTACACATCAAATAGCCTAACAATGAGGATAGAAGTAGTCGGCTTGACGATAAATTCAGCCACTATTTATTGTTCAACCATTTGTTGTCTGGCTAATAGCCTACACAAATGGGCCGCAATATTTACGGTAAATTACACTCAACAAAAATATAAAACGCAACATGTAAAGTGTTGGTCCCATGTTTTATGAGGTGAAATAAAAGATCCCAGAAAGTTTCACACACAAAAAGCTTATTTACCAACAATTGTGCACAAATTTGTTTACATCCCTGTTTGTAAGCATTTTCCCTTTGCCAAGATAATCCATCCACCTGACAGGTGTGGCATATCAAGAAACTGATTAAACAACATTATCATTATACAGGTGCTCCTTGTGCTGTGGACAATAAAAGGCCACTAAAATGTGCAGTTTTGTCACAACACAACGCCACAGATGTCTCAAGTTCACCAGGGTCTTGACCTGACTGCAGTTCAGCGTCATAACCGACTTCAGTGTACAGCATTGTGTGGGCGAGCGGTTTGCGGATGTCAACATTGTGAACAGAGTGCCCCATGGTGGTGGTGAGGTTATGGTATGGGCAGGCATAAGCTAAGAACACAATAGCAATTTATCGATTGACTGCAAAGAGATACCATGACGAGTTTCAATAGCACATTGTTGTGCCATTGGTCCCCCGCCAGCACCTTGTGTTTCAGCATGTTAATGCATAGCCCCATGTCACAAGGATCTGTACTCAATTCCTTGAAGCTGAAAATGTCCTAGTTATTCCAAGGTCTGCATACTCAGACATGTCACCCCATTGAGCATGTTTGGGATGTTCTGGATTGACGTGTATGACAGCGTGTTCCAGTTCCCGCCAATATCCAGGAATTTGTACAGCCATTGAAGAGTGGAACAACATTCCACAGGCCACAATCAACAGCCTAGTCAAATCCACACGAAGGAGATGTGTCGCGATGCATGAGGTAAATGGTGGTCACACCAGATACTGACCTGTTTTCTGATCCACACCACTTTTTTTTTTAAAGAGGTGTACACACACACACACACACACACACAAAAGTTGAGAATGACACAAATATAAAATTGTCACAAAGTCTGCTGCCTCGGTTTGTATGATGGCAATTTGCATACACTGCAGACTGTTATGAAGAGTGATCAGATGAATTGCAATTACTTGCAAAGTCCCTCTTTGCCATGAAAATGAACTGAATCCCCCAAAACATTTCCACTGCATTTCAGCCCTGCCACAAAAGGACCCGCTCACATGTCAATGATTCTCATGTTAGCACAGGTTTGAGTGTTGATGAGGACAAGGCTGGAGATCACTCTGTCATGCAGATTGAGTTTGAATAACAGACTGTAAGCTTCAAAATGAGGGTGGTGATTGGAATTATTGTTCTTCCTCTGTCAACCATGGTAACCTGCAAAGAAACACGTGCCATCATCATTGCGCTGCGCAAAAAGGGATTCACAGGCAAGGATATTGCTGCCAGTAAGATTGCACATAAATCAACTATTTATCGGATTATCAAGAACTTCAAGGAGAGAGGTTCAATTGCTGTGGAGGCGGCTTCGGCAACCAAGACAGTCCAGCAAACGCCAGGACCGTCTCCTAAAGTTGAGTCAGCTGCGGGATCGGGGCACCACCAGTACAGAGCTTGCTCAGGAATGGCAGCAGGCAGGTGTGAGTGCATCTGCACGCACAGTGAGGAGAAGACTTTGAGGATGGCCTGGTGTCAAGAAGGGCAGCAAAGAAGCCACTTCTCTCCAGGAAAAACATCAGGGACAGACTGATATTCTGCAAAAGGTCCGTGGATTGGAATGCTGAGGACTGGGGTAAAGTCATTTTCTCTGGTAAGTCCCCTTTCAAATTGTTTGGGGCATCCGGAAAAAAGCTTGTCCAGAGAAGGTGAGCGCTACCATCAGTCCTGTGTCATGCCAACAGTAAAGCATCCTGAGACCATTCATGTGTGGGTTGCTTCTCAGCCAAGGTAGTGGGCTCACTCACAATTTTGCCTAAGAAAGCAGCCATGAATAAAGAATTTATTTTTTATTTTACCTTTATTTAACCAGGTAGGCTAGTTGAGAACAAGTTCTCATTTGCAACTGCGACCTGGCCAAGATAAAGCATAGCAGTGTGAACAGACAACACAGAGTTACACATGGAGTAAACAATTAGCAAGTCAATAACACAGTAGAAAAAAATGGGCAGTCTATATACAATGTGTGCAAAAGGCATGAGGAGGTAGCCGAATAATACAATTTTGCAGATTAACACTGGAGTGATAAATGATCAGATGGGCATGTACAGGTAGAGATATTGGTGTGCAAAAGAGCAGAAAAGTAAATAAATAAAAACAGTATAAAAACAGTATGGGAATGAGGTAGGTGAAAAAGGGTGAGCTATTTACCTATAGACTATGTACAGCTGCAGCGATCGGTTAGCTGATGTTTGAAGTTGGTGAGGGAGATAAAAGTCTCCAACTTCAGCGATTTTTGCAATTCGTTCCAGTCACAGGCAGCAGAGTACTGGAACGAAAGGCGGCCAAATGAGGTGTTGGCTTTAGGGATGATCAGTGAGATACATCTGCTGGAGCGCGTGCTACGGATGGGTGTTGCCATCGTGACCAGTGAACTGAGATAAGGCGGAGCTTTACCTAGCATGGACTTGTAGATGACCTGGAGCCAGTGGGTCTGGTGACGAATATGTAGCGAGGGCCAGCCGACTAGAGCATACAGGTCGCAGTGGTGGGTGGTATAAGGTGCTTTAGTGACAAAACGGATGGCACTGTGATAAACTGCATCCAGTTTGCTGAGTAGAGTGTTGGAAGCCATTTTGTAGATGACATCGCCGAAGTCGAGGATCGGTAGGATAGTCAGTTTTACTAGGGTAAGCTTGGCAGCGTGAGTGAAGGAGGCTTTGTTGCGGAATAGAAAGCCGACTCTTGATTTGATTTTCGATTGGAGATGTTTGATGTGAGTCTGGAAGGAGAGTTTGCAGTCTAGCCAGACACCTAGGTACTTATAGATGTCCACATATTCAAGGTTGGAACCATCCAGGGTGGTGATGCTAGTCGGGCATGCGGGTGCAGGCAGCGATCGGTTGAAAAGCATGCATTTGGTTTTACTCGCGTTTAAGAGCAGTTGGAGGCCACGGAAGGAGTGCTGTATGGCATTGAAGCTCGTTTGGAGGTTTGATAGCACAGTGTCCAATGACGGGCCGAAAGTATATAGAATGGTGTCGTCTGCGTAGAGGTGGATAAGGGAATCGCCCGCAGCAAGAGCAACATCATTGATATATACAGAGAAAAGAGTCGGCCCGAGAATTGAACCCTGTGGCACCCCCATAGAGACTGCCAGAGGACCGGACAGCATGCCCTCTGATTTGACACACTGAACTCTGTCTGCAAAGTAATTGGTGAACCAGGCAAGGCAGTCATCCGAAAAACCTTGGCTGTTGAGTCTGCCGATAAGAATTTGGTGATTGACAGAGTCGAAAGCCTTGGCGAGGTCGATGAAGACGGCTGCACAGTACTGTCTTTTATTGATGGCGGTTATGATATCATTTAGTACCTTGAGTGTGGCTGAGGTGCACCCATGACCGGCTCGGAAACCAGATTGCACAGCGGAGAAGGTACGGTGGGATTCGAGATGGTCAGTGACCTGTTTGTTGACTTGGCTTTCGAAGACCTTAGATAGGCAGGGCAGGATGGATATAGGTCTATAGCAGTTTGGGTCCAGGGTGTCTCCCCTTTGAAGAGGGGGATGACTGCGGCAGCTTTCAATCCTTGGGGATCTCAGACGATATGAAAGAGAGGTTGAACAGGCTGGTAATAGGGGTTGCGACAATGGCGGCAGATAGTTTCAGAAATAGCGGGTCCAGATTGTCAAGCCCAGCTGATTTGTACGGGTCCAGGTTTTGCAGCTCTTTCAGAACATCTGCTATCTGGATTTGGGTAAAGGAGAACCTGGAGAGGCTTGGGTGAGGAACTACGGGGGGCGGAGCTGTTGGCCGAGGTCGGAGTAGCCAGGCGGAAGGCATGGCCAGCCGTTGAGAAGTGCTTATTGAAGTTTTCGATAATCATGGATTTATCGGTGGAGACCATGTTTCCTAGCCTCAGTGCAGTGGGCAGCTGGGAGGAGGTGCTCTTGTTCTCCATGGACTTCACAGTGTCCCAGAACTTTTTGGAGTTGGAGCTACAGGATGCAAACTTCTGCCTGAAGAAGCTGGCCTTAGCTTTCCTGACTGACTGCGTGTATTGGTTCCTGACTTCCCTGAACAGTTGCATATCACGGGGGCTATTCGATGCTATTGCAGTCCGCCACAGGATGTTTTTGTGCTGGTCGAGGGCAGTCAGGTCTGGAGTGAACCAAGGGCTGTATCTGTTCTTGGTTCTGCATTTTTTGAACGGAGCATGCTTATCTAAAATGGTGAGGAAGTTACTTTTAAAGAATGGTACCAACACATCCTCCGAGAGCAACTTCTCCCAACCATCCAGGAACAGTTTGGTGACAAACAATGCCTGTTCCAGCATGATGGAGCACCTTGCCATACGGCAAAAGTGATAACTAAGTGGGTTGGGGAACAAAACATCTATATGTTGGGTCCATGGCCAGGAAACTCCCCAGACCTTAATCCCATTGAGAACATGTGGTCAATCCTCAAGAGGCAGGTGGACAAAAAAAACACCCACAAATTCTGACAAACTCCCAAATATTGATTATGTAAGCATGAGCTTCCATCAGTCAGGATGTGGCCCAGAAGATAATTGACAGCATGCCAGGGAGGATTGCAGAGGTCTTGAAAAAGAAGGGTCAAATAGAGACTCTTTGCATCAACTTCATGTAATTGTCAATAAAGTGCCTTTGACACTTATGAAATTCTTTAAATTATACTTCAGTATTCCATAGTAACATCTGACAAAAATATCTAAAGACACTGAAGCAGAAAACTTTGCGGAAATTAATATGTGTCATTCAAAACTTTTGGCCACGACTGTATACAGTTGAAGTCAGAAGTTTACATATACCTAGGTTGGAGACATTAAAACTGATTTTCAACCACTCCACAACATTTCTTGTAAACAAACTATAGTTTTGGCAAGTCGGTAAGGACATCTACTTTGTGCAAGTAATTTTTCCAACAATTGTTTACAGAGATTATTATTTCACTGTATCACAATTACAGTGGGTCAGAAGTTGACTGTGCCTTTAAACAGCTTGGAAAATTCCAGAAAGGGATGTCATGGATTTAGAAGCTCCTGAGTCATTTGGAGGTGTACCTATGGATGTATTTCAAGGCCTACCTTCAAAACTCAGTGCCTCTTTGCTTGATATCATGGAGAAAAATAAATCAGTAAAGACCTCAGAATATTTTTTGTAGACCTTCAAGGATGAACCAGACTTGTGGAAGCAATTTACAAACTCCTGAAGGTACCACGTTCATCTGTACAAACAATAGTACGCAAGTATAAACACCATGGGACCATGCAGCAGTCATACCGCTCAGGAAGGAGACACGTTCTGTCTCCTAGAGATGAACGTACTTTGGTGCAAAGAGTGCAAATCAATCCCAGAACAATAGCAAAGGACCTTGTGAAGATGCTGGAGGAAACGGGTACAAAAATATCCATATCCACATAACCTGAAAGGCCGCTCAGCAAGGAAGAAGCCACGGCTCCAAAACCACCATAAAAAAGCCATGTGATTTGCAACTGCAAATGGGGACAAAGATCGTACTTTTTGGATTAATGTCCTCTGGTCTGATGAAACAAAAATAGAACTGTTTGGCCATAATGACCATCGTTCTGTTTGGAGGAAAAAGGGGGAGGCTGTGAAGCACATGGATGGCAGCATCATGTTGTGGGGGTGCTTTGCTGCAGGAGGGACTGGTGCACTTCACAAAATAGATGGCTTCATGAGGAAGGAAATCATGTGGATATATTGAAGAAGCATCTCAAGACATCAATCAGGAAATTAAATCCGGGTCACAAATGGACAATGACCCCAAGCATACTTCCAAAGTTGTGGCAAAACAGCTTGAGAACAACAAAGTCAAGGTAGTGGAGTGGCCATCACAAAGCCCTGACCTCAATCCAATAGAAAATGTGTGAGCAGAACTGAAAAAGCGTGTGTGAGCAAGGAGGCCTACAAACCTGACTCAGTTACACCAGCTCTGCCAGGAGGAATGGGCGAAAATTCACCCAACTTATTGTGGGAAGCTTGTGGAAGGCTACCAGAAATGTTTGACCCAAGTTAAACAATTTAAAGGCAATGCTACCAAATACTAATTGAGTGTATGTAAACTTCTGACGCACTGGGAATGTGAAATAAGAAAAGCTGAAGTAAATCACTCTATTATTCTGACATTTAACATTCTTAAAAGGATTTTAGATTTTTCAACGGCGATACCGATTATTGGAGGACCAACTAAGGCCAATACCGATTATTGGAGGACCAAATAAGGCCAATACCGATTAATCGGCCTTTATTTGTAATAATGACAATTACAACAATACTGAATGAACACTTATTTTAACTTAATATAATGCATCAATAAAATCAATTTAGCCTCAAATAATGAAACGTGTTCAATTTGGCTTAAATAATGCAAAAACAAAGTGTTGGAGAAGTAAAAGTGCAATATGTGGCATGTACAAATGTGTGCCATGTAAAAAAGCTTACGTTTAAGTTCCTTGCTCAGAATATGAGAACATATGAAAGTTGGTGGTTCCTTTTAGGTTGTAGTTAATATAGTATTTATAGGACTATTTCTCTCTATAGCATTTGTATTTCATATACCTTTGACTATTGGATGTTCTTACAGGCACTTTAGTATTGCCAGTGTAACAGTAAAGCTTCCGTCCCTCTCCTCATCACTCTCCTCACCCCTACCTGGGCTCGAACCAGGAACACATCGAACACATCGACAACAGTCACACTCGAAGCAGCGTAGCCATTTCACATCGGTTACACCAGCCATTAGGCTCATGGGCTTTTAGTCATAAACAGCACTGTGCTTGCGAAGAGCTGCTGGCAAAATGCACAAAAATGCTGTTTGAATGAATGCTTACGAGACTGCTGCTGCCTACCACCGCTCAGTCAGACTCCTCTATCAAATCATAGACTTAATTATAACATAATAACACACAGAAATACAAGCCATAGGTCTATAATATAGTCGAAGCCGGAAACTATCATCTCGAGAACAAGACGTTTATTCTTTCAGTGAAATATGGAACCGTTCGGTATTTTATCTAACGGGTGGCATCCTTAAGTCTAAATATTCTTGTTACATTGCACAAACTTCAATGTTGTCATAATTACGTAAAATTCTGGCAAATTAGTTCACAATGCCCAAACTGTTGCATATACCCTGACTCTGCGTGCCATGAACGCAAGAGAAGTGACACAATTTCACCTGGTTAATATTACCTGCTATCCTGGATTGCTTTTAGCTAAATATGCAGGTTTAAAAATATATACTTCTGTGTATTGATTTTAAGAAAGGCATTGGTGTTTATGGTTAGGTACAGTCGTCCAACGATTGTGCTTTAGTTAAATCATCCCCCAGCGTTGCATCGATTATATACAACGCAGGACACGCTAGATAAACTAGCCATCAACCATGTGTAGTTATAACTAGTGATTATGATTGATTGATTGTTTTTTATAAGATAAGTTTAATGCTAGCTAGCAACTTAACTTGGCTTCTACTGCATTCGCGTAACAGGCAGTCTCCTTGTGGAGTGCAACGAGAGGCAGGTGGTTATAGCGTTGGACTATTTAACTTTAAGTTTGCATGATTGGATCCCCCGAGCTGACAAGGTGAAAATCTGTCGTTCTGCCCCTGAACAAGGCAGTTAACAGATTCTTGTTTTCAATGGCGGCCTTGGAACGGTGAGGTAACGGACTTGCCCAGTTAAAAAAAAAGTTTTAAAAGTTTTAATTTATTTTTACGGCAAAATCGGCGCCCAAAAATACCGATTTCCGATTGTTATGAAAACTTGGAATCGGCGACTAATTAAATCGGCCATTCCGATTAATCGGTCGACCTCTAATGTAAACTTCTGACTTCAACTGTATATGTGACCAACAGATGCATATCCATAAGCCCAGTCATGTGAAATACATAGATTAGGGCCTAATGAATTCATTTAAATTGACTGATTTCCTTATATGAATGATAACTCAGTCAAATCTTTGACATGGTTGCATGCTGCATTCATATTTTGTTCAGTATGAATTAAATCCAACTTGAGAGGCTCCCCTGGTCTCCAGAAGTCATTTTTTGTGTGTAAATGTTTCCACCATGGCCTGTAGGTCCAGGTTATGGGCCCGACAGTTTTCTATACTGAGTATTGCCAATCCAGACAGTCTTTCCTGAGAAATTGTGCATTATATGATGATGATGCCAAGATATACCAGAGATAAGGAACTGTTGATACTGCAACCACACAACTTAAAATGCTGGTTCACCAGTATGAAGGAAACACAATTAATTTTTTCAGGCCCTCAAGAATTGTTCCCCGCTAAAGACGATGGCAAATAAACTGGCAAATGCAAATTGGTTATCCAGTATCGACGACCTGTCCCCAGAGCCTCCTATACAGTTATAATCTTTAACGTTTTGAGGCCAGCAATTAAGGAGAATTAAAAGCCCAATTAAATATGATTCAAATACAGCAGTTCTGCAACACCACTCCCCGCAGTTTCCCCTGATACGGCAAATCAAGCTTTTTTTGACCATTCCTGGAACTGTCGCTTCTGCGGAGAGATTGTTATCTAGACAAAATCTCAAAGAACTAAGAAGCATTAGGCTCTTGGGCTGATATGAGCTTTTGAACATCTGAGGGGGATGTTTTTCAGTGGCAGGGAGACTAGTCAGGATCGAGGGAAAGATAAACAGAGCAAAGTGCAGAGCTGAAAACCTGCTCCAGAGTGCTCAGGACCTCAGACTGGAAGGTGAACCTTCGACCCATCAGGACAACAACCCTGAGCACACTCCCAAGACAACGCACAAGTGGCTTCAGGACAAGTCTTTGAATGTCCTTGACTGGCTCAGCAAGAGCGCAGACTTAAACCCGATGATGAACATCTCTGGAGGGACCTGAAAATAGCGGTGCAGAGACACTCCCCATACAACCTGATAGAACTTGAGAGGATCTGCAGAAAATAATAGGACAAACTCCCAAAATATAGGCTGCCAAGCTTGTAGCGTAATACCCAAGAAGGCACAAGGTTGTAATCTCTGCCAAAAGGTGCTTCAACAAAGTATTGAGTATAAGGTCTGAATACTTATGTAAATGTGACCGGATTCAGGAAACTAGGCATATGTCGCAAGTCATGACTTCACAGGAGAGCCGTTTCAATGCAAAAGATATTTTCAAACATGCCTTCTCAAACATGTGACCTTTCATGTGCCTCAATAACAAACTTGTGTGCCATCTGTAAATACGAAAACAATTGTTACATTTCGAGCCTTGTTGGTCAAGCCACAGAAGATAACCATAATTGGCTGAGATAATGAGTGGGCTGGACATACCGAGAGAGGAGAGAGGATTGGTCTGACATATTGAAGGCTGCTGTCTTTTTGAGCTCGTCAGTCTGTTTTGGTAGTCCTGTCGAACGCTGCTTTAAAAAAAATATATTGTGTTGCTCTCCACTTTCTGGAGGATCAAGTTTTGAAATCAGTGGAACTGGAGTATGATAGCTCTGGATTACATCTTCAAACTAAGGGCAACCGTGGTATGGCATTCCTGACATGTAGAAGCATCCAACATACATGATGATGTAAACAAGTAAGATAGCTAGCTACATTTTCAGATATTACATGTTTCTAATTTTGACAAAGTGGTTTCATTTCAAGCTAAAGTGTACTGTTAACTAGCTAGCTAACTTTAGCTGGCTGGCTCCATAGCGGACGTTATTCTTCGTTTCCCAGAGCTGTTTACTTCTCTAGTTCGAGCTGAATGTTAGGCATTGTTAGCACTTTGTTCATTGTTGTTTATCTAGCTAACATTAGCTGGCTGGCTCGTTAGCTAACGTTACGTGATGCATGTACGTGGCAGGTGTCAGTAAATATCTGCAAAAAAAGAGTAATGAAATTGTTGCCAGCAGAGCTAGTTATAGGCTGTTTTCATGTTATCCAGAGGTAAACAAACCATTGTCAGAGCGTCAAGTGTGCGCTCTGAGAGTGAAACGAGATGGGTGGGGCTAAAGTTTAAGAAATTGTGAATGATGCAGAACGGGTGGAGACTAAGAGCTCTTCACAAGACACCAAATCATTCAAAGGCGATTTTCTCAAAAGTGAGCTTACAAGTTAATCAACTTTAAAAGCAGAATTACCTTCCCATTGTTCCTGAAATGCTACATGTACTGTATTCTAAACTGTTATCAATTGTGTTTTGTTTTCATCCCATCCGTTGACTACGTTCTACAGATGGAGATATTGCTACACCTGCTGTGAACCTGTTCCCTCCATCCACTGAAGACCTCAAGTCCAGCAGAGCAACACTGGTGTCACAACTTGCAGACTTGTTTACGTGTTGCTGTGCATTTTGTTGCCAACCTTGCTTTGCTACCTGACAACTTCACGGTTTTTACTTTTTAATTACCGTTTACATTTTAGTTTTTTCCCTCAACTTTTTTTTCATTCAACTATTTCACTCCGGACACTTTATCTGGACATGGTTCGTCAGGACCTCCAACAGCCGAAGCTAAGTAGTAACATTAACATGATGCCTTCTAATTGCAGTCGCTGTACTCATAATATACAGGAGAACGATCGCATTACGGCGAGGATAGCTGTGCTACAAGTCCAGCTTCAGACGCAATTGTTAGGCAAGGGTAATTTCAGTGTAGGAAAGGATGAAACAGCGTCTGTGCCACCACTAAGTACATATAGTAACGTTAGTATAAATCCACTCGCACGGTCCCCGCAGCCAGACAACTTTCTCAAGGTTTCTGGAGGGAAATGCTGTAGGAATGCTCAACCTGTGTCGCTTATTCAGCCGACAGAAACTTTAAACCGGTTTTACCCATTAAGCAAAGAGTCGGAGTCAGAGGCCGAGCCTTCTCGTCTCTACTCCTCCCGTTACGGGGTCTGAGACGCCGAAGCTTCCCACCATTAGCTCTGACAAATTGAAAACTCTAGACATTGGCGACTCCATTAAAACCTCTCCATACTCTAGGGGCAGTATTTCATTTTTGGATAAAAAGGCGTGCCCATTTTAAGCGCAATATTTTGTCACAAAAAGATGCTCGACTAGGCATGGAATTGATAGCTTTGGAAAGAAAACACTCTGACGTTTACAGAACTGCAAAGATATTCACTGTGAGTGCCTTAGAACAGAAGCTTCAGGCAAAACCAAGATGAAACTGCAACCAGGAAATGAACAGGATTTCTGAGGCTCTGTTTTTCATTATCTCCTTACATGGCTGTGAATGCGACAGGAGTGAGCCTGCCCTTTCTATCGTTTCCCCAAGGGGTCTCCAGCAATGTGACGTATTTGCAGGCATATCATTGGAAGATTGGCCATAAGAGACTACATTTGCCAAGTGTCCGCACGGTGTCCTGCGTGGAAATTGGTGCGCAAAACACAGCTGCTGGCATTTTCCCATGGGATTCTGAGACGAAAGCATGCTTCTACGAACGGCATATCAATGAAGAGATATGTGACAAAACACCTTGAGGATTGATTCAAACAACGTTTGCCATGTTTCGGTCGATATTATGGCGTTAATTCGGAAAAAAGTTGGACGTTTTGGTCACTGAATTTTCGGTTCGTTTCGGTAGCCAAATGTGATGTACAAAACGGAGCGATTTGTCCTACACAAAGAATCTTTCAGGAAAAACTGGACATCTGCTATGTAACTGAGTCTCCTCATTGAAAACATTCAAAGGTAAATTATTTTATTTGATTGCTTTTCTGGTTGTGAAAATGTTGCGTGCTAAATGCTACGCTAAATGGTATGCTAGCTATCAATACTCTTACACAAATTATTGATTTTCTATGGTTCAAAAGCATAATTTGAAAATCTGAGATGACAGTGTTGTTAAGAAAAGGCTAAGCTTGAAAACAGGCATATTTATTTAATTTCATTTGCGATTTTTAGAAATCGTTAACGTTGCGTTATGGTAATGAGCCTGAGGGTGTAGTCACAATCCCGGATCCGGGATGGCTAAGATCAAGAGGTTAATCGCAGTATTAGACTTAAAACAAATCATCCAGCGATCATACACCGTTTACCAGGGGGCAAGGCTACCGACGTTAAGGCTAATATGAAGATGGTGTTGGCTAAAGCTAAAACTGGCGAGAGTATAGAGATATTGTTATCCATGTCGGCACCAACGATGTTAGGATGAAACAGTCAGAGATCACCAAGCGCAACATAGCTTCAGTGTGTAAATCAGCTAGAAAGATGTCGGCATCAAGTAATTGTCTATGGCCCCCTCCCAGTTAGAGGGCGTGATGAGCTCTACAGCAGAGTCTCACAACTCAATCGCTGGTTGAAAACTGTTTTCTGCCCCTCCCAAAAGATAGAATTTGTAGATAATTGGCCCTCTTTCTGGGACTCACCCACAAACAGGACAAAGCCTGACCTGCTGAGGAGTGACGGAATCCATCCTAGCTGGAGGGGTGCTCTCATCTTATTTACCAACATAGACAGGGCTCTAACTCCTCTAGCTCCACAATGAAACAGAGTGCAGGCCAGGCAGCAGTCTGTTGGCCAGCCTGCCAGCATTGGAGTCTGCCACTAGCACAGTCTGTGCCTCAAAGGTTGGGCAAAACTAAACATGGCGGTGTTTGCCTTAGCAATCTTACTAGGATAAAGACCCCTTCCATTCCTGTCATTATTGAAAGAGATCGTGATACCTCACATCTCAAAATAGGGCTACTTAATGTTAGATCCCTTACTTCAAAGGCAATTATAGTCAATGAACTAATCACTGATCATAATCTTGATGTGATTGGCCTGACTGAAACATGGCTTAAGCCTGATGAATTTACTGTGTTAAATGAGGCCTCACCTCCTGGCTACACTAGTGACCATATCCCCCGTGCATCCCATAAAGGCATTGCTAACATTTCCGATAGCAAATTTCAATTTACAAAAAAAAAAAAAAAAAAAAGACATTTTCGTCTTTTGAGCTTCTAGTCATGAAATCTATGCAGCCTACTCAATCACTTTTTATAGCTACTGTTTACAGGCCTCCTGGGCCATATACAGCATTCCTCATTGAGTTCCCTGAATTTCTATCGGACCTTGTAGTCATAGCAGACAATATTCTAATCTTTGGTGACTAATATTCACTTGGAAAAGTCCACAGACCCACTCCAAAAGGATTTCGGAGCCATCATCGACTCAGTGGGTTTTGTCCAACATGTCTCTGGACCTTCTCGCTGTCAGTCATACTCTGGACCTAGTTTTGTCCCATGGAATAAATGTTGTGGATCTTAATGTTTTTCCTCATAATCCTGGACTATCGGACTACCATTTTATTAAATTTGCAATTGCAACAAACAATCTGCTCAGACCCCAACCAAGGAACATCAAAAGTCATAAATTCAAAAGACAACACAAAGATTCCTTGATGTCCTTCCAGACTCCTGTCTACCCAAGGACGCCAGAGGACAAAAATCAGTTAACCACCTAACTGAGGAACTCAATTTAACCTTGCGCAATACCCTAGATGCAGTTGCACCCCTAAAAACATTTCTCATAAGAAACTAGCTCCCTGGTATACAGAAAATACCCAAGCTCTGAAGCAAGTGTCCAGAAAATTGGAACGGAAATGGCGCCACACCAAACTGGAAGTGTTCCGACTAGCTTGGAAAGACAGTACCGTGCAGTATCGAAGAGCCCTTACTGCTGCTCGATCATCCTATTTTTCCAAATTAATTGAGGAAAAGAACAATCCGAAATTCCTTTTTAATACTGTCGCAAAACTAACTAAAAAGCAGCATTCCCCAAGAGAGGATGGCTTTCACTTCAGCAGTAATAAATTCATGAACTTCTTTGAGGAAAAGATCATGATTATTAGAAAGCAAATTTAGGACTCCTCTTTAAATCTGCGTATTCCTTCAAAGCTCAGTTGTCCTGAGTCTGCACAACTCTGCCAGGACCTAGGATCAAGAGAGACACTCAAGTGTTTTAGTACTAGATCTCTTGACACAATGATGAAAATAATCATGGCCTCTAAACCTTCAAGCTGCATACTGGACCCTATTCCAACTAAATTACTGAAAGAGCTGCTTCCTGTGCTTGGCCCTTCTATGTTGAACATAATAAACGTCTCTCGATCCACAGGATGTGTACCAAACTCACTAAAAGTGGCAGTAATAAAGCCTCTCTTGAAAAAGCCAAACCTTGACCCAGAAATTATTTAAAAAACTATCGGCCTAATCTTCCATTCCTCTCAAATTTTTAGAAAAGGCTGTTGCGCAGCAACTCACTGCCTTCCTGAAGACAAACAATGTATTTGAAATGCTTCAGTCTGGTTTTAGACCACATCATACCACGGAGACTGCACTTGTGAAGGTGGTAAATTACCTTTTAACCTCTTAGGCCGACCCACACCGCATGCGGTCGCGTAATCATAGCCTCAAGCTCATTACCATAACGCAACGTTAGCGATTTCTAAAAATCGCAAATGAAATTAAATAAATATGCCTGCTCTCAAGCTTATCCTTTTCTTAACAATCCTGTCGTCTCAGATTTTCAAAATATGCTTTAGAACCAGAGAAAATCAATAATTTGTGTAAGAGTGGTGATAGCTAGCTTAGCATTTAGCGTTAGCATTTAGCACGCAACATATTCACAAAAACCAGCAAAGGGATCAAATAAAATAATTTACCTTTGAAGAACTTCAGATGTTTCAATGAGGAGACTCTCAGTTACATAGCAGATGTCCAGTTTTTCCTGAAAGATGCTTGTGTAGGACACAACGTTCCGTTTTGTTACTATGCATTTGGCTACCGAAACTAACCGAAAATTCAGTCACCTAAACGTCAAGCTTTTTTCCGAATTAACTCCATAATATCGACTGAAACATGGAAAACGTTGTTTGAATCAATCCTCAAGGTGTTTTGTCATACATCTCTTCATTGAAATGCCGTCCCTGGAAGCGTGCATTCTTCTCTGATTCGGATGGAAAAATACTGGTAGCTGACTTTTGCGCACCAATTTCCACGCAGACACCGTGCGGGACACTTGGCAATTGTAGTCTCTTATGGTCAATCTTCCAATGATATGCCTACAAATACGTCACAATGTTGCAGACACCTGGGGGAAACGATAGAAAGTGTCCGTTCATTCCTGTCGCATTCACAGCCATATAAGGCGATCATGGAAAACGTGCCGTCAGAAATCCTGTTGATTTCCTGGTCGCTCAAACATCTTGGTTTTGCCTGTAGATTTTGTTCTATGGCACTCACAGTGAAAATCTTTGCAGTTCTGGAAACGTCAGAGTGTCTTCTTTCCAAAACTATCAATTCCAAGCATAGTCGAGCATCTTTTCGTGACAAAATATTGCGCTAAAAACGGGCACGTCTTTTTATCCAAAAATGAAATACTGCCCCTATAGGACTAACAGGTTAATGGCATCAGACCGAGGCTCTGCACCTGTCCTCGTACTCCTAGACCATAGTGCTGCTTTTGATACCATTGATCACCACATTCTTTTGGAGAGATTGGAAACCCAAATTGGTCTACACGAACAAGTTCTGGCCTGGTTTAGATCTTATCTGTCGGAAAGATTTGGGTTTGTCTCTGTGAATGGTTTGCCCTCTGACAAATCAACTGTAAATTTCGGTGTTCCTCAAGGTTCCATTTTAGGACCACTATTGTTTTCACTATATATTTTACCTCTTGGGGATGTCATTCGAAAGCATAATGTTAACTTTCACTGCTATGCGGATGACACACAGCTGTACATTTCAATGAAACATGGTGAAGCCCCAAAATTGCCCTCACTAGAAGCATGTGTTTCAGACATAAGGAAGTGGATGGCCGCAAACTTTCTACTATTAAACTCGGACAAAACAGAGATGCTTGTTCTAGGTCCCAAGAAACAAAGAGATCTTCTGTTGAATCTGACAATTAATCTTAATGGTTGTACAGTCGTCTCAAATAAAACTGAAGGATCTCGGCGTTACTCTGGACCCTGATCTCTCTCTTGAAGAACATATCAAGGATAGCTTTTTTCCATCTACGCAACATTGCAAAAATCAGAAACTTTCTGTCCAAAAATGATGCAGAAAAATTAATCCATGCTTTTGTCACTTCTAGGTTAGACTACTGCAATGCTCTACTTTCCGGCTACCCGGATAAAGGACTAAATAAACTTCAGTTAGTGCTAAATACGGCTGCTAGAATCCTGACTAGAACCACAAAATGTGATCATATTACTCCAGTGCTAGCCTCTCTACACTGGCTTCCTGTCAAGGCAAGGGTTGATTTCAAGGTTTTACTGCTAACCTACAAAGCATTACATGGGCTTGCTCCTACCCATCTCTCTGATTTGGTCCTGCCGTACATACCTACACGTACGCTATGGTCACAAGACGCAGGCCTCCTAATTGTCCCTAGAATTTCTAAGCAAACAGCTGGAAGCAGGGCTTTCTCCTATAGAGCTCCATTTTTATGGAATGGTCTGCCTACCCATGTGAGAGACGCAAACTCGGTCTCAACCTTTAAGTCTTTACTGAAAACTAATCTCTTCAGTGAGTCATATGATTGAGTGTAGTCTGGCCCAGGAGTGGGAAGTTGAACGGAAAGGCTCTGGAGCAACGAACCGCCCTTGCGGTCTCTGCCTGGCCAGTTCCCCTCTTTCCACTGGGATTCTCTGCCTCTAACCCTATTACGGGGGCTGAGTCACTGGCTTACTGGTGCTCTTTCATGCCGTCCCTAGGAGGGATGCGTCACTTGAGTGGGTTGAGTCACTGATGTGATCTTCCTGTCTGGGTTGGCGCCCCACCCTGGGTTGTGCCGTGGAGGAGATCTTCGTGGGCTGTACTCGGCCTTGTCTCAGGATGATAAGTTGGTGGTTGAAGATATCCCTCTAGTGGTGTGGGGGCTGTGCTTTGGCAAAGTGTGTGGGGTGTGCCTTCCTATTTGGCCCTGTCCGGGGGTATCGTCGGATGGGGCCACAGTGTCTCCTGACCGCTCCCATCTCAGCCTCCAGTATTTATGCTGCAGTAGTTTGTGTCAGGGGGCTAGGGTCAGTTTGGTATATCTGGAGTACTTCTCCTGTCCTATCCGGTGTCCTGTGTTAATTTAAGTATGCTCTCTCTAATTTTCTCTTTCTTTCTCTCTCGGAGGACCTGAGCCCTAGGACCTTGCCTCAGGACTACCTGGCATGATGACTCAACTGTTCTGTTCTATAATTATTATTTGACCATGCTGGTCATTTATGAACATTTGAACATCTTGGCCATGTTCTGGCTGTGCCGGGTGGAGATTATAACAGAAGAGGACTGGCCACCCCACATAGCCTGGTTCCTCTCTAGGTTTCTTCCTAGGTTTTGGCCTTTCTAGGGAGTTTTCCTAGCCACCGTGCTTCTACACCTGCATTGCTTGCTGTCTGGGGTTTTAGGCTGGGTTTCTGTACAGCACTTTGAGATATCAGCTGATGTACGAAGGGCTATATAAATAAATTTGATTTGGATTTGAAATGCAGTGTATGATATACCAATTTGAAGCTCAGTCTACTTTTATCCAACGTTAAAAAAAACACCATTTCACATTTTGCTACATATATCTGAATACAGGTGGTGAGACAAATGTGATTCGTTTTTTAAATAAATTAGCAAAATTTTTGTTTTTTTTGCTTTGTCATTATGGGGAATTGTGTGTAGGTTTAATCAATTGTAGAATAAGACTAACGTAACAAAACGTGGACAAAATGGGGTCTTGATACTTTCCAAATGAACTGTATAATTAAAAGTCTCATTAAAGAAAGTTGACATTTTCTGGTGCCAACCTCATGTCAGCATCGGTGTGGACACTAGAGCCTGTAGCAAATGTGCATAGTCTATAACCTACACTTTGACATGTAGGCTAATCGTGTTGTTTTCTTAACAGAAGAGCTACTGTTTTTTGGTTTTCAAATTAATTTAAATTGACTATTTTGGTTGATGGCCTTGGTGCCCTGGCAGATTGAGCACCTCTTGACAGGCAAATGGCCTTGCCCCTAAAAATCAAGAAATTCCAGGCCTGCGTAGCAACGTGACTTACTTCATGATGTATTTGGCTCTGTCCACAGTCTGAGCTTTGACCTTGACCAGAAGTGGGTGGCTTGTGTAGGTCTCATTCTTCCACTGCCCGTATAGCCGGTACCTGACGACCACAGGTAGCACACAGGTGAGTGGGTTAACAGTGACATATTTAATAATACATACACCAGGACCAGCCTGGAATTAGGACCTTGAAATACCAACAGAACACAACAGGGTCGGAGAATAGAACAAGTTTCATAAACCCACATACTCCAGTCTCTGTGTGGGCGTTGCTATCTCCATTGGATGGATTCAAAATTGATGGCCAAACATGTCAGTTCTAGTCTAAAAGGACACCACTATGATCGTGTGTGTGTGTGTGTGTGTGTGTGTGTGTGTGTGTGTGTCTCTCACCTGTGCTGGTAGGGGAAGAGTTTGAAGAGGCCCCACAGCTCCTCTGACATGCAGGCGTTACACTCCATGAGAGAGAGCGAGGGCAGCAGCACCTGGTCTGCAATGCTCAGGAAACAACTCAGCAATGTGTCCTAGGAGGGAACAGGAGCGCATCAACCACCAGAGTACAGACCACAGTGAGTGGATAATTACAAAATTATATGGACAAAGATCACCTCTCCCCCTTGGGAGGACCAAAAAATAATACATTTTTTTTGAAAAGGCCCTCGGATCCTCTAAAAGTTCTACAGCTGCATCAAAGAATCTTGACACAGCTTGGTATGGAAAATGCACCGCACTCGACCGCAAAGTTCTACAGCGAGTTGTGCAGACAGCTCAGTATATCAAGGGGGCCGAGCTCAGTGCCATCCAGGACCTCTATATCGGGTGGTGTCAGAAGATGCCCCAAATAATTGCCCAAGACTCCAGCCACCCAAGCCACGTCTGGCAAACGGTTGGATTAACAGGCTCCGAGACAGCTTCTACCCTCAAGCCATAAGACTGATTAATGTTTTATTAAATGGATACCTGGACTATCTGTACTGACCCCATCTTGCACTGCTCTATGCACACTCACACAAAACCCAGACAAATCCACGCGCTCTCACACACAGCTGCTAATCTGTTCTTTATTTTACTCATCATCTATCCATCCTGATTAGGGATATTAACGGTTAAGATTTAAAATCTGTTAGCTGCTGAAAATACATTTGACTGGTCATGATTATCAATCTATAGATTCATTTGCATCATTTTTTTGAATTAAATTGTCGTGTGTATTTGTTACTCGTCGTTCATCTTATTTATCACACGCACATAAAATACAGAACCTAGTTTGAGGTGCGAGTGGCCTATCACCTGTCAGATAGAGCGAGAACAGTTCCTCAAATATGTTACTGCAGTGAAACAGGCTTTTATAAGCAGAGTCAGTAAGCAACAAATTACAATTCTAAATGCAATCGAGTGTTAACTGTTTTCATTGGCACGATTAAAAGAGCTACTATTTTTATTACTAAATCTCAACTCATAATTAAAGCATGCCTCCCATTCAACAATTGAGTGCATAAACTATAGTCAAGAGGCCATCAACGCTTCACCCACCACTTCACAAAGTGAGATTGAGGTAGTATAATCGCTGAATACCTGAATGTTTTACTTCAACCCAAATAATGAAGATTGTCTTACCTTGCTTCAAAGTAGCCTAGCTGACATTTGTATCCCTAGTCACTTTATCCTGCCTTCATTCTCGGGCTGACCACATTTAGTCAACTGGTCGATTGTTTGGTTAATAGGCTGTTGGTCGACGGACTTGTTTTAGTCGAGCAGTGGCAAATACATATATATTTTTAAAGTATGGTACACGAGACACGTGTCTGATTCACGCCAATCTGAGTGGACTAATCCAATGGAGGCCGCAGGGATTTGCACACCACCCCTGCGGCCTCCCGTTAATTCCCATAATTTCTCATCTACAATGCTTGTCTTTTTTACGGTAATTTCTCTTCCAATATTTAAAAAAATATATATATACAGTTGAAGTCGGAAGTTTACATACACTTACGTTGGAGTCATTAAAACTTGTTTTTCAACCACTCCACACATTTATTGTTAAACTATAATTTTGGCAAGTCGGTAAGGACATCTACTTTGTGCAAGTAATTTTTCCAACAATTGTTTACAGATAGATTATTTCACTGTATCACAATTCCAGTGGGTCAGATGTGTACATACACTAAGTTGACTGTGCCTTTAAACAGCTTGGAAAATTACAGAAAAGGATGTCATGGATTTAGAAGCTTCTGATAGGCTAATTGATATCATTTGATATCATTTGATTCAATTGGAGGTGTACCAGTAGATGTATTTCAAGGCCTACCTTCAAACTTAGTGCCTCTCTGATTGACATCATGGGAAAATCAAAAGAAATCAGTCAAGACCTCAAAAAAAAAAAACAATGTAGACCTCCACAAGTCTGGTTCATCCTTGGGAGCAATTTACAAACGCCTGAAGGTACCACGTTCACCTGTACAAACAATAGTACGCAAGTATAAACACCATGGGACCACTCAGCTGTCATTACCGCTCAGGAAGGAGACTCATTCTGTCTCCTAGAGATGAACGTGCTTTGGTGCGAAAAGTGCAAATCAATCCCAGAACATCAGCAAAGGACCGTGTGAAGATGCTGGAGGAAACAGGTAAAAAAGTATCTATATCCACAGTAAAACGAGTCCTATATCAACATAATCTGAAAGACTGCGCAGCAAGGAAGAAGCCACTGCTCTAAAACCACCATAAAAAAGCCATACGGTTTGCAACTGCACATGGGGACAAAGATCGTACTTTTTGGAGAAATGTCCTCTGGTCTGATAAAACAAAAATAGAACTGTTTGGCCATAATGACCATTGTTATGTTTAGAGGAAAGGGGGAGGCTTGCAAGCTGAAGAACACCATTCCAACGGTGAAGCATGGGGGTGGCAGCATCATGTTGTGGGGGTGCTTTGCTGCAGGAGGGACTGGTGCACTTCACAAAATATATGGCATCATGAGGAAAGAATTTTGTGGATATTTTGAAGCAACATCTCAAGACATCAGTCAGGAAGTTAAAGCTTGGTTGCAAATGGGTCTTACAAAATGGACAATGACCCCAAGCATACTTCCAAAAAGTTGTGGCAAAATGGCTTAAGGACAACAAAGTCAATGTATTGGAGTGGCCATCACAAAACCCTGACCTCAATCCTATAGAAAATGTGTGGGCAGAACTGAAAAGTGTGTGCGACCAAAGGATGCCGACAAACCTGACTCAGTTACACCAGCTTTGTCAGGAGGAATGGGCCATAATTCAACTTATTGTGGGAAGCTTAAATAAATCATTCTCTCTACTATTATTCCTAACTGACCTAAAACAGGGAATTTTTACTAGGATTAAATGTCAGGAATTGTGAGTTTGAGTTGAAATGCATTTGGCTAAGGTGTATGTAAACTTCCGACTTCAACTGTGTGTGTACACACACACACACAAATATATATAACTACAGTTTTACTGTTGACATATAAGGAATGTGTTTGTTGGGGTCAATGAAGGGTAGATAGGGACTTGCTGTATGGGAAGTTACTGAGTGAGATAATGGGAAGTTCAGAAAGTTCATATTCTGTTCCATGTTTCTAAAGAGTTAGGCGAAGAGCAATAGTTAATCTCTGATAAGGCAGGCCAGCTGCGGAACTAGGGAGGAGCAAGGGAATTCGGCTTGAGGTCAAGTCAACAGATGAAGTGAGATGAAACCTCTGGGTGGGGGGGCCAGAGGGGCCCACCACAACAATCATATTGCACACAAACTTCCACATAGGTTCTAGCATCAGGCAGGGTCGTGTCTACGCCAGTGAGAGGAAACAAATAAGGTCCTGCCTAGCAACAGAGATGTATTGGCTGTCTAGATGTGTAAGGAGTTGACCCCGCCTATGAGGTTATAAATACAGTGCCTTGCGAAAGTATTCGGCCCCCTTGAACGTTGCGACCTTTTGCCACATTTCAGGCTTCAAACATAAAGATATAAAACTGTATTTTTTTTGTGAAGAATCAACAACAAGTGGGACACAATCATGAAGTGGAACGACATTTATTGGATATTTCAAACTTTTTTAACAAATAAAAAACTGAAAAATTGGGCGTGCAAAATTACTCAGCCCCTTTACTTTCAGTGCAGCAAACTCTCTCCAGAAGTTCAGTGAGGATCTCTGAATGATCCAATGTTGACCTAAATGACTAATGATGATAAATACAATCCACATGTGTGTAACCAAGTCTCTGTATAAATGCACCTGCACTGTGATAGTCTCAGAGGTCCGTTAAAAGCGCAGAGAGCATCATGAAGAACAAGGAACACACCAGGCAGATCCGAGATACTGTTGTGAAGAAGTTTAAAGCCGGATTTGGATACAAAAAGATTTCCCAAGCTTTAAACATCCCAAGGAGCACTGTGCAAGCGATAATATTGAAATGGAAGGAGTATCAGACCACTGCAAATCTAAACTTTCAGCTCATACAAGGAGAAGACTGATCAGAGATGCAGCCAAGAGGCCCATGATCACTCTGGATGAACTGCAGAGATCTACAGCTGAGGTGGGAGACTCTGTCCATAGGACAACAATCAGTCGTATATTGCACAAATCTGGCCTTTATGGAAGTGGCAAGAAGAAAGCCATTTCTTAAAGATATCCATAAAAAGTGTCGTTTAAAATTTGCCACAAGCCACCTGGGAGACACACCAAACATGTGGAAGAAGGTGCTCTGGTCAGATGAAACCAAAATTGAACTTTTTGGCAACGTTATGTTTGGCGTAAAAGCAACCCAGCTCATCACCATGAACACACCATCCCCACTGTCAAACATGGTGGTGGCATGGTGGTGGCAGCATCATGGTTTGGGCCTGCTTTTCTTCAGCAGGGACAGGGAAGATGGTTAAAATTGATGGGAAGATGGATGGAGCCAAATACAGGACCATTCTGGAAGAAAACCTGATGGAGTCTGCAAAAGACCTGAGACTGGGACGGAGATTTGTCTTCCAACAAGACAATGATCCAAAACATAAAGCAAAATCTTCAATGGAATGGTTCAAAAATAAACATATCCAGGTGTTAGAATGGCCAAGTCAAAGTCCAGACCTGAATCCAATCGAGAATCTGTGGAAAGAACTGAAAACTGCTGTTCACAAATGCTCTCCATCCAACCTCACTGAGCTCGAGCTGTTTTGCAAGGAGGAATGGGGGAAATTTTCAGTCTCTCGATGTGCAAAACTGATAGAGACATACCCCAAGCGACTTACAGCTGTAATCGCAGCAAAAGGTGGCGCTACAAAGTATTAACTTAAGGGGGCTGAATAATTTTGCACGCCCAATTTTTCAGTTTTTGATTTGTTAAAAAAGTTTGAAATATCCAATAAATGTCGTTCCACTTCATGATTGTGTCCCACTTGTTGTTGATTCTTCACAAAAAAATACAGTTTTATATCTTTATGTTTGAAACCTGAAATGTGGCCAAAGGTCGCAAAGTTCAAGGGGGCCGAATACTTTCGCAAGGCACTGTATATGTGCTTGTGTAATCATATCTTGTCTTTGCCGGGGTATGACCCAGTGGGTAAATATACTTTTAGCTTTTCCAGTCGTCCGTTTGAGTTTGTTCAGAATCTAACACCTTAAATACCTCGTAATCCTACACAATGATCTGGTACTCACTGCATATACAGTGGGGCAAAAAAGTATTTAGTCAGCCACCAATTGTGCTAGTTCTCCCACTTAAAAAGATGAGGCCTGTAATTTTCATCATAGGTACACTTCAACTATGACAAACAAAATGAGAAAAAAAAAATCCTGAAAATCACCTTGTAGGATTTTTTATTAATTTATTTGAGAACTTGCACAATTGGTGGCTGACTAAATACTTTTTTGCACCACTGTAACTCCATTGTTGTGCATTTTATTCCTTGTGTTACTATTTATTTATTTAATATATTTTTTAAAACTCTGCATCGTTGGGAAGGGCTTGAAAGCAAGCATTTCACGGTCAAGTCTACACTTGTACACCTGAATTTATTCTCTGAATTCCTCTTGCTGATTAATACAACAAAACTGTTCAAGACACTTCTTGGTCCCATTTACTTTGACAACTCACCATTTTGTCCTTGACGTTGTCATTTCTACCCTCACTTTGGTACTGGAGAAATAAAAGAAAGCACGAGGACAATTAGTGAGATGAAGCCAGGGTAGGACGGTATGCCAATACATTTTCCTTTGGGGATCAAAAAAGCATCAATTGACTTTAGGGCATGTACCTCTTTCATAAAGCCCTTGCCCAGGCGTACGATCTTGGCAAAAAGGATGGGGTCATGGGAGAGGTGGGGCCCCAGGTAGCAGAGCATGCTGAACACATCCCTGCGCAGGTCCTCAAAGCTCTCTGCAGGCCTGGGGGCCCGCTTGTTCTTCAGGGGCCTCAACAAACATCCCTTGGCCCCTTTGGGGACCCCGGCTCTGCAAAGGGAAACAGGTGAGACAGGGCACAGAGTTTGTAGTATTTCGGCTGGCTGGCTGTGTATGTCGTGTTGTCGTGTTGTATTTAGGTAAATGTGTACATTTCTTCAGCTAATATGCAAAGAGCACAAAGTGAATCGAGGGGAGCAGGCGGGCACCTGCGGTAGAGTGGCTCCACAGTCAGATGCAGCAGCTGGCACAGCGCCAGAGCAATGGCCTTGTGAGAGGTGGCGTAGAAGGAGGGCATCTGGTCCATAATGCTTTGGGCATGGTGCCAGTCTCCGATCCTCAGCAGCGCTTCCAACAGACCCAGCTTCTGGTTATCAGGAGCCTGAGGGTAGAGGGGGAGATGCAGAGTGTGTGGGTGAGCTTGGAGCAGCAGTAGGAGTCTGAGAGCAGCTATGTCCTTAGGTTTATGACGGAGGAATCTTACAAAGTACAAAGCAGGCCCATTAAAAGAGGTTAAGGAGGATTTGCAAACAAAGCCTAGTGAGTAAATAATATTAGTGAGTAAATCATGAGTTGTAAATATATTAGTTTTTTAAATTATTATTTTTACCCCCTTTTCCTCCCAAATTTCGTGTTATCCAATTGGTAGTAGTTACTATCTTGTTTCATCGCTGCAACTCCCGTACGGACTCGGGAGAGGCGAAGATCGAGAGCCACGAGTCCTCCGAAACACAACACAACCAAGCCGCACTGCTTCTTGACACAATGCACATCCAACCCGAAAGCCAGCAGCACCAATGTGTCGGAGGAAACACCGTACACCTAGAGGCCAGGTCAGCGTGCACTGTGCCCAGCCCGCCACAGGAGTCGCTCGTGCGCGATGAGGCAAATTCTCCCTAACCCGGACGACGCTGGGCCAATTGTGCGCCGCCCGGTTCAAACCCAGAATCTCTGGTGGCAAAGCTGCCTTAGACCACTGCACCACCCGGGAGGCCCTATGAGTCGTAATTTTCTCCAGCAGCATTGGATGGGAACAAGGAACTGTAGAAATCTGTCATCGTACCTGACGCTGCACTTAATTCATGTGTGTGACTGACACAACCAACTGACACAGCATAGTAACAAGGCAGTGTTGTCAGGGAGAGGCTGAGTGTGGGATGAGTTAACTAGCTAGAGGACAAACTGATATTCCGCTCATCCAATGTCACTCATTTTTCAGGCTATTTTATAAAAAACGAAAAGCACTTACGTCAAACTATGAGCTTAATGTTGAAAGATGTTTGTGAATTTGCCTCCCAGTGTGTTGGAAAACAGACAGAACCAGGTTCTCCTCTAGGATATCCCTGTACTTAGCTATATTTTGTTTGATTTTTATCATTTTAAAAATCCCTAGTCATAAGCATACCCATAAGATGATGCAGCCACCATCCTGTTCAAAAGATGGAAGAGTGGTACTCAATGATGTATTGAGGACAGAGTTCATTTCTTTGCAGTTTTACTTTAGTTCTTTATTGCAAACAGGCTGCAGGTTCTGGAATATTGAATATTTTTTTTGGTTCAAGCCACTTGAAAAACTATTATTGAAACAGTTATTTGCTAAATATAGCATTAGCATGACGCGGGCACTCAGATGACAGATGCAATCTGACAATCTGGATCTTGGGCTGGAGGCGGAATTTATTTTAGAAACATGGCTCACAAAAGCCTTCAGTGTTGCTCTTCGTTACTTTTAACGTGTGGGAGGGAGGGGGGGCTGCTGCTGCAGCTTTAACTCTAACAGACCTCCTCTGGCCCATCAATCACTGTCTGTCTGTCAGTGGTGGTATGCACAGCCCTGCCTCAGACAAGACACTGACTGACACCTCATTAACACACAACAATAAAGCCTTTTCCCTTTCCATCAGCAGCACACAGAGGAAGCCTTATAAAGACTGGGCTTCATCAAGGCGATAAAAGAAGGACACTTAGTGGAAGTAGACCTGTGCTTTAGTGTGGAACAGTTACCCAAATGTGGAGACATGGATTTCAAATAGTAGAAATGTGTGCGAGTGTAACATGAGATTACTTTACCTTGTCATTCTTCTCTTCCTCCTTCTCTCTCTCCTTGTCTTCAGTCTTCTCGGAGGGCACCACCACCATGGTGAGCTTGCGGGCGATCTGCTTGGCCTCTGTGATTTCTCTCTTGTGCTCCTCTACAATGCTGGCATCCAGTGGCATCAGCTGGGAGGGCAACGCAGGCTCAGTCACACATCAGGTCACAATTTATAGCACCAGGCATTTAGATTTCTCTGTTGGATCACATGTTGCACAATCTGGCATGCACTGAGGACAACCAATGTTAGTCAAATCTTTGATATAAAATTATATACATATATACACATACCGTTATATACCTTTAGAAAGTATTCACACCTTTACTTTTTCCACATTTTGTTGTGTTACAAAGTGGGATTGAAATGGGTTTAATTGTCTTTTTTTTGTGTCAACGATCTACACAAAATATGTGCTAAAGAATTCTAACACAAGTAAAACATTTATAGAAAACTAATATACATTCATTAGACATTCAATCCCCTGAGTCAAATGGCAGTGATTACAGCTGTGAGTCTTTCTGGGTAAGTGTAAGAGCTTTGCGCGCCTGGACAATACGCACATTATTATTTTTTAATTCAACTCTGTCAAAATGGTTGTTGATCATTGCTAGACAGCCATTTTCAAGTCTTGCAATAGATTTCCATGCCGATCTAGGTCAAAACAGTAAATAGGCCACTCAGGAACATTCACCGTCTTCTTGGTATGCAACTCCAGTGTATATTTGGCCTTGTGTTTTAAGTTATTGTTCTGCTTAAAGGTTAATGTCTCCCAGTGACTGTTGGAAAGCAGACAACCAGGTTTTCATCTAGGATTTTGCCAGCGCTTAGATCTATTTAGTTTATTTTTAATCATAAAAAAACTCCCTAGTCCTTGTCAATGACAAGCATACCCATAACATGATGTAGAGTGGTACTCAGTGATGTGTTGCACCAAACTTAACACTTTGTATTCAGGACATAAGTTAATTTCTTTGCAGTTTTACTTTCATGCCTTGTTGCAAACAGGATGCATGTTTTGGAATAATTAGTATAGTGGATTGACTACAATGTTGTTGATCCATCCTTAGTTCTATCATATCACAGCCATTAAACTATGTTTTAAAGTCACCATTAGCCTTATGGTGGAATCCCTGACCGGTTTACCTCTTCTCCGGCAACTGAGTTAGGAAGGACGACTGTATCTTGTTTTACTCAAGTGCATTGATACACCATCCAAAGACTAATTAATAACTTCATCATGCTCAAAGGGAAATTCACCGTCTTCTTTTTATTAGCCATCTACTAATAGGTACCCTTCTTTCAAAGGCATTGAAAAACCTCCCTGGTCTTTGTGGTTGAATTGGTGTTTGAAATCCACTGCTCGAATGAGGGACCTCACAGATACTTGTAATTTGACTCAAGACATTTCAGATTCATTTGTAAAGATTTTTTTTTTTAAATATCCACTTTGACATTATGGAGTACTGTGTAGGCCAGTGATTTATTTTTTAATTTCAGCTCTAACAACAAAACGTGGAAGAAGTTGAGAAGGAACTGTATTATGTGAGACAATGCTCTGTAGGTGTGAGTTGAGATGCTTACGTGCACATAGATGTCCTCCAGCTCTATAAGGTTGTGATGCAAGAGGGCGGCAGCGATGTGGTAGAGTGACGTGGGAGTCTCCTCATTTGGCTCCTGGGAGGAGGTGGACAGTCAAGGAACACTCAATACATACCGAGGAATAGCTAATGGATATGGGGGGGTTCTAATACAAATCAGAGAAATTCACTCTGCCGTCTTTTGATCCCCTACTTGAAGCTAAAGTGTATAGTTCAGTGACTGGCAGCTAGGGATGCACATTTCGGTCAATTTTGCTTCTGGCTGACCAACCCTCATTAAAACAGTTTTTTTTTTTTTTTTTTAATCCCAAAACAGTAAAATGACATGACCAACAGAAAATACTATGTATACAAACAAGGAACGGACATGTTTCCTAAGAGCTTCATGAAAACATGCAAGAATAGCAAGCCTATCGTCTTATAGTCAAAAGGCTATAGCATATTACTGAAGATGCAACTGCTGTAATGAAGCAGCTAATAAAAAAAAGTTGTTTTCAAACATTTGCCAAAATGCAATTCAGGAGAAAACACCATTCTTAACAGAGCATCGAATGCGAGCGGTTCCATATGTGACCCGTTGCAGGTAACTAGGCGTATGTCGCGGGTCACCTAACAAGGCAGTCTGTCACATGTGACAGAGATGAAAATCTCAGCTAATAACTTAGAGGGGAATCTAATAGCAACAACTAGGACAGGTTGCTAATACGACTAGGATTCTGTTTCTAGATATGAAAACCAATAGAACAGGGGTCCTTGCTGGTTAATGGCATGAGTCTTTATGGAACAATTGTCTCCACATTTCTATGGTTGGATTTTGGCTAGGCTACTTTGAAGCAAGGTATAACAACTACACTGCCACAAGCGTACATTGTAAAGTGGTGGGTGACATGCTGATACCCTGCCTGCCGTTGACTAAATTCTACGCACATCGAATCGGAGGCACGCTTTAATTACGAGTTAAGAAATTAAAATGAGCTATTTTTAAATCTAGGCCTAGAAAAGAGTTGGCACCTGATTGCATTTAGAATTGTTATTTGTTGCTTACTGACTGGGCTTATAAAAGCATGATTCACTCCAGTACCAACTTTTTGAGGAGCTGTTCTCACACTGTCTGACAGGTGATAGGCCATTCCACTCTTCAAACTAGGCTCTTTATTCTGTGCACATGTGATAAGATACATGACAAGTAGCGGAAATACACAAGACAATTTATTATAACTACTAGGCAGGGTAGCCTAGTAGTTAGAGCGTTGGACTAGTAGGCGGAAGGTTGCAAGTTTAAACCCCCGAGCTGACATGGTACAAATCTGTCGTTCTGCCCCTGAACAGGTAGTTAAACCCACTGTTCCTAGGCCGTCATTGAAAATAAGAATTTGTTCTTAACTGACTTGACTGGTTAAATAAAGGTAAAAATAAATAAAAAATGTCCACTAAATGACCGTTTGTGGTTAACTGTTAACATCCCTACTGGCAGCACTAATATTCACATCAGGTCTGACTGCACCATTTCCCCTCATTCTTGCAGGTCAAGGGAGAATGTGCGCAAGACTTATGTTCATCAATAAGACCTTGAAGTATTTTTTAATTAATTTGGTTAAGGATTTGTCCGCTTCTTGGACAGGCAGCTCCCCACAAACACCAATTTGTACAGTTTATATCCGGCCAGTTTCAGACAGGCTGTAGAGTCAATCAATCAATCAAATGTTATTTATATAGCCCTTCGTACATCAGCTGATATCTCAAAGTGCTGTACAGAAACCCAGCCTAAAACCCCCAAACAGCAAGCAATGCAGGTGTAGAAGCACGGTGTGCAGACAGTCACAGTGGGGAGTCTGCTCTCTCACCTGGTTGAACTTGAACTTGAAGCCCAGGATGTGGCAGAGGGTGAGGGGTTCACACATATAGGACTTGATGAGGGGCAGGAAGAACTCGTCTTGGTCAGAGCGACACTCGTACACCTCCAGGATGATGTCCAGAACGCGGTTGGGGTCCAGATTGAAGCATCCTGCAGGGTGGAGAGGGGGTAAGGGTGTACAGATGACATTGAGTAACTTGGGTACAAAATAAGGCCATGTGTAATGTAACCCCCATTTGGGAGTCTAAATGTCTAAAAAATATATATTAACGTCCCATGCAACAATTCAATCCTCAATTTAAAAACTGTAAAATGCACTTCTGCCAAACTTAGAATCTCCATTACTTTCTTTGTTAGTCACAGATATTATACATACCCGTCACAAAAAATGCAGCGAGACTAAGAGTGCAACAAGGATCCGCTCCTTCTTGGCAGTGGAGAACGTGACGAAAAAGACTAGGGGTTTCATACCTATTAGGGACTTGATGCTCTCTAGGACGATGTGGCTAGTGATGTTGCCTGAGAGATCTTGGCCCAGCTCAGTGATCAGCTTGGCATAGCCCTCATTCTCTTCCCTCAGCAAGTTGAATTTCTGCTGCTTGTAACTATAAGGGGGCAGAGTGGAAAACAATACATAGGAGGCCAACCACTCACCATTAGATAAACAACTTCAAACTTTAGGCCCAAGCGTGAACACAAGTGATATTATTTATTGTGTTTCTAGTGTATTATAGGGTAATAGAACCCTATACAGCCTGAATAACCATGTTTTGCAGCAAGGTAGTGCATGAACAGTCAGAGAATATAAACAACTAAAGTTATGTAATTTCTCTACGTTCTGTGCTGACATTACATTTGGCATTTGTGGCAAAGCTCACATCCTATTGGGTAAATGGTCACATATTAAATGCTACAGCCACAGGCTGCGAGGCGGATAGCCCAGTGTTGGAGATGTAACTTTGGGTTAACGGCACATTCAGCCCTGACCTGGGAATAACAGTAGCTTACTCTAGTTCCGGCTACTTGGTCAGACCATTCAATTTATTACATTGTTGACTTTTGACACCGACCATTACAGGATTTTTGTTTTTTTACAGATGAAAATGAGTCACCGCTCCACTTACAATAGTTTGGTCTTGATTTTAACGATTTTCTGGTTGAACTGATGAGCTTGCTTTATGAGTCCCAGGGACTCCAGGGTCTCTGGGTCCAGCCTCTCCTTCAGGATGGCATCTGGCACAAAGAACTGAAGAGAGGGCAGAATGAAACAAACAAGTGTTATATAATCCCTCCAGGATTCCGCGGTTACAAACATTCCCAGCATATTGTGGGAGGGCTTGCAAATATGACCAATCACTGCACTATTCCTGCATAAAAGTCTAATGCAACATTATCTCAAACTGACCCATAACACAGTACAAAAACAGGGCTCACAATTTAAACCAATAAGCGCACATTTATCAAAAATATGGTTCAATCAAGCCACGCCTCAAACCTTTTTCCTCAGTGCATTTTCACAACGAATTGGACAAAAATCACTGCACATTGACATGCAAAATGCCAGAACTGCCACAGCAAAACCAAGCATTTTTGACAGCAATAATAACAAAAAAACCTTGTGAAATCCTGGAGAGACTGTATAAAGATTAGTAAATAGATCTCATATGGTTATGAATAGGGGTGAAAGTAGATTACATTTCTTACCGGTACGGGACACCAAAGAGCACACACATTCATTTTTTGTATAGCCTAGGTGTAATCATAGAATTACATATAGAATCCCTATTCATTTCATATGATCTCAGTGGGCCATGGACTAGTAAAGATATGCCATAACACTTAACATGCATTACCTTTTAACATAGACGGCACGTGGGTTTCAACTTTGGGGAAGATCATTTTCACCATAAACATGCACATTTATAATAAAGCATTCCATGTATCCTCGCATTTTCAGAATTATGTAAGTTAGTCTACTATTCCGAATGTGAGAATTAGAATGGAGTCATTATTTAAGCTAACACTAACTCCATCACTGTTGGCAAAAAATATATACTTCAATGCAGCACAAATGGGTGTAGAGTAGGCCTATCAGATACATGTCTTGTTGGCCTTTTATAAACACATTTCATTCAATTTTACTACTTTATATTCATCCGGAAAGTATTCAGACCCCTGCCCTTATCCACATTTTGTTAACATTACAGCCTTATTCTAAAATGGATTAAATAAAAATCCAATACCCCATAATGACAAAGCGAAAATAGGTTTACACATTTTTGTAAATGTGTTAAAAATAACAGAAATACCATATTTGCATAAACATTCAGACTCTTTGCTATGAGACTCGAAACAGAGCTCAGGTACATCCTGTTTCCATTAATCCTCCTTTAGATGTTTTTACAACGTGGAGTCCACCTGTGGTAAATTCAATTGATTGGGCATGATTTGGAAAAGGAGTCACCTGTCTATATAAAAAAGGTCCAACAGTTGACAGTGCATGTAAAAGCCAAGTCATGAGGTCGAAGGAATTGTCCATAGACAGGATTGTGTCAAGGCACAGATTTGGGGAAGGGTACCAAAAACTGTCTGCAACATTGAAAGTCCCCAAGAACACAGTGGACCCCCTCATTCTTAAATGGAAGACTTTTGGAACCACCAAGACTCTTCCTAGAGCTGGCCCCTCGGCCAAACTGAGCAACCGGGGGAGAAGGGCCTTGGTCAAGGAGGTGACCAAGAACCCGGTGGTCACTCTGACAGAGCTCCAGAGTTCCTCTGTGGAGATGGAAGAAACTTCCAGAAGGACAACCATCTCTGCAGCACTCCGCCAATCAGGCCTTTATGGCAGTGGCCAGATGGAAGCCACTCCTCAGTAAAAGGCAGCCCGCTTGACACCTAAAGAACACTTTGGCCTGAATGCAAAGCGTCACGTCTGGAAGAAACCTGGCACTATCCCCAAGGTGAAGCAATGGTGGTGGCAGCATCATGCTGTGGGGATGTTTTTCAGTTGCAAGGACTGGTGAGACCAGTCAGGACAGAGGGAAAGATGAACGGATAAAAGTAGAGATCCTTGATAAAGACCTGCTCCAGAGTGCTCAGGACCTCAGACTAGGGCGATGGTTCACCTTCCAACTGGACAATGTCCCTAAGCACACAGCCAAAACAACGCAGGAGTGGCTTCGGGACATGTCTCTGAATGACCTTCACCGGTTCAGGCAGAGCCCCGACTTTAACCTAATCTAACATCTTTGGAGAGACTTGAAAATAGCTGTGCAGCGACACTCCCCATCCAACCTGACACAGCTTGAGAGGATCTGCAGAGAAGAATGGGAGAAACTCCACACAACGTTGTGCCAAGCTTGTAGTGTCATAACCAAAGACTGGAGGCTGCAATCACTGCCGAAGGGGGTTTCAACAAAGTACTGAGTAAAGGGTCTCAATACTTAAGTAAATATATATTTTTTTAAATAAATTTGCAACAAAAGAAATCTAAAAAACGTTTTTTTTCTTGTTCATTATGGGGTAGTGTGTAGATTGATGAGGATAAAAAAAACTATAATACATTTTAGAGTAAGGCTGTAACGGAACACAATTTGGAAAAAGTCAAGGGATCGAAATACTTTCTGAATTCACTATATTAGCAGAATCTTATTACGACAAATGTTAGGGTAGCCTACTCTGCTGTCACCTGACAGATCAATAAAAACAATGTTATCTGATCCATATAAAAAGGCCTACAAAAAAAGGTGAGACACAAATACAATATGACATCTATCTAACCTGGAGGAGGAAATTGTCCAAAAACAACCAAAAAAGCGTTACTGACCCAATGATAAAGATATTCACTACGTTCACTCACTTCATAAAATAGGCTACTTACTGTTCGCTCACTTAAGTTAAGAATTTTGATAACTAAAAGACAGACTGGAGTCTTTTCATTGGCATCTCTTTACAGAAACATCCATTTGCTTTCCAAACTGTTTTCTGTAATTGTATTTACATTTTGCGATTTGCCTGGCTGGGTCTCCACTTTTCACTGACAGTCACAACTGAATCATCTATTTGGTACATGCTGTGCGCTGCCCAAATTGCGGGCCTTTCCATCTGTAGGTTATGCAATTTCAAAATAAACAATGCTAACGATCCTGTAGCCAAATCATACTTTCTGGTGTAGTTGCCCATTTTGAATGATTTTATTCATTTCTGTATAGACAGAGTAAGTAAGAGTAAGTAAGTAAGCCTATATAATTTTGGCAATTGAATTCAAGTTACATTAGGGAAAGCTTCCCATAGCTTTATAGACGTGTCGTCTATGCCTTTTAATGCGTCATAAACAACCAGTCATGATGTTTTCATCCGATTGTTTGACAATCACTTAACAAAGGGCCCCAAGAGGCTACCCGCGCACATTCATCCACTCACAAATCAATGGAAAGAGCCATCCGTTACAAAACACCTACGTGTACTGTAATTACATTCTGTGAAGGCCTACACGTGTAGCCTGAATTGACAAGATGCATAACCGGGTGGAAGCCGGCTAGTGATGGCTATTTAACAGTCTGATGGCTTTATGATAGTCTTTCGGTCCCAGCTTTGATGCACCTGTACCGATGTCGCCTTCTGGATGATAGCGGGGTGAACAGGCCGTGGCTCAGGTGGTTGATGTCCTTCATGAACTTTTTGGCCTTCCTGTGACATCGGGTGCTGTAGGTGTCCTGGAGGGCGGGCAGTGTGCCCCCAGTGATACGTTGGGCAGACCGCATCACTCTCTGGAGAGCCCGTTGGTTGCGGGCGGTGCAGTTGCTGTACCAGACGGTGATACTGTGAAAATGTGTGAGGGTTTTAGGTGCGAAGTCCAGGACCCAATCCACATGGGGCGGCAGGTAGCCTCGTGGTTAAGATCATTGCGCCAGTAACCGAAAGGTTGGTGGATCGAATCCCCGAGCTGACAAGGTAAAAATCTGTCGCTCTGCCCCAGAACAAGGTAGTGAACCCACTGTTCCTTGGCCATCATTGAAAATAAGAATTTGTTCTTAACTGACTTGCCTGGTTAAATATATTTTACAAAAAGTTGCACAGGGCAGGGCCCCGAGCTATGGTGTTGAATGCTGAGCTATAGTCAATGAACATCATTCTTACATAGGTACTCCTCTTGTCCGGATTGTGCAGTGCGATGGCAATTGCATCATCTGTGAATCTATTGGGGCGGTAAGCAAATTGAAGGGGGTTTAGGGTGTCGGGTAAGGGGAAGGTGATATGATCCTTAACTAGCCTCTCAAAGCACTTCATGATGACAGAAGTGAGTGCTACGGGGCGATAGTAATTTAGTTCCGTTACCTTTGCTTTCTAGAGTACAGGAACAATGCTGGACATCTTCAAGCAACTGGGGACAGCAGACTGGGATAGATCAAATATGTCGGTATTCACTCTAGCTAGCTGGTCTGCGCATGCTCTGAGGAAGCTGCTAGGGATGCAGTCTTGGCCGGCAGCCTTGTGAGGGTTAACATGTTTAAATGGTCTTACTCACGTCGGCCACGTAGAAGGAGAGTCCACAGTCCTTGGTAGTGGGCCGCGTCGGTGGCACTGTATTATCCTTAAAGCGGGCGTAGAGCGTTTAGCTTGTCCAGAAGCAAGACGGTGTCCGCAATATGGCTGGTTTTCCCTTTGTAGTCCGTGATTGTCTGTAGACCCTGCCACATACGTCTCGTGTCTGAGCTGTTGAATTGTGACTCCACTGTCTCTGTACTGATGTTTCTCCTCTTTGATTGCCTTACGTTGGGAAGAAGTACACCGTTTGTGTATTCCCAGTCACCTTGCCATGGTTAAATGCAGTGGTTCGCACTTTCAGTCTGCCATTTATCCATGGTTTCTGGTTTGGGTAGATTTCAATAGTCACAATGGGTACAACATCTCCTATAATCTTCCTGATGAACTCAGTCACTGTATCCGTGTATTAGTCAATGTTATTCTCAGAGGCTACCCGAAACATATCCCAGAATGCGTGTAAATGCCTATTATCTTTTGGCATTTTGTGTTAATTGTGATGGGCTACACCGTACTGGTAAAACATGAGCCTCACTATTTATTTGGCCGGAACGCCGTACCGGACCAGCCTACTTTCACCCCTGGTTATGAATTACAGAAAATGTGTCATTTGTGAAGAGAATCAAATGTTACTATAATTTATATTAAGAGTCAATAGCATTTTTTAAAAAGTTTGTAATTCAAGCTTGACACTCAAATACTGTGTTTTTGCCTTGCAGTAGGAAATACAGACAAAGGCTGAATTTTCTATGATCAATACTGCCACCTAGTGAAAGTTGACATCTCATGAGAATGTATTTTTGTTCATCCCAATAACTTGAAACACACTTACCAGACACGCTCCCACTAGCTGGGTGTAATGGTCACGTTTGTTTTTTTCCTCTAAAGAGCTGGTCTCTATGTCTGTCAAAATAACAATTGAAACATTACAATATCATGACTACAATTAGGCAACACATTTAGGCATTAAATTGCAAATGACTGTCACAATATGCCCAAACTGAAGTCAAACCCACCTAGTATACTGAAAACATCTGCTAAAATGGATGGCATGTCATCCCGCAGATCCTGGAAATAAACAAGAAATAAGACGCATTCAAAACGGGCATTAAAAATGTAAATTCTTATTGACTTTTGTTTGCTGATACAGAAGTTCCAGAAGTGGTGTTTAGCTTTCTTCACAAGCAAAGCACACTGTTTCTGTCTGAAATTAATGAATAGGCAGAAGAGGACTGTTTTATTATGGCGCAGCTGCAAGTGTACCTTCTCTGCATGTTCCTAATGATAGCGTCTGTGCCTCTATTCGTAACATTACAAAAATCCCACATTCCAGGGAACAGAGAAAAAACTTGTAGACTCATTGAGTTGTAACATTACTCGATCAATTTGAACAGCTGCTAAAGGAACCTCCGATTAGGATTGTATATTTTTCTCCCTCTTAAAAATAACCAGAAATCAAGAACTAAATGCACATCACTCCTCAATTGCAGATACTAGTCAATGTTTTCACAAAAAGGACTCTCCTATGACACAAAACCCTCATTTCGTTATTGCACTAACGCATGGAAGATTTTCTGTGATGAAAGACATTGCAGAGAATGAGGACATCAAAAGGACTATACATACCATCATGTCACAGAGGACGCTAGCAGAAAGGTCCAGCTTGAAGTTCCCCTGTATGACATGCCAGCAGAGTTCATACAAAGCTGCCTGTATATCTAGACAATAAAAAGAAGAGGCAAACAGGCTGAGAATTACTCTCAATACAATGTATCAGTATAACCCCCATTTCACAAACGGCCAACCGAAGAGCTGTTGAGGCTCATTATGATGCTATATGAACATTACATGACACCTGACATAGCGAGACCCCATCATTGAATGAATATTACCTTAAATTACCTTGAATAATATCTTAACTTAATTTGCAAAGACTCAATTGTTGCAAAACTAACATGTATACTGTTCTTTCAAAGAGCACAGATGGGTACTTTCATTTTTGAGCTTACCTTTTATTGTGCTGTCATGATTTGTTTTGTATGCAAGATTCTTACATAGTTGTACACTGAAAAGGAGGGGGAAAAGGTGATTATTTACTATACATGATCTAGTTTATTTTCAGTGACTTGTAAATAGTTTTCCAAATGACCATAGAACAGTTAGTAGTGTGCTGTAGTATGTGTACATAATTTGTACAGTACGTGTTGCAGATATGCAAAATCTGCCTTATGTCAACCCCCAATATTAACGCTGCATATTACACTGTAACTGTTTGAATACACCATTCTGAGCATTTGACACTTTAAAACATAGTCCAAAATTCTTAACGTCCAGTTACTAGAGCTTGATGACTAAATTCTTATCAATGCCAACTGTTGCCAATTATTTAATCAGCAGAAATCACACCCATACTACCAAATTCAGACGACGACATGTTTTCAATTCTAGCTAGCTAATGTTTTTGTGTAGCAAGAGTCAGGTGGTGGTACCATTAGCTTGCTGGGAACGACACCTGCTCGTCGAACATATCATTCTAAAATCATGGCCATTAATATAGAGTTAGTCCCCCCTTTGCTCCTATAAACAGCCTCTACTCTTCTGGGAAGGCTTTCCACTAGATGTTGGAAATTGCTGCAGGGACTTCCTTCCATTCAGCCACAAAAGCATACTTGAGGTCAGGCACTGATGTTAGGCCTCGCTTGCAGTCTGCGTTCCAATTTATCTTAACAGGGTTTGATGGAGTCGAGGACTGGCCTGGACAGATTCCTGACAAGTTATTCAACAACGATCTCAACAATCCATTTCTCTATGGACCCCGAATTGTGCACAGGGGCAGTATCATGCTGAAAAAGGAAAGGGCCTTCCCAACTGTTGCCACAAATTTGGAAGCACAGAATCATCTCGAATGTCATTGTATGCTGTAGTATTAAGATTTCACTGGAACTAAGGGGCCTAGCCCGAACCATGGAAAACAGCCTCAAAACATTATTCCTCCTCCACCAAACTTTACAGTTGGCACTACACATTCGGACATTCAGCTAGAGTTCTCCTGGCTTCCGCCAAACCCAGATTCGTCTATCGGACTGCCAGATAGTGAAGCGTGATTCATCACTCCAGAGAAAGCATTTCCATTGCTCCAGAATCCTTATGACGGGCGAGCATCACACAAATCTTGGCATTGCGCATGGTGATCTTAGGCTTGTGTGCGGCTACACGGCCATGAAAACCCATTTCATGAAGCTCCGGACGAACAGTTATTGTGCTGACATTGCTTCCAGAGGCAGTTTGGAACACTGTAGTGAGTGTTGCAACCGAGGACAGAATTTTTTACAAGCTTCAGCGTTCGGCGGTCCCATTCTGCGCTGTTGTGGCCTACCACTTCGCGGCTGAGCCGCTGTAACTCCTAGACGTTTCCACTTCACATCAGCACTTCCAGTTGACCAGGGCAGCTCTAGCAGGGCAGACATTTCAGGAACTGACTTTTGAAAGTCAATGAGCTCTTCAGTAAGGCAATTCTACTGACAATGTTTGTCTATGGAGATTGCATGGCGGTGTGCTCGATTTTATACACCTGTCAGCAACGGGTGTGGCTGAAACAGCCGAATCGACAAGTTTGGAGCGTTGTCCACATTATGTTGGCCATGTAGTGCATGTGAGCGAAACCCGCATGTTGTGATGCACATGCATGCAATAATAGTATGAGTTAGCTAGCTCACTGGTCACTAAGTCAACTTGCCAAATAGATAGGTATAGAGGTAGCTAGCTAACTATAGTAGGTAGGTTAGTTAGAACGCACAGGGTCAACCATCAGGCTAGCCTGCATCAATAATAGCTGACTAGTTAGTTCGTCCACTGCACTGGCTTTCAGGGCTAAGCTAACTAGTTAGCTGCCTCGGAGGACAGACGGACTCAAAAGTTAGTTAGCTTGCTAGTTAGCATCTAATGGCCCGGGCCAGTGTTGCAGTACATGGATTGTACAAGTGCTTTACCAAATTAATTACTTAAAACAACACTATTGAACTGTAGCCAACTTTATCTTACTATTATGAAATAGTTAGCACGCTAGGTTGGCTAATTCACGTCGCGAGTTAGCCCGGTCTCTTACAGGATAACTATGGGAACCGGTTGCATGGCTCAACAACCCTCATGGAAAACGAAATACCAAGACATTCGTCTTCATAATTTAACAATATAATAAAACTTACAACTCGTGTTTTCCAGATTTCTCCCAGTTTTTGATCCAATCAGCAGGGACGATACGTGTCGCCATCTTCCCCCACAATACCACACATAGCCCGGATGTTTAGCTGAATGCACAATAATGAAAACTAGTGCATCGTGGGACGACGAGTCAATTTGAGGTCTTCCAGTCAGTTTACCACAAATAAACGTTGGAAGCCTAAAATTACAACGCTACAATAATTAACGTGTAAGATTTTATGTAGATTAGTGTAAAGATAATCAATTATGTTGAACAGATCCACTGGGTTTTTGGCTTGCTTAAGCGTCTCTATCACTTCAAGTCGTCAGAGCATGTGTTCAGTTCATGATGGGCATGTGATGCTAGGAGCCTCTCAATTTCAGTTTATGAACAGTATTCAGACAAATTCATGGCAGAGGTGAGCACAAAGGATTTAAAGGTAAACTCCAGTTTACCCACTGTCTCTTGGGATGATTTGTGTGTGGGCGTTTGTGCATACATTGAATTCTCACATTATCCACAACCCCATTACTGTAACAGTGGCTTCCTTATTCTTTAAAAAAGACCCACATTCACCCCTTAGTGATCTACATGATCACCATCCTAATAATGACACCATTGTAACAACCCCTGACACAGGTGATTCAAACCAGTCACACAACCAGTGACTATACTGCACTCTGTCCCGTAGACATTTCATTTCCGTGTAAATAGGCCTACAAAATACTAGTAACACTTAATTCAAATCATCACACAATTGCAGGGGTTTATTTTGTTCAAAAAGTTACTGGTCTCGAGACATAAATACAAACCATAAATGGAACAGTGGACTTTGTAAATAGAATAAAAAAAACGTTTCATATACATTTGAATATATATAATATATGTATGTGTATACATACACATTTAGACATATGCACACACTTTCAGCAGTTCAATGCAAGGACAACAGAAAGGTAAATATCAAAATGACAGTATGAAGCCTACATAAGATTTAAGCAAAACAACTATGCATTAAAATTATTTTTTTTAATTTGTCTAACATTGCTACAATGTAAATAATAAAAAATATACAATTCTCCGGTTTGTAGTTTTGTATTTAGATTTTGATATAACATTTTAGCTTTTGAAAATGGAGAGGCTGTGTTTTAAGCTGTTGTGACTGTATAAAACTATAATTTACAATATTCATGATTACAGTTTTATTCCTCCAGAAAAGCTTGTTGGGAATCTGCAAACCAAAGTACATAGAGGTAAAGAAAAGTTATTAAAACAAAAATCCTTAGAAAAGACAAACAAAACATTTACCATTTAAATATAAATACAAATTCAAAGGTAAATTATTATGCATAACTGCACATTAATTAGGTTAATTTAAACCAGTTTACATTCTATTGAACCTTTTCCTAAATTAGACTTCAAATTAACTAAAACTGAGCAAATATAAAATGAGCACCGATTCACAATATATTACACATTTTTATAATTGTATAATATATAATTATATATTATGATACCATAATAGCTAACCCAAACTCTTAAATGTGGTATTTTAGAAACATTCTATAACAAGCTCTCTTACAGACACAACACAGTGGTACAACAGAGAATATTTTGACCACTCTTTTATACAAACCCTCTGCACACTATACTTTTGTACCACTCTTCAAAAGCATTCAAAATCATCAAACCTTTAAAAGTGATTCAGAATTTAAACTAAGCTTGTCAATGGGTCAAATGGCATTTGGGCATTATCAGTTCACCAAGAGGTCTCACCTATAACATTGGAAAAAAGAAAAACTGCAGGCCACATCCATTATTACACACCGGAAATTCCATTACAAAGGTTATTTTCTGTACTCTATACGAGTATTAACATGATTATAAAGTACTGATTTACATCTGATTGTCATTACAAAATACCTATAAATCAAAGTATTCTATAAGTTATAAAAGCAGAACAGACAAACCTCTAAAAAATAATGACAGAGAGAGAATTCTGAGAACCCTGTATTTCATATTTGCGGTAAGGCCTTCCAACAATATGAAGACATTTCACATTTTCTCCTACTGTATATGTTTTAATATATGGCTACATGTCATGCCCGGTTTTATATTTTAAAAGTATGTCAGCAACTATGTATTTACATGAGACAAAAACATGCCCATTGATCGACAAAATAAAAGTGAAATTCAAACATGATGACGAATGTGCAACCATTGATGCCTCATAAGCAAATAGTCCCATGAGCTTATTTTATTAAAACAATTCTCTACAGAGAATACTTCTTGTCATCAAAACATTTTCGGTAACAACACAGTGTCCTCTTCACGCAGATCTACCATAATCAGCTTAGAACATTGAAACATTGAGGACCTAAAAAGAAAGAAAATACTGCATTTAAATTTTTAGTTACTTGCTGTATAATATGGAAAATAATTAGAGAATATGAGTATAGCCTTTCCATATGTATACCAAAGACATTAACTAGGTATCTGGATTTCACTTCGGTACTGCCACTGTTATTGTTGATCATATTGTTTTTTGTACGTGATCTTTAACAATGAAGATATCACTGTACTCTCAATAACAAACCAATACCCACCGAATCATCCATGATCGAAGAAGGATCGAAGTAGTCTGGCTTCAGCTCTGATCTCTCTCGGCGATTTTTAGATGGTGGCTAAACAATAAACAGCCAAGTAAGAAAGAAGAGACACCAAGGCAGTAATATTCATAAATGCACAACTTGTGAGAAAATAAACATCTTTATGATGTATGATGTATTTTACCAGATCAATATCCATAGTGTCAAAATCCATGCCCTCGTTGAGATCTTCCAAACGGTCCTCTGATGACATCATTACATCCTCTACTATTGGCTCCTCATCATCCTCCATGAGTCCTGAACCGCGGCGGCTAGATGGTCAAAGACATGACCACAAATTACTACATACATTACACATGACAGTAAGTACTACACTGGGGTTGAAACACCACTGTGGTCTGGAAGAGAAGTGCAGTCTTACATTGCATTCTGCATGTGGCTCCTCATCTTGGCATACTGCATGCTGGCTCGCTCCTGTTGCTGCCGGGCCTCTGCCTGCTGTCTCTGGGCTAGCATCCAGGTCACCTGGGTACTGAAAACAGAGTCAGACACATTAATACGGACAGTCATACTTAATCAAACGAGAGGCGAACTACAGCCATTTCATTGAAGATATCATTCATTTTGATAACATTGCATACATAGCTAAGTAACATTACATTATAGATTTTTTACATTTTAGTTCTTTAGCAGATGCTCTTTTCCAGAGCGACTAGGGTTAAGTGGGTTAAGTGCCTTGCTCAAGGACGCATTGACAGATTTTTCACCTAGTCGGCTCGGGAATTCGAACCAGCAAGTTTTCATTTTCTGGGCCAACGCTCTTAACCACTAGGCTACCTGCCGCCCTACAATGGATGGCCAAAGATACTCGTGAAAATCAAAAGGTGTTGAGCCATAGAAAGGTGTTCCGTACTTGTAGTCCATGGGGGTCTGATGGTGATGCTGTTGGGGGGGCAGCTGTTGGTGCTGCTGCTCTGATGTCATAGCATAGGCACCCATGTAGCTCTCCTCTGGCCTCATTTTCTTGGGGTCCCTCAGCACAGTGGAGGTTAGATGTGGCGAGGGCATCATCACTGGCATCTGCACGTTCTGCTCCTGGTTCATCCACACTGCGTCTGTGCTGCAGCTGCTACTCTCCTCTGCTGAAATAGCAAGGTTTTCATAGGGTTGTTATATAGTGAGCAGACCACTCACTGCTCAGGTAGAGACATCTTAGCGTATTGGCTTTTTATAAAGCCAACGTCAGATAACATCTAGCAAACACTCAATTCATTAATGTCTAAACTTCATTCGGCAAGTTATTTCCCCAAGTGAAAATCTAATGGCACAAAGCAGGTGGCATATTCTGGAACACAATTTGTTGTGTACAAAACATTAGGAACACCTGCTTTTTACATGTCATAGACTGATCAGGTGAAAGCTATGATCCCTTATTGATATCACCTGTTAAATCCACTTCAAATCAATGTAGATGAAGGAGAAGAGACAGGTAAAATAAGGATTTTTAAGACTTGAGACAATTTAGATATGATTTGTGTGTGTGCCATTCAGAGGGTGAATGGGCAAGACAAAATATTTAAGTGCCTTTGAACGGGGTATGGTAGTAGGTGCCAGGCGCACTGGTCTGGGTCAAGAACTGCAACTCTGCTAGGTTTATCCCACTCAACAGTTTCCTGTGTGTATCAAGAATGGTCCACCCCCCAAAGGACATCCAGCCACCTTTTCACAACTGTTGGAAGCATTGGAGTTAACATGGGTCAGCAGCCCTGTGGAATGCTTTCAACACCTTGTAGTCCATGCTCAGACAAATTGAGACTGTTCTGCAACTCAATATTAGGAAGGTGTTCGTAATGTTTTGTATACTCAGTGTATATCATAACACTAAACATTGAGCTTTCAGGTTTAACACAAGTGTATGTTGCCCATGCTGTTCTGTGGCTCGGTGTCGGCCCCTCACCTTCAGGCAGTTTCCTCTTTCCGGTGCTGGCTGGCTTGGCCTTCTTGGTCCTGATGCTGGAACTTCTGCTGCTGTAGCCGCTGATGACAGACATGGTGTCGTCGTCCCCTCCGGCCTGCAGGGAGTTCCTGTAGGAGATGAGGGGCAGCCAACAGTCCTCTCGTTGCAGGGCCATCTGGAAGGTCATGAACCGCTCCAGGTAGAGGTGACTGCAGAGGACAGAGGACCACAAATCAACATCCATGATCTAGTGTAGCTGTGGTCTGTCTGGCTAAGGATAATACAGTCACTAATGATTTGACTGCACATAGCACTAAGTATAACAGTTTCCTCTGACTTACACAGTCTTCTTGTCCTGACGGAGAAGTTTGGAGGAAAACTCGCTGAGTATGTCCAGGAAGGCAAGGTTGAGAGGAGGGTTTCCCTCTCCCTGGGGACTGGGCTCCTTGAAGGCAAACTCGATTCCATCCCTGCAGCAAGTGTAGCACAAGACAAAATGTTTAGGAAGGAATGGATTGAAGTATTGAGCTGTAAATACTTTAACAGTTCTGGGAGGTTGAGAAGCCTCAAATAGAAGCATGCCTGCAGAGCTGTTAAACCTTTATGTATTGATTCCTACACAGAGGATGAGTTTCACATTTGCAGCAGGCTTACTTGTGTAACATGGCAATAGCCTCTCTGGTCTTCAGCTGATCCAGGCCAAAGGTCAACGAGAAACGTCGGGCCAGTTCTTTAATGCCGCAGAAGGACGACGACGAGCGGTCAAAGTTGCAGCCGAGGTCAGATAACATCTCATTGAAAAGCTAAAAAGAGAAAAGTGTTGCAACTTTTAAAAAACAATGATCAAAACCACTCACATTGTCACAAAATGAAGACAATGATCAAAACCACTCACATTGTCACAAAATGAAGACAATGATCAAAACCACTCACATTGTCACAAAATGAAGACAATGATCAAAACCACTCACATTGTCACAAAATGAAGACAATGATCAAAACCACTCACATTGTCACAAAATGAAGACAATGATCAAAACCACTCACATTGTCACAAAATGAAGACAATGATCAAAACCACTCACATTGTCACAAAATGAAGACAATACTTTAACTGAATGTTAATTTCGCCATAGCTCTTACCTGCTGCAAACTCAGAATGAGGGTCTTGGCACACTGGATCTTGTCAATTTGTCTTGTTTTACTCATCGTTTCCTTGATGATATCTCCATAGTCATTGTAGTACTAGAGAGAAAAACACATTTCATCTTTTAGGAATAGCACAACATTACATTTTTCTTTTAAAAGGTCTAAATATGGTTGGAGGCCAGACATACCCTCATGTACTGCTTGAAGATATCAGCTCCAGTGTTCATCTCCACTACATTGTAAATGATCAGTTTGCAGTACGCTGCCAGCAGGTTACGTCTCTTGTGTAAAGCCTCGATTTTACTGGCTTCATCATCTTGCTGCCCATCTGATAAAATGAAGAACACTGAGGTAACCCCTTGCAAAACTTTAACATTCCTGTCTCCATATAATGTGTTCGCTTTAACTCAGAAACAGCTCTGGTGTTTTAACTTGTGTGTGCACTATTCACATTAAAAGCCATTCTCAGCTGTCTCCTTGTGTTGTGACTAGCTGCCAGGTGGGCTGTGTGGATGTTCAGCCTGTGCTGTGTGTGTGGGGAGGGGGGATCTGTCTGGCCTGTGTTGTTACTGTCTGCCATTGGGCTGTGTCTGACCTGTGCTGTTGTTGTCATCGTCCTGGTCGATAAAGACGTGGTCCAGGATGAAGTTGAGCAGCTCTGCCTGTAGGGGGGAGTCTGGAGTGTAGATCAGAGCCTCCAGCTGCTCCCGGCCCGACGACACTATCTGGTGGCTGAAGATCATCAGGGCGTCACACAGGATGGTGAAGGCCTGGAACACAGTCAATCAATCAATCACACAACACCCATCCACGTCAACAGCTGTCACACAGTGCTTTACAGTAATCCAGGAAAATACAACAGAGCAGCAACTCCTCAGCCCTCACTTAACAGTGAACACACAGCTACACAGTCAGGCAACAGACTGACATGACGTAGGACAACCCACCTGCTCTTTGACAGTGGTGTTGACACTGGTGAGGTAGCGTTGACACATCAGACAGAAGGCCCTCATCTGCTTCCTCAGGGTGACCATGTTCCCCTGGAAACCATTTTACAGACACAACTTGTAACTCCGCCACACAGGGGTGTATAGTCACAACCATTGGCAGACACTGGATAGTTATTAGTCACTGATAACAACAGTGTGTGTACCTTTGTGGAGCTGCCCTCTGAGACCTTGGCTAGGTGCCACAGAATGATGTAGTGTGTGCACTGCATCGCATGAATTACAATCTGGGAAAAAGAGAGTATTACAAGGTAAGTGATAGTAAACAGTGGAGATGAATGTCAAACATTTCAGGGGTAGGTGGGTTTGAGGGGATAAAAGGGTTATGGTTTAGGTACCTGCTCAGGCATATCTCCATTCTGAAGTCCTGTGTTTAATAGCTTATAGTTGCTGGTGAACAGGTCCCATTTAGAGAGGTCATGTGCACTGAAGAGGAGAGAGAAACACAGAATCTAGTCAGATAAGGAGTTCTGATTTATCTACCGTTCATTGGCAAATGTTTGGATGACACATTACTTGTTTAATCTTGCTCAAGGCCTTACTTGTGGAAAGCAGTGATCCTCTTTAATGTGGACAGGACCTGGTAGGCATCATCCTCATCTGGTTCCTCACCCTGAAACAACAGATAACTAGGTTGTGAAATCCTACACAGCCACGTATCACTCAATTTACAGTCCCAGTTTAAATCAACACCAATCTGAGTACTACCCTAGAACACTCATTTTTCTTTGACAAATAGTCTACAAAGATTAAAGACAGGCAATGTCCTTATGCATTGCCAAATCTGCCATAGAAGTTTTCAATCTGACAGACAGACTGCTCAGTCTCTAAGCCACTCAGCCAGCTAAACATAGAATAAAATAGAATACAATAGACATTTTATGTATCTCTAGACATCTGAGCCCACCTCCAGCAGGAAGTCCTCCAGGAGTCTGTTGAACTTGTCCACCAACTCGTCCAGTAGCTGGGACCTGGCGATGTCCACCCTGTTGAAGATGGTGAACTCTTCGTTGCAGAGAGAGTGGTAGGTCATGGAGCACGCCTCCAGCACGTCGGTCTCTGTGTGCTTCTCCACCACCTCCCTGATCTGACGCAGCAACGACTCCAAGTGCTGCACACAAACAGAAGACAAAGGTCTCTGTTTGTGGCGAGGTCTCAAACTATATTCTGCCACAATGGCCATCTGAATAATTGCCTGTTAACAATCTAAGGTGCGGTAGGATTAGTTATGCTCCAGGAATATCAGATGATTCACAAACCTTTTCCAATCGACCAGTGGTGTAGATCTCCAGGTCAAAGAACTGCGGTAGCTGCAGTAAGTTGGTCACCTTCTCAGCATCAACGGAGTACTGTGAGGGTAAGATGGAGAGGGTGAGGGGAGCTACAACAAGAGACCTAGCGTTGAGTAATACTGCATCATTCTGGCAGTCCCAGGGTTTGAGTTATATATAGAAGCTGTGTATAGACTATAAAAAGTGACAGTCATATACACAACTTGATAACTGACCTTGGCCAACAACAGAGGCAACGCCACAGCAAAGATCTCAGTGATTCTCGTCCGGTCATCCAGCTGGGTTTTCTTTTCTTTCGCTGTCAGGACCTAGGAGGATTTTCAGAAGAGCACAATCACATCACAATCATGAGAATGGCTTAACCAGATAAACTTCCAAAAGGACTAATTGAAGGTACAAAATGAGTTGGAGCACTCAACAAAAAAAGGCAGAACCGTCTGTCACCTGTTAGCTCCCTGTACAATGGATTAAAGTGAGCAAAATGTAATCAATCGCTGGCTTTTCTTGTTGAGTGCTCCATCTCCTTTTTACCTCAAATTAGTACTTTTGGAAGTTTTTCTTGGTGAGCCATTCTGGTGATTTTTGTCATTGAACACCCCTCCTTCCCTTTGCTAAAGCGCAACGGCCCACCTGAACTCACATTACAATAATGTTATATGACAGATTTTTTTTATAAAACCTCATATCTGAGTGAATGTTCAAACATGCCTTCTGAAAATAAAGCCTTGAGAGCTCACTAGTACTAGAGTTGACCGCTGAGGGGCTTACATTGGAAAATGCCAAGCAGCACTCACCCTCTTCCCAGTGCCTCTGCCCACTGGAGGGTGGCACTCACAGGCCTGGCGGATGGCACACAGCATGATCTCTATCAGAGCAGTCTCCTGGTGGTCTGTCAGGGCTGGACAAGACAAAACATGACTCTGTGTGTGTGTGTATGTGTGTGTGTGTGTGTGTGTGTGTGTGTGTGTGTGTGTGTGTGTGTTGCGCCTCCTTACCTTCCTCCCCTGGCATGGGCTCATCCAGTAGCAGGCTGATCATGCTCTCCCAGTCTTTGAGCAGCTCCCCTGCACACTCCCACAGGCTGTCCACCAGGTAGGCCCCGTGCTCATGGAGCTGCAAACGTTCAGAGGTTATCACAACTGAAACACGTCACTAGTCACTTTACCCCTACCTATATGTACATAGCTACTTCAACTACCTCGTACCCCTGCACATTGACATGCTACTGGTGCTCCCTGTATATAGCCATGTTATTCACTGTGTATTTGTCGAGTCACTACTGTATCTCTATTTTTGTTATCATTAACTCTTCGTTGTTGGGAAAGGGCCCGTAAGTAATCATTTCACAGTTAGTCTACACATGTTGTTTACAAAACATAATTTAAAATGTGACTTTGATTTGTGCCCCAAGTAGGTCACTTCAAACAGAGACAGACTCTTCATGGAGCCTGAACACACCTCACTCTCCAGGAAGAAGAAGACGGTGGTCTTGATGAGGTTCCCGTTGAGGCTCTGCCTGCCCCTCCTGGGCATCCCTTCCTCCTCTGGACCTCGATGGCTGAAGAGCCTATGGACATGGCAACATTGAGGTAAGGTTAAATGCAGCTGGATAATCTAAAAAATATAGATCTGTTTCTCAGCCTTAAGGCATTACCAACCCAAATGGGGCTTTAATCACAATTTCATAAGAGTATTTTTCAGCTTCCACCACAGCTTTAGAGAGCCAGTGTGAGACCTACTTCTTATAGAGGAACTCTCCTGCAGCCACAGCCACAGGTCGATGGGCAGAGTAGACCAGATGGTAGACACTCTCACAGTCCTCTGCTGTCAGGACCTCATCACTGCTACTGCAATGAGAAAACAACACACAGGTCTGTAAGGTCTCATCGTCATCGGCGAAGGGTCAGGAGTGCATGGAGGGCTGGACACTATAATACGTGGGCTAACGTTGTGAAGGATGAGCAATTATAGACATGATTTGTAGACAAGGTTACTCACTGCAAGACAAGAGTCAGAAGTTTTATGGCTTGCACTGCAACATCATACTCCTTATCCAGAGCCATCGACACAATGCGGTCCTGTCAATGACAGTAAAGTCAACATCTGGCCAACCATGATGTGTGTATGTTATGTACAGGATTTCCCAGTCAGTGGTGTGATGGGGGAGCGTCTGACCTACCTTGAAGCGGCTGGTGAAAAGCTCCAGTCGAGTGTTGAGCTCCCGGTTATAGTACAGGCCTTGGAGCGCAGTCAGACACCTGAGGCGCACTTCTCCTTGCTGCGATCACAGGGAGGACAATGTCCAAACCACAATGTTCAAACCTCAATGCTGTAGCTTTTCAACTCTGATAATATACCTACTGTTGAAACACACAGTAAATGACTACCCGCAACATGCTATACAACTCCCACAAATGTGATTTGACATATTGCATGGCTCACCTTGTCATGCATGGTCCATCCAACATACTTCAGATAACTGTCATTGAGAAAAGCATCGCTGTACATCTTCATCCATACCCCAATCTCCTCAATGCAGATTGCCCGGACCTCAGCTATAGCATCGCTGATAAACAGAGAAATGTCCAGACTTATTCACAGCCCCCCATTACGCTCAATGATCAAATCAATTATTTGATATCTTACGGTAGGTAGGGCAGTTAATATTGATGTCATTAGAAAGGCTTAAGTGGTACAACCAGAGGCAGTTCTACTTAGATCAGAGATCAGTGCACCATGGTGTGCCATGATGAGCTGTTCTGCCTTAGCAACCGTTGCTGCCTGTTGTTTAGCACAAGAGGGCACCCTAAAGCCTTGGAACAGCTCAGTGAAAGACCAGCCTGCACATCTCAGAACTGCTTTAAGCCTTCCATGCATCTGAAGTCTCTCTCAATGTCAGTACCTGAAGTTGGTTTTCACACAGTGATCAAACTCTCTGACATCAAGTGAATGCACTCACAGTTCTCTTTTTAGACTCCTCTTTAAAAATCTACTACAAAAACACCATTCATAATACCCACCCTAAAACAATACAGAATAAAAAAATATATAATATAATAATAATATAATCCATTACAGTTGTAATTTAATTCATTGTTCTGTACGTAGAAAGATGACAAGTTGCAATACATACCGATATCTGTGAACAAACACGCCTTTAAAAATCGCATTCATCATGTTTTCAATTTCGTCTTGATTTTCTTGAAGCTGAAAAGAGGAGACGTTTCAAATTGAAAATGCTTTTTACATATCTAATGGAAAGAAGTGGAGGGCGCACAACCAACGCAAGTCGAGGTGCAACCAAATTATAAAAGGCAACGCTCACTCACCATTAAAAACATATTTTACTTAAACAACTATTAAACGTTTGACGCTTCGGACTTCATTGATGGCCTTCAGAAATTGGTTGTCAAGCTTTTAGTTGTTTAAATAAAATAATGTTTTAAAATGGTGAGCGAGCGCTGTGCCTTTCCCTTTCAAAAATGTCTAAATGGTCAGTTTTGAATTGTTAGGACCAGGTAAGGTTCCCCCTCCCTACAACAGCCGTAGGGAAGAAACGGTTGAGAGACACCAGAAGAACCCACTCACCTCTTTACGCTTCTGTAACAGGAGCTCTAGCCTATCATTGGCCCTCTTGGCCATGACCTTGTTCCTCTCTGCCTCATACTGCCTCTGAGTGTTGTCCATGTTGATGCTCAGGTTCAGAGCCACGTTCACCAAGGCTGTCATCAATTTCATGGCTGGTAGAGACAACGACTCACTTGAGTGACATCTACTAATTAATAAGGCACTATTTATGCAGACCTGCCATCAAATAAAGGTATATTCAATAGGCCTACACACACAGTGTAGCCATCATAGAAGATAGCACTAAAATACATCAAGCTAGTAGTTTAACAGTGGATGAACTACAGTCTTCCCTCAACTGCCCAGAGTCTCTATTATGTTAGTACTGACCTGCCAGTGTGCTGGTGTGTCTGAAGGCTCGGACCTGCGAGTCAGACAGGCCAGTGAGCAGCGAGATGACTGTGTCCATCATGTATTCGTCATAGATGATGCTGTACTGACACTGCCGCACCAGCACCCCGATAAACTCACAGAAGCTCGACTTGAACTTCTTCCACAGTGGCCCTGCCATGGTTAACGGGTAGTCCCCGCTGTCCTATTTGATAACAGAGCGAAAGCGGGAATCATGTTTAAATATACGCTATAGACAGAGAGGCATAAATAACGATGTACAGTAAGTGTACAATCAAAAAGTACCTCGTCAAATTCCTCTGTCATCTTCCTGATGATCTCAGAGTTTTGCATGTGTCTGAACATCTCTGCACTGACAGCACCTGTAGCAAAACAAAAAATAAGAACCAAAAAATCTTACCTTGTTTAATCATCACAAGTAACGGATGCAAAATGATTTAGAAAAGTCCTTTACAGCAGATTGTATTCTATTCAACAATTCTATTCAATACACTCTGGGAGCCTTCACAGCAGATCGTATTCTATTCAACAATTCTATTCAATACACTCTGGGAGCCTTCACAGCAGATCGTATTCTATTCAATACACTCTGGGAGCCTTCACAGCAGATCGTATTCTATTCAACAATTCTATTCAATACACTCTGGGAGCCTTCACAGCAGATCGTATTCTATTCAACAATTCTATTCAATACACTCTGAGAGCCTTCACAGCAGATCGTATTCTATTCAACAATTCTATTCAATACACTCTGTGAGCCTTCACAGCAGATCGTATTCTATTCAACAATTCTATTCAATACACTCTGAGAGCCTACCTTTACAACCAGAGCACTGGATGAAAAAGTTGATCAAGTCCAGGAGTGCAATGTCTCGATCACTCTTGTAAGACTCAATCCAGTCATCAACGATGGACTAAAATAAAAAACACCAATTAGCCATCACTTAAATATGAAAATACTACTATCAACAACATGCATTGAGAATGACTACTTTATTACCCTATCCTTCTAATTCAAATAGTTTGAACCAACCTGTGTGGCACTCTTCCCCATCTTCACCACCTCGAACAGGGTCATGCTCTCCATCCCATTCTCCTGGTGATGGCCATTTACCCCGCCAAGGCCAGTACCCTTCACTCCACCACCCTTCCCCTTCTCTCCAGGGGCTTTCTTCCCCTTCCTTCCACCCTACAACAGACAGGAATACCGTGTTAGTGTATATTGTGTGTGCACAAATGTAGGGTAGGAGGTGACCATATCCATTTAATTATTGGTGGTCTTGTGTAGATAGGGGATTTTACAAGCAAGTCTCACCTTTCCTTTCCCAAGCTTTGCATTCTTGACATCAGGGTCCTCAAGGTCTGTGTCAGAGGATAACTGTGTATCGGTCTCGCTGTTCAGAAAACAAAAATAAGTTATTGTAACAATACACACAGAACTAGTTTGAAGGTCTATCTATGCAATACAAAGCGTATGTCCTCTGTATCTTCACGGTTTGCAAAAAAATAAGGTAATACAATTTGCATGTTACTTTACAGATCTAAGTTATACTTACTGAGGAAACTGAAACTCTGTGTGCAACTCTTGTGCTGCTATCATTTCTTTAACATTTTCTGGACACACTCTAGTAAGTATGGACTTCTCAGGATCCACCAAAATGTAGACTAATACAACCTAGAACATATGAAAAGAACGGTAAAACATTCAAAAGGACAAAGGCAGTCCAAAAATGGTATTATGCCTATGTATAACTTAACGTGTGTGTAGGTTGATGTGTAACAAGTATCATGGATTAACAGTATAAATAAGAAGTGAGGATAACCAATTCCGTTTGCACACTCGGCAGTTCACAATTGACTGCTGAAGACAGAGATGTATTCATTAGTCTGATTCCGTTGCAAAACGTTTGGTCTGTTGCTAACCGTTTTGCAACGGAAACCGTTCACGCCAAACAGAAAATGATTTGCAACGAAAACGATAGGTTTTTATTGGAAAACTGCAGGTATGTCCCTTTCATTTTCGTTTGTGTCCGTTAGGTTCCTTTAGTAAGCGGTTTACGTTGGAAAACGTTTTACAACAGACAAATGAATACACCTTCCAGATGTAGCTTGCTACTGTTACCTGGGAAAATAAAATAACATGACACTACACGTAGAACCAGAAGACAACAGCAGACTTTACAAATGGAAATGGGGGGAATCAGTTATGAAGCCAGCAACAATTATTCATGAGAAAGCTAGCTAAACGAGATAGCTAACGTTAGGCCATTCGGAAAGCTGCGTCAGCAAACTTCTTTACAAATGAGAATCTCGAACTAAATAACAAATCGTCGGCTTCAAACAAACAACATCCCTACATTATGAGGACTAACGTTACTCCAGGGCTGCAACAGACGTTCTTAAACTACTCCATCTTTGCTCATTGGTTGTCGGCGAATGAAAGGTTGGCTAGTAACGTAGCTATGCATTCTGCGGCTGTCAGACAATGTAACCGTAAAATAGTTAAACAAAACCAAGAAGTATGCAATAACTGTCATCCAGTTAGCTACATACATTTTCAACATAGCCAACGTTACTCCAAAAACAAGCTATTCTTGATAGGGTACAATCCTCTTCCGTGTAAACAATATTTGACGTCCATCTTTGCCAGCTAGCTGGCTACCATTGCTGTAGTTAACTAACGTTAGTTGGCTATCTTATGGTTAACTAAGAAACGGGTTAACTATAAACATACACTCGCATGATGTGTTATGGTGATCGCAAGACGATATTGGTAACGATTCCGACTTAAATCAGGCAAAGTCCCTGCACACATCATGGTGAAAGCGCTAACTAGCTAAATAACTTAGCTACCATGTACTAGCGTGCTAATATATAACGTTACAGTCAAGGGACACGCCAATATGGTTTGATTAACTGCTAGCTAGTTAATTTGCGACAAAAGCGCAATTTAAAATCCCAGTTCCTTATTGTATCTAGCTAACATTAATTGTCCTAGCTACATATAGCTAATAACTTGCTAGTTTATTCAACATGACTAGCAACACAGCTAGCTCCCAGAATGTTATCCGCCATTTTACAGCTTACCTCGATGTTTGACTCAAATACTGTAATCAACCATCAAAATAATCCAGATGTTTCTGAAGTTGTCTCGCTGGAACGTTTATTCATTTGTACATATATAATTGTCTATTTACCACTCTCTTAAATGTAGATTTGGTTAATCTGATTCCTGAGCTGAGGCTATTATTTTTCTCTGCTAGCTAGCTAACTAGCATGGCTCAGTTTGTTGTCGATGGATTCGTGTCGTCGATGGCGCACCACCTGTCGGTCAAATTGAACAGTACACTTGTCCGCAACTCATTTTCATACAAAACTAATAGGACATAACACAGACTGTTGTTGATGATACAAAATACTGAGAACCATACACATGTAGCCTGGTCTCATAGACTAGACGTAACATAGTAAACGTAAATACGTCCCACTCATATTTGTATAAAATTGTAATGGCCTGGCTAGATCATAAAGGAACAATTGTCCAGACAGAGGGTTGAGTTTATGAATTTACGGTTTATTAAGCCAACTCCACACAGGCTACTGCTTGGCCGTAGCCCACGACAAATAAATGAAAATGTCCCTATAAAATAACTGTGACATTATCTTGTGAAGATAAAGTGTATTCAAAGTGTATTTGTCACGTGCGCCGAATACAACAGGTTTAAACCTTACAGTGAAATGTTACTTACAGACTCTAACCAATGGTGCAGGGGAAAAAGGTATGTGTGTGTAGGTATGTAAAGAAATTAAACAACAGTAAAAAGACGTTTGAAAAAAAGAGTAGCAAGGCTATATACAGACACCTGTTAGTCAGGCTTATTGAGGTAGTATGTACATGTAGGTCTTGTTAAAGTGACTGTGCATATATGATGAACAGAGAGTAGCAGAAACGTAAAAAGAGGGGTTGGAGGGTGGTGAGACACAATGCAGATTGCCCGGTTAGCCAATGTGCGGGAGCACTGGTTGGTCGGGCCAATTGAGGTAGTATGTACATGAATGTATAGTTAAAGTGACTATGTATATATGATAAACAGAGAGTAGCAGCAGTGTAAAAAGAGGGGTTGGAGGGGGGTGGGACATAATGCAGATAGCCCGGTTAGCCAATGTGCGGGAGAACTGGTTGGTCGGCCCAATTGAGGTAGTATGTACATGAATGTATAGTTAAAGTGACTATGCATATAAGATAAACAGAGAGTAGCAGCAGCGTAAAAGGGGGGGGGTGGGGGTACACAATGCAAATAGTCCAGGTAACCATTTGGTTACCTGTTCAGGAGTCTTGTGGCTTGGGGGTAAAAACTGTTGAGAAGCCTTTTTGTCCTAGACTTGGCACTCCGGTACCGCTTTCCATGTGGTAGTAGAGAGAACAGTCTTTGACTGGGGTGAATGGGGTCTTTGACAATTTTTAGGACCTTCCTCTGACACCGCCTGGTGTAGAGGTCCTGGATGGCAGGCAGCTTTGCCCCAGTGATGTACTGGGCCGTATGCACTACTCTCTGATATTTTTTTATATATTTTTTTAATTTCACCTTTATTTAACAAGGTAGGCTAGTTGAGAACAAGTTCTCATTTGCAACTGCGACCTGGACAAGATAAAGCATAGCAGTGTGAACAGACAACACAGAGTTACACATGGAGTAAACAATTAACAAGTCAATAATACAGTAGAAAAAAGGAGAGTCTGTATACATTGTGTGCAAAAGGCATGAGGAGGTAGGCGAATAATTACAATTTTGCAGATTAACACTGGAGTGATAAATGATCAGATGTTCATGTACAGGTAGAGAGATATTGGTGTGCAAAAAAGCAGAAAATAAAATAAATAAAAACAGTATGGGGATGAAGTAGGTAAAAATGGGTGGGCTATTTACCGATAGACTATGTACAGCGGCAGCGATCGGTTAGCTGCTCAGATAGCAGATGTTTGAAGTTGGTGAGGGAGATAAAAGTCTCCAACTTCAGTGATTTTTGCAATTCGTTCCAGTCACAGGCAGCAGACAACTGGAATGAAAGGTGGCCAAATGAGGTGTTGGCTTTAGGGATGATCAGTGAGATACACCTGCTGGAGCGCGTGTTACGGGTGGGTGTTGCCATCGTGACCAGTGATAAGGCGGAGCTTTACCTAGCATGGACTTGTAGATGACCTGGAGCCAGTGGGTCTGGTGACGAATATGTAGTGAGGGCCAGCCGACTAGAGCATACAAGTCGCAGTGGTGGGTGGTATAAGGTGCTTTAGTGACAAAACGGATGGCACTGTGATAAACTGCATCCAGTTTGCTGAGTAGAGTGTTGGAAGCAATTTTGTAGATGACATCGCCGAAGTCGAGGATCGGTAGGATAGTCAGTTTTACTAGGGTAAGTTTGGCGGCGTGAGTGAAGGAGGCTTTGTTGCGGAATAGAAAGCCGACTCTTGATTTGATTTTCGATTGGAGATGTTTGATATGAGTCTGGAAGCAGAGTTTACAGTCTAGCCAGACACCTAGGTACTTATAGATGTCCACATATTCAAGGTCGGAGCCATCCAGGGTGATGATGCTGGTCAGGCGTGCGGGTGCAGGCAGCGAACGGTTGAAAAGCATGCATTTGGTTTTACTAGCGTTTAAGAGCAGTTGGAGGCCACGGAAGGAGTGTTGTATGGCATTGAAGCTCGTTTGGAGGTTAGATAGCACAGTGTCCAAGGACGGGCCGGAAGTATATAGAATGGTGTCGTCTGCGTAGAGGTGGATCAGGGAATCGCCCGCAGCAAGAGCAACATCATTGATATATACAGAGAAAAGAGTCGGCCCGAGAATTGAACCCTGTGGCACCCCCATAGAGACTGCCAGAGGACCGGACAGCATGCCCTCCGATTTGACACACTGAACTCTGTCTGCAAAGTAATTGTGGTGGTGGTGGCCCGTTCCTGTAGGTTCATGCTCTACAACATCCGCAGAGTACGACCCTGCCTCACACAGGAAGCGGCGCAGGTCCTAATCCAGGCACTTGTCATCTCCCGTCTGGATTACTGCAACTCGCTGTTGGCTGGGCTCCCTGCCTGTGCCATTAAACCCCTACAACTCATCCAGAACGCCGCAGCCCGTCTGGTGTTCAACCTTCCCAAGTTCTCTCACGTCACCCCGCTCCTCCGCTCTCTCCACTGGCTTCCAGTTGAAGCTCGCATCCGCTACAAGACCATGGTGCTTGCCTACGGAGCTGTGAGGGGAACGGCACCTCAGTACCTCCAGGCTCTGATCAGGCCCTACACCCAAACAAGGGCACTGCGTTCATCCACCTCTGGCCTGCTCGCCTCCCTACCACTGAGGAAGTACAGTTCCCGCTCAGCCCAGTCAAAACTGTTCGCTGCTCTGGCTCCCCAATGGTGGAACACACTCCCTCACGACGCCAGGACAGCGGAGTCAATCACCACCTTCCGGAGACACCTGAAACCCCACCTCTTTAAGGAATACCTAGGATAGGATAAAGTAATCCTTCTCACCCCCCTTAAAAGATTTAGATGCACTATTGTAAAGTGGCTGTTCCACTGGATGTCATAAGGTGAATGCACCAATTTGTAAGTCGCTCTGGATAAGAGCGTCTGCTAAATGACTTAAATGTAAATGTAATGTAAATGAAGACGGCTGCACAGTACTGTCTTTTATCGATGGCAGTTATGATATCGTTTAGTACCTTGAGCGTGGCTGAGGTGCACCCGTGACCGGCTCGGAAACCAGATTGCACAGCGGAGAAGGTACGGTGGGATTCGAGATGGTCAGTGACCTGTTTGTTGACTTGGCTTTCGAATGGCGTTATGCCTTGCGGTCGGAGGCCGAGCAATTGCCGGATGCTCTCGATGTTGCAGCTGTATAACCTTGAGGATCTCAGGACCCATGCCAAATCTTTTTAGTTTCCTGAGGGGGAATAGGCTTTGTCATCCCTCTACACAACTTTCTTGGTGTGTTTGGGCCAATCTAGTTGGTTGTTGATGTGGACAACAAGAAATGTGAAGCTCTCAACCTGCACCACTACAGCCCCGTCGATGAGAATGGGGACGTGCTCGGCCCTCCTTTTCCTGTAGTCCACAATCATCCCCTTAGTCTTGGTTACGTTGAGGGATAGGTTGTTATTCTGGCACCACCCGGGCCAGGTCTCTGACCTCTTCCCTATAGGCTGTCTCGTCATTGTCGGTGATCAGGCCTACCACTGTTGTGTCGTCAGCAAACTTAATGATGGTGTTGGATTCGTGCCTGGCCATGCAGTCGTGGGTGAACAGGGAGTACAGGAGGGGACTGAGCACGCACCCCTGGGGAGCTCCAGTGTTGAGGATCAGCATGGCAGATGTGTTGCTACCTACCCTCACCACCTGGGGGCGGCCTGTCAGGAAGTCCAGGATCCAGTTGCAGAGGGAGGTGTTTAGTCCCAGGATCCATAGATTTGTGATGAGCTTTGAGGGTACTATGCTGTTGAACGCTGAGCTGCTTTCCCACCTGGACAAAAGGTGTTCCTTTTGTCCAGGTGGGAAAGGGCAGTGTGGAGTGCAATAGAGATTGCATCATCTGTGGATCTGTTTGGGCGGTATGCAAATTGGAGTGGGTCTAAGGTGTTGATGCGAGCCATTACCAGCCTTTCAAAGCACTTCATGGATACGGACGTGAGTGCTACGGGTCTGTAGTCATTTAGGCAGGTTGCCTTTGTGTTCTTGGGCACAGGGACTATGGTGGTCTGCTTGAAGCATGTTGGTATTACAGACTCAATCAGGGACATGTTGAAAATGTCAGTGAAGACACCTGCCAGTTGGTCAGCACATACCCAGAGCACACGTCCTGGTAATCTGTCTGGCCCCGCAGCCTTGTGTATGTTGACCTGTTTAAAGGTCATACTCACGTCGGCTATGGAGAGCGTGATCACACAGTCGTCCGGAACAGCTGATGCTCTCATGCATGCCTCAGTGTTTCTTGCCTCGAAGCGAGCATATTATTATTATTATTATTATTATTATTATATTATTAAGTGATTTAGCTCGTCTTGTAGGCTCGTGTCACTAGGCAGCTCGCGGCTGTGCTTCCCATTGTAGTCTGTAATAGTTTGAAAGCCCTGCCACATCCGATGAGCGTCGGTGTCGTATGATTCAATCTTAGCCCTGTATTGACGCTTTGCCTGTTTGATGGTTCGTCGCAGGGCATAGCGGGATTTCTTTTAAGCTTCCAGGTTAGAGTCCGCACCTTGAAAGCGGCAGCTCTACCCTTTAGCTCAGTGCGAATGTTGCCTGTAATCCATGGCTTCTAGTTGGGGTATGTACGTACAGTCACTGTGGGGACGACGTCCTCAATGCACTTATTGATAAAGCCAGTGACTGATGTGGTGTATTCCTCAATGTCATCGGAAGAATCCCGGAACATGTTCCAGTCTGTGATAGCAAAGCAGTCCTGTAGTTTAGCATCTGCTTCATCTGACCTTTTTTTTGTAGACCGAGTCACTGGTGCTTCCTGCTTTAATTTTTGCTTGTAAGCAGAAATCAGGAGCATAGAGTTGTGGTCGGATTTACCAAATGGAGGGCGAGGGAGAGCTTTGTACGCGTCTCTGTGTGTGGAGTACTGGTTGCACATTTAACATGTTGATAGAGATTTGGTAGAACTGAATTCAGTTCCCCTGCATTAAAGTCTCCGGCCACTAGGAGCGCCGCCTCTGGGTGAGTGGTTTCCTGTTTGCTTATTTCCTTATACAGCTGACTGAGTGCGGTCTTCGTGCCAGCATCTGTCTGTGGTGGTAAATAAACAGCCACGGAAAGTATAGCTGAGAACTCTCTAGGCAAGTAGTGTGGCATGCAGTTTATCACAATATTCTCTACTTCAGGTGACCAAAATCTAGAGACTTTCTTAGATTTCGTGCACCAGCTGTTGTTTACAAATATGCACAGACTGCCCCCCTCGTCTTACCGGAGTGTGCTGTTCTATCCTGCCGGTGCTGCGTGTATCCCGCTAGCTGAATATCCATGTCGTCATTCAGCCACGATTCCGTGAAGCATAGGATATTACAGTTTTTGATGTTCCGTTGGTAGGATATTCGTGATCTTACCACGTCTAGTTTATTGTCCAACAATTTTTATTTTTTTTATTTTTATTTCACCTTTATTTAACCAGGTAGGCTAGTTGAGAACAAGTTCTCATTTGCAACTGCGACCTGGCCAAGATAAAGCATAGTAGTGTGAACAGACAACACAGAGTTACACATGGAGTAAACAATTAGCAAGTCAATAACACAGTAGAAAAAAATGGGCAGTCTATATACAATGTGTGCAAAAGGCATGAGGAGGTAGGCGAATAATACAATTTTGCAGATTAACACTGGAGTGATAAATGATCAGATGGGCATGTACAGGTAGAGATATTGGTGTGCAAAAGAGCAGAAAAGTAAATAAATAAAAACAGTATAAAAACAGTATGGGAATGAGGTAGGTGAAAAAGGGTGAGCTATTTACCTATAGACTATGTACAGCTGCAGCGATCGGTTAGCTGCTCGGATAGCTGATGTTTGAAGTTGGAGAGGGAGATAAAAGTCTCCAACTTCAGCGATTTTTGCAATTCGTTCCAGTCACAGGCAGCAGAGTACTGGAACGAAAGGCGGCCAAATGAGGTGTTGGCTTTAGGGATGATCAGTGAGATACACCTGCTGGAGCGCGTGCTACGGATGGGAGTTGCCATCGTGACCAGTGAACTGAGATAAGGCGGAGCTTTACCTAGCATGGACTTGTAGATGACCTGGAGCCAGTGGGTCTGGCGACGAATATGTAGTGAGGGCCAGCCGACTAGAGCATACAAGTCGCAGTGGTGGGTGGTATAAGGTGCTTTAGTGACAAAACGGATGGCACTGTGATAGACTGCATCCAGTTTGCTGAGTAGAGTGTTGGAAGCCATTTTGTAGATGACATCGCCGAAGTCGAGGATCGGTAGGATAGTCAGTTTTACTAGGGTAAGCTTGGCAGCGTGAGTGAAGGAGGCTTTGTTGCGGAATAGAAAGCCGACTCTGGATTTGATTTTTGATTGGAGATGTTTGATGTGAGTCTGGAAGGAGAGTTTGCAGTCTAGCCAGACACCTAGGTACTTATAGATGTCCACATATTCAAGGTTGGAACCATCCAGGGTGGTGATGCTAGTCGGGCATGCGGGTGCAGGCAGCGATCGGTTGAAAAGCATGCATTTGGTTTTACTCGCGTTTAAGAGCAGTTGGAGGCCACGGAAGGAGTGCTGTATGGCATTGAAGCTCGTTTGGAGGTTGGATAGCACAGTGTCCAATGACGGGCCGAAAGTATATAGAATGGTGTCGTCTGCGTAGAGGTGGATCAGGGAATCGCCCGCAGCAAGAGCAACATCATTGATATATACAGAGAAAAGAGTCGGCCCGAGAATTGAACCCTGTGGCACCCCCATAGAGACTGCCAGAGGACCGGACAGCATGCCCTCTGATTTGACACACTGAACTCTGTCTGCAAAGTAATTGGTGAACCAGGCAAGGCAGTCATCCGAAAAACCGAGGCTGTTGAGTCTGCCGATAAGAATTTGGTGATTGACAGAGTCGAAAGCCTTGGCGAGGTCGATGAAGACGGCTGCACAGTACTGTCTTTTATCGATGGCGGTTATGATATCATTTAGTACCTAATTGCACGTTGGCGAGTAATATTGACGGTAACGGAAGCTTTCCTAGTTGTCTTCTGCGGGTCCGGACGAGGCATCCGGCTCTTTGTCCTCTGCGTCGCTTCCTTTTGTGAATAATTGGGATGTCTGCCCTGTGGGGTGTTTGGAGAATATCGTGTGAGTCCTGCTTGCTGCTGTTGTTGTTGTTGAAAAAATCTTTGTCTAATCAGAGGTGAGTGATCGCTGCCCTTATATCCAGAAGCTTGTTTCTTCCGTAAGATATGGTTGCAGAAACATTATGTACAAAATCATTTAGAAATATCGCACAAAAAAAACACATAATAGCACAATTGGTTAGGAGACCGTAAAACAGCAGCCATCTCCTCTGGCGCCATTTTGCAATGCTCCATCCCCCATGCCACTCCACCAACCACCAAGATGCCAGGCATCAGAACATTCCAGGAATTCCCGTGATTGGCAGATAACAGGTTGATTGGCATGCCGGACCCCACGAACACTGGGTACTGGTAAGTACAACACAACCAACTAATAGCATAGCACACAGCTGTCTGTGCGGGTCGCTACAATACGTTACAATACATTACAATTGGTATGATTACATAAGACTGAAGGTTACTTATAGGGTGGTTGGTCGGGAACGTCTAGCAACCCGAAGGTTGCGTGTTCGAATCTCATCACAGAGGAGTATAGAGTGCAGGAATGTGTCCTATAAGAAGCATTAGTGGCAAATCTGATGGCTGAATGGTAAAGAACATCTAACCGCACAAGAGCACCCTTACCTGCCGATCTATAAATGATGTCTCCGTAATCTAGCATGGGTAGGATGGTCATCTGAATCAGGGTTAGTTTGGCAGCTGGGGTGAAAGAGGAGCGATTACGATAGAGGAAACCAAGTCTAGATTGAACTTTAGCCTGCAGCTTTGATATGTGCTGAGAGAAGGACAGTGCACCGTCTAGCCATACTCCCAAGTACTTGTATGACGTTGTAAACCCTCAGAGTTAGTAATAACACCTGTGGGAAGAAGGGCATTCTTCTTACCAAACCACATGACCTTTGTTTTGGAGGTGTTCAGAACAAGGTTAAGGGTAGAGAAAGCTTGTTGGACACTAAGAAAGCTTTGTTGTAGAGCATTTAGCACAAAATCCAGGGAGGGGCCAGCTGAGTATAAGACTGTATCATCTGCTTATAAATGGATGAGAGCGTTTCCTACTGCCTGAGCTATGTTGTTGATGTAAATTGAGAAGAGTGTGGGGCCTATGATTGAGCCTTGGGGTACTCCCTTGGTGACAGGCAGTGGCTGAGACAGCAGATTTTCTGACTTTATACACTGCACTCTTTGAGAGGTAGTTAGCAAACCAGGCCAAAGATCCCTCAGAGACACCAATACACAAGACTGGAATGGTCTACCGTATCAAAAGTTTTGGCCAAGTCAATAAAAATATCAACACAATATTGCTTAGAATCAAGGGCAATGGTGACATTATTGAGGACCCTTGAGGTTGCAGTGACACATCCATAACCTGAGCGGAAACCAGATTGCATTCCCGAGAGAATACTATAGACATCAAGAAAGCTAGTCAGTTGATTATTGACCTGTTTTTCCAACACTTTTGATAAACAGGGCAAAATAGAAATAGGCCTATAACAGCTAGGATCAGCTTGATCTCCATGTCCCTCTGACATGTGAAAGAATCTGCAGTTGTTGCCAAACACACACTGGCCTGATGCAAAGGACAAAAATATAAGCATTACACAGATAAATCGTAAGGGTCTTTAATTCACACGACATGTTCCTTGTATCTTTAATTGTAGTCTTTAGAAACCTCCTGCATGATTTCTTAGTCCGTTCATCATACAGGATAGCTGCTGTATCTGTGATGAGAGAAGAGGTGTCAATGTATACATTAAAATCTACAGCCTATTACCACAAGTATGTCAGATGATAAAAACAACTGCAGAGATAGGGTCACGGTCAATTCTTTTTAGAAAAGGACTTGAACTTAATTGCATTTCATAACATCCATCTGAATTTAACCCCTTTTGATAAACAGGGCCTGTAACATTTAGGATCAGCTTGATCTCCCCCTTTAAATGAAGGATGAACCGTAGCTGCATTCCAAGCAATGGGAACCTCCCCAGAAAGGAGAGACCGGTTAAAAAGGTTGGAGATAGGCTTGGCGATGATAGGGGCAGCAACCTTAAAAAGAAAGGGTCTACACCATCTGACCCACATATTTTTGGGGGGTCAAGTTTCAGGAGCTCCTCAGACTCAGTGACTGCCTGCAGGGAGAAACTTTGTAGCGGGGCCGTGGAAAAAGAGGGAGAAGCATCGGGGTTAGTCGCATTAGAAGGGGTGGGAGATGAGGAAATGTTGGACGGGCAAGGAAGCATGGCTGAGTCAAATAGGAATCCTGACTTAATGAAGTGGTGATTGAAGAGCTCAGCCATGTGCTTCTTGTCAGTAACAACCACATCATCAACTTTAAGCTACATGAGTGGGACAACATTCCACAGGCCACAATCAACAGCCTGATGATCAACTCTGAAGGAGGTGTCGAACTGCATGAGGCAAATGGTGGTCACACCAGATACTGACTTAGCTTTAAAAAAAGTATCTGTGACCAACAGATGCATATCTGTATTCCCAGTTATGAGGAATCCATAGATTAGAGCCTAATGAATTTATTTCAATTGACTGTTTTCCTCATATGAACTGTAACTCTGTAAAGTTTTTGAAACGGTTGCATGTTGCATTTATTTTTGTTCAGTATAAATCTAAAAGGGATTCAATTGGATCTTTTTTTGTTTTACCAATCTACACAACCTACTCTGCATTTTTGAAGTGCAAGATTATTTTTTACATTTTCAAAATCAATAAAAAACGATGTATTGTAGTTCTTCACACCCCATGCCGCCGCCACAATAGTAGAAAATACAAAGGGATCAACAACATTGCATTCACTTCACATTACTGGCCTGTTTGACAAAGTGAAAAGGAAGCCTGTGTTAAAAAAATTCCACTCTAAATCATCAATTCTGTTTGCAACAAGACCATTAAAAAGATTCACTCTGTCATTTCCTGGTTGCTAAAATTCTAATAGTTCCACAATTTAAGTTAGTGACAAAACAAGCAAGTATAGTGTAGAGAAATATTGTACCATCTAAACTGCTGTGAAATATATTTTCCATAACCAAAAAAGATTGTGCTTGAAGCTGGTGTGCAAAAGAAAGCAATGCAAAAACTAAACTTAAGAAAGGGAAGCATAGAAAGTGCACATAGAACAGATCTTAGACTTGCTTTCAATTAAATATGTAACTTTTTGGGCGACCTAACCAAATTCCCATAAAAATATGAGTTATAGATATGGCAAAAGATTCAACTTTCCCTTTGTAAATGTGGAGTAGGTTGTAGGAAAAAAACTAAAATGAAATCAATTTTTAGATTTCATTTGAAGGCAGAAAATGTTGAAGACTGTTCAAGCTATGTAGACCTTCACTAGGCACTATGTTACCTGCCATGATGCACTTTAATAAACAGCCGTGTCTGAGTGGAGCAATGCCACATTTGAGTTTGCATTTAGCCCTACTGAATGAGGCATTAGAATCAATCACCTCATACTTTGGGCTTGTTTGAAATTCTGTCATTCTCCGTGCTTGAAAGATTTGCAAAGCTTGCCCCAAGGATAGTTAGAATGCATCTTTCTTGACAGCGCTGTGAAAGAATGGGGTAGATTTAAACTAGTGAACCTAATTATAAATCATTGAATAATACTTTATTGATATTTATGGCTGACAATTATTCAAGTAATACACATTTTACAGTGGGCAGAAAGCTTTAATGTTCATATAAAAAGAATATGTACTTTCAAATGACATAACCAGAAGGTACACACTGCCCATCCCTATCACACATTGTTTCATTCACATATTAACAGATTTTAATAAATAATACAAATGAACAAAACATCACATCAATATAAATGGAGAGAGAAGGCTGCATTTACACAGGCAGCCCAATTCTGAACTTGTTTAAACTAATTGGGATTTTGATTAATCCAATCAGCTCTGAAAAAGCTCTGTGATTGGTCAAAATACCAATTAGTGGAAAAAATATCAGAATTGGGCTGCCATTGTAAACACAACCTAAGTGCTTCACAATTAACATAAGATGAGTCTCAAAATAAATACTACCGCAGTTGCATTCTTGGTGGATGTAACCCTGAGTATAAGAATAATAAAACCTTCACAAAACATTTTTTGGACTTTTCTTACTCCTATTGGAACATATCCGTGATAGGACTCGATGGATTAGAGTGGTATCATGGCTAATTTGAACAGTGTATGTTTCACCCCGATGTGTTGGCAATTGGGGATATTTGCAAAATCGTTAAATTGTATTATATATGTTATGAATGCAATGCATCCTGGAATATTATTTTTGGCATTGATTTTCACGTTTCAGTTGTCACAACCCCATCAATTCTCTTCTACTGCATTATATGCCACATTAAACAGCTTCTGAATGAAAACGCAAACTTGCTGATACACAGCATTTTCATCAAGGTTCCACACAAAGTTTCAAGAAGCACAATTGGGACCTTTAAACAGTTCAACAGTACAAATTCATCCGAAAAAATGTAAAATGGTTCAACGTTTAACTTGACCTTCATATACATACAAAATACTTTAAATATAAGTTCTTTACACATGCAACTCAATTGGATTTTGAACATCATATAATTTAAAAAATGCATTGAATTATATTGAGTATTTCATATCTCGATAAACTTTGTCACAAAATGTTAAATTATTCAAGAGTATAGGCTATTAAGTTGGCATATCCATAGGTCAGAAATGTAGAACTATTACAGTACATTATAAAGATGACTTGAAACATCGAAGACTATAAATATTGTACAGTAATACAGAGTTATAGGAAGAGATCAGCATGAAAAAGGCTAAAGGACTATCTTCATTTTTGCTCAAATAAAAATGATAATCCATGCTGTAACATAGCAAGTATGACAACCATTTACCTAGTATCTGAAAAATCCAAAACATAACAACGTGACATACTTGGGTTGAGTCACTATAGCAATGTCATGAGCAGGTTCAAAACATGAAAACATAAATTACACAAGCACAGGTGACAGAAATGGCCAAAGTTACACTCAGGTTTGATCTATGTGCAATAGCCTAAAGGATTGTGGGGGCTCGGCAGTTGCGTGGCAGTAATGTGATCCTATGTACAGAACAAGCAAACTATTTATACAGCAGCACTGTGGGGGCTTGCTCACTAGGGGGCAGCAAAAATGTTTTCATCAATTATGTTGACCTTTCTCAAAAGGAGGCCAGCTGGGACAGAGAAGAGAGGACTCAGGAGTTGAGCAAATCTCATTGAGTAAAGGCCATTGACTCCTACCTCAATTAGACACAAAAATAGTACTATTTACAGGCATGTCATAAATCCCAAAGGCAAATTACAATATGCAAATACAAGACTTGCATTCAAATGGCGTTTTACACAACGCTGTGCGATCTCCAACACAAATAGCCGTAACTAACCAGCTGATCCCTCTGTGCTGAACTTTATGGACTGACATTCATAATGTGACAAAAGAGACAACGTGGAAAGACAATTCTACAGTTCAGACATAATGCTGTGAAGCAGGGTGTCAAACTCATTCCATAGAGGGCAAAGTGTCTGCAGGTTTTTGATTTTTCCATCCAATTAAGACAGACAACCAGGTGAGGTGCGTTCCTTACTAATTAGTGACCTTATTTCATCAATCAAGTACAAAGGATGAGCGAAATCCCGCAGACACTCAGCCCGAGTTTCACACATGCGTTGAAGCATATGCACACGCACGCAATCATACACGCACATTCAGACACACACCCACTCATTTCACTGGTGAAAGTTGTCAGGAAACCGTTCTTAGGTTAGATCAGATAGTGGCTCTACTTCCCTCCGTACATTCTCTCGATATCAGTCTGGAAGTGGTTCTTCAGCTCCTTCCTTTTCAGTTTGAATGCGTCCGTCACCAGGCCAGTCTCAGGGGTCCAGGGCTCTGGGCTCAGACGCACTTTCACTGGGATCTCAAAACGCTGCAGTTTGACTGATGGGGGGAAAACACAATGGTTAATATAAAAGGGATAAACAATGCCCTCTATTGTCACACACTAAAATGATGTGTCTTATAATTCTAGGTTATTATCCATCTGGTTAATCAAGTTAACAGGATATGTGCCATAGAGTAAGTGTCAGCCTTACTTGAGGTAGCCACCTCTTTGATGGCCTTCAAGACCTCTTTCTCCATGGCGGGGTGATTACAGATCTCCTCCCAGGCGACACTGATGCCGTTCTTATTGGCCAGAATTGTCAGCTGCTTCTGGTTCGGCACCACAAAGCTTATCACATAGTTCTGGTCACTAAAAGCAAGAGAACATTTGTAAAATGATACAGACTAGACCTGAGCATGCACATTAAATATGTTTTCAGGGTGATACATCTAGAATAACCACAAATGCATGTGGTGTCAATGTAACAGTGTTCTGTCCTATGTAAAGAAGTGTATGGTATATAGTAAAGCAGACAGAAGAGATACCTGTTTGCATATGCACAAATGTTTTCAATAAGGGGGCAGTTTTTCAGAGCAGACTCCACTTTCCCCAAGGACACGTATTCTCCAGCCTGCAGTTTGACCAGGTCCTTCTTACGGTCTACATGGAACAAACAGAGCAGAGGGTCAGTGAGAACACTAAAGTATGTCAGCATAGCGTTGTCTACATCTTCTCCTGAGAGGTTATGGCAGGTAGCACTGTTTACATCCATTTGAATTGTTTATGACAGTATTGCCTCATGGTCATAAAGTGTTGAAGGGGCAGTTGATCAGTGCACATTGGTGTTATTATTCAGGCGTTCTCCAACTCTCAGCCACCTACCCACTATCTGCAGACAGCCATCAGGGTGAATCTCCCCCACATCCCCGGTACAGAACCACCTCTGGCCCTGCTCATCCACCCAGAAGTCATTGTTCAGGTGCTCACTCTTATAGTAACCCATGGTAACGTTGGGCCCACCAATCATGATCTCTCCACGCGGGTGGGGCTGGTCCTGACTGGTGTATCCGCCTTGGGAACACAGTGGGAATATAAGAGTGAGGCATGGTGGGAGATAATAGCTGTATAGAGTATTGTTTGGACCAGAGAAAAACAAAACCACATGAAAATACAGTAACAACATGCAGAGGACATGCAGAGGAGGCAAATTGGGCAGCTACAAAACGAGGATGTCCAAGCCATCTGTGATACACATACTTTAGGTGTGTCATAATCAAAATGTATTTGTCATGTGCACAGGATACATGGTGTAACTGATACAGTGAAATGCTTACTTGCAAGCTCTTTCTCAACAGCGCAGTACACTATCACAAATAAGTTTGTATGTGTGTGTCCATAGGTTTTATTACTTACCCTCAACCCAGTCTCGTAGTTTGACCTCACAGCAGATGAGGGGGGCTCCTACTCTCCCAGTGCTGTAGTCTGCCACTGGAGAGAGAAAACACACAATCACAAAATAGTCTCATGCTGAGTTTAATACCTGATGCCAGTAGAAGGCTGCAACCCGGCCTACCAAAAACCAGTCTGGGTTTTCTTATTAAAGAATAAGCGTCAGTGCTTACGCTCATGCACTTCTAAGGCATAGAGCAAGATACACACGTTAGTGATGTGCGGGTTGACTCAAATATACAATTGTGTAATTCTACATATCTACAGAATAGGCTACATTAACAAAATAACCAAAGAAAAACTTTATCTGGCTTTAGACAAGGGTACAAAAAAGCCTAAGCTTTAAGGTCTAACATTAGCCTACGCACGCCAATAACTCTATATGCTTCAGGGAAAAATGTACGTCCATCCACGGAGGCAAAAAGGACAATGTCAGAGTTTAATTAAAAACATTGAGGGCCAGAACTGTAATGTTTGGGAAAGATTTGGTGAAGTGGTAGAAGAGGTTGACAATAGTGGCTATGTTGTGTGATGATTGTGAAGCGCTATACAAATTAGACAGTCACAAGATGGGAACTGTAGTGTTCAGATGGGTTAAATGGAATAGTAACTGAAATCTCGACACTGACTGTAGGCTGAGTCTACAACCTCTCACATAGCTTAACATAATGCAGCCCAATTTCTATATTTACGGGATTGGGTCGGTCGGGAGCGGGCCACAGATTTTCACTTTATCACATAGAGTTGGGCGGTTGCGAATGTGTTATTAGCAACTGCGGGCAGGTGAACAAACAGCTGACCCACGCATCACGAACACACTTGTCCTTCAGATTGACCGGAGACAAAAAACAGTGTGGTGGGAGAATCACAATTATAACACTGTCATATTTAGTTCATTCACTGCTTTGAGCTATGAGGGTAATCAAATGTTTGCCAACATTGATTTATTATAAAATAATGTTATTTGTTTTTAAACTAAGAACTTGTACATTGTCCTCTGCCTTGCAAGAGTGTTAAACGAAACTGAGAACCCTATCCTGAGGTCCTCTTAAATAATATGGTCTTATAAAATCTTCCCCGGTGGTTATTTGGCATCATTCGGCCAACTATTTCACACTCATATACTGCTGCGTAGCGTCACACCAGCATATCCTTCCACATTTACAATGCACTGAAAGGTGACCGATACCCGCGTGACCTATACAGCAAAGCCGATTGACGCAAAACAGTTCCATTTAGTATAGCTGTCATTCCTTTGTCATCCACGATCCCAGTACCACAGAGCGTTTCACAGGTTGGGGCTGGAACAAAGACATCTATCTCTGAGAGCATGCGTGTTTAAAGACATGAAACCCTCAGGGCACTTTAACATATATAAAAGCCTGAGCAGTAGCATTTTCTCAAAGACCTTGTCTTGGCTAAAGCCTAGATTTACCATGGCATGCATAGGTATAATTTCCCCAAAAAAACACAATGGTGAAAATTCTAAAATGATAGAGCTCCCACCATACCACTACTACTCTGCTAGTGAAGGAACCAAGGGTGCACTTGGTAATGATACCACTTCCAGGGTGAATGTCATTAGCAAAGGACCCCAGCAGTAGTAGTCCGTGGATGTGCCTGCCATGACTCACCCTCTGTGATGGTACCTGCTCCGCAGGTCTCTGTGAGGCCGTAGCCCTGTCCCACAGGGCAGCAGAAGCAGATGTTCATGAATCGCTGTGTGGCGGAGGACAAGGGTGCCCCTCCTGACAGCATCATCCTGATGTTCCCTCCCAGCTGAGCCTTCACCTTCTTAAACAGCAGCCTGACAGAGCAGAGGAGAGAAATGTACTATTACTACTTACTAGTATCAAGATACCCATTGGCCCATGCTTACTGATACAGTTTCACTGTCTGATCCCTGATAAGCAGCTTGCTAGGTAGGGCACATTAGACTTGCAGTGGAAGTGACACATTTTTAGCCTACAAATGTTGAGAGGGTGACCAGAGGCAAATGTCTCAGTCATGCTGATACCAAGAAATGGAGAAAGGAAGCTTGTCTTGTCTGGCAGACAAGAAAATATTGTTGCCACCGAGTGGGAACCAAAACCAGTCCAAATACAAGCATACACTTCAAATATATAGATTCTAGAGGACAAATCTATACCGCTTTGAAAAACCCATGTAGTTTGATAAGGCCTAGCTATATCTCTTACTTCCAAGTACTGTAATGGCATGTTGGAAATGTTTATGTCTTTATGCACTGACCTTGTATCAGGGATTTGATCTCTATAGAGATAGCCATGTGCATGTAACAGGATTGTGTACATCAGCTGGGAACATTCTGGTATGTGTGTCGTCACATACAGTGTACTCACAAGTTGCAGAGAGGGGCATCATAGCCCATTTTGATCTGTTCCAGTTTGTAGTTGTAGCCCAGTTTAAACAGAGTCCTCTGCACATAGCTCATCTCCTGCACCTTGTTCATCACATTCTTGTAGATGCGGTCCATTATTTCCTGACAGATACATTACAATAAACAGAAAAGATAAACGTCACGCATCAGTTTGTGGCGGTTTTTCTTTTGTACCTTATCCATACATGTCTGCCTCCACTTTCTCTACAGAGGAAATCAAAGCTGCAGGATAGTTATCAAAGAACCTCAAAGAATCAACATCACCTGTTCGAGGATTTCGTCTAAACCTGACCTCTAAAAATCTGGAAAGAAACCAGCCTTATAGTATGGATGTGGGTTTGAAATAATGTCACAATTCAAATAGCATCATACATTTTTGTCGGATATGCGGATATTTGAAATACAGCCATTGAGGTTATATGGGGCGGTGTGTGTAGCGACCAGACAGAGAGATGCCAAGGCAACTCGGCGACAGTCAAGACTAGCTAAAGTTTATTTGGAGCAGCCACAATGTTATTTATCATCCCATATAACAAGACAGTTTGTCTTGACTGGAGGAGCCTAGCACATCAAAAGGTGTGTATCAATTTCAACTGTCTGTTTCTTGAAAATGATTTCTTGCGGATATGAAATAAAGGTCCTTATGCTTCCAAAACCGTACCTCAAGCGATTTGTGTTAATGTTCAGACCGAACGTCAGGGCTCTTAACAAAACTCCCCTGTACAGAAGACGCCTTCGTCCAATGACTTATGTGTAATGTAATGGAGCAGAGTCATGATCAAGGGCTGGGAGAAGCCTAGAGAAGCTAGCTAATCTAATGGAGTCCACATGCTGCACAACCCCATTCAGATAAAACAGCCTACCTGTTGGTTGCTCATTGTAGCCTACACCTTCTCATTTCACTAACTTTTAATTCATTCCATCTTGCATTACATTATTGAACTTTCACAACACATTGAACCTCTTTGCCGCTTTGATTGGCAACAAGCTACGTGAAGGCAATGGATGGTCTACAGGTCTTTTTATGGTGTGCACATCATAATAACTACACTGAAAGGTTTGTTTTATTAAATGAATAACTTGAAATAACATGGTCTATCCTTGTATGTAACAAAGTCACATGGATATTTACATTTAATTTAGAAAAACCAGTGTTAGAGTCAGGTTAAAATTGGCCTATAACATTACACTCACACAAGTATTAGAATACGACGTCCGTTCAGATATTCAGATAACCATGCACATCCCTATTTTATAAAACACTATTTTATAAAACACTAACAAATCAGTGATAAGCAAAAAGATTAAGGAAGGATGTTCGTTCTTACCGGAACAGCTGCCATCAGAGTAGGCCCCAACACAGAGCAGTCTCCCTTACTGCCTTTCTTGATTTTTGTTGACTGCAAAAGAGAAGCAATAAAAATAACATTGGATTGTTGCCCACTTTGCAGTATAATAAAACAAATCCATAAGAAAATATCTCTTTGTATCAAACTGCTGAGTCTATTACCTGGTCAGAGAGTGTTTGTGGGGAAGAGTAGCCAATCCTGCAGCCATACGTCATACATGAGATCTCAGCAGTCATCTCCAGCACATGAGCTAGAGGCAGGTAGCCAATGTAGGTATCCTTCGGCCTGCATATGGGCAAAAACACATCACACTACTGTAAGCAATATGAAGATGAGAGAACATCTTCAATGTCTGTAACCATGCACAACATTATACAAAAATAAGTGGTTATGCACTTTGACAATACTGTCTAATTATCAAATTGAGGAAGATCGCATGAGTAAATAAGTGTAGACACGGTTATCATGAGCACATTACACTGTTTGTCTGCTGTCTTTAAAACATTGCGTCAAATCCCCATGTCAGATGCAGAGACCTGACCAGCCTAGTTAAATGGTGGTCAGATACTAGAAGCCCTGTGGTAGAGTGCTCTGCTCACCCCAGGCCTGGGATCCTCTCACACTGGCCCGTCATGCCAGCAATAAGATTGCTGTGGATGATCATGACTCCTTTGGGTTGTCCTGTGGAGCCGCTGGTGTACATGACCACAGCCAGGTCTGTGGGCTGGGGCCGCTGCACAGCTATACTCACTGCCAAGAGCACAGGGGGACACGTCACTTAATAATGCTTAGAAAATAAATGGTACAGTTCAGGACAGTACAAACATTCTTTACTACATTGTGGGACTAAACTAAACTGCCAGCATATGTGCATATTATACTTCACTAGCTGCTTAGACATTTTACCATCTCTACAATGCCATCTGAGCCATATGTAAACTCAAGTTCAGCGCAAACACTGTTTAACATAACAGGGTGACCCAACAGTGTGACCTGTGTGTTTTGTACATGCATAGTTTTGTTGATGTTTCCACGTACAGTTGTCAGGTTTGGCTCCCAGCTCTTGTACTGCCTGCATGCTGTGGATCTGAATGCCCTCTGGGTAACCCGTCCTTCTGATGCTCTTGTTGTCCACATAGATAACGTGCTTCAGGTTATGCATTTCTGGCAAAATACTCTGTCAAAGACACAGGAAGACATCTTTGTCTTGACATGAATAATCTCAGCTCTCGTGTCCTAAATGCCTTTAGGGTTCATTCAAGTTTCAATGACATCAGTGTTTGTTTTTCAAATCAAACTTTATTTGTCACATGCGCTGAATACAACAAGTATTGGTGCACTATAGGTTAACGGCTTGTAAAGTAAGCATTTCACGGTAAGTTAACTAAGTAACTTACTTAGAAGCCCTTAAATCAATAGTGCGGTTCAAGAAGAGTTAATCAAATATTTACCAAATAAAATAAAGTTAAAAATAAAAACAATAAAATAACGAGGCAATATACAGGGGGTACCGGTACAGAGTCAGTGTGCAGGGTTACAGGTCAGTCGAGGTCATTTGTACATGTAGGTAGGGGTAAAGTCACTATATATAGATGTAACATATATATATATATTTTTAAATACATTCACCTTTATTTAACTAGGCATGTCAGTTAAGAAAAAAATCTTATTTACAATGACGGCCTACACCGGCCAAACCCGGACGATGCTGGTCCAATTGTGCATCGCCCTATGGGACTCCCAATCACTGCCGGTTGTGATGCAGTCTGGATTCAAACCAGGGTGTCTGTAGTGATGCCTCTAACACTGAGATGCAGTGCCTTAGACCGCTGCGCCACTCTGGAGCCCAAATAATAAACAGTGAGTAGCCGCAGTGTACAAAATAAATGGAAGGGTGTGTCAGGGGGGTGCCACAGTGTCTCCTGACCCCTCCTGTCTCAGCCTCCGTTATTTATGCTGCAGTAGTTTGTGTCGGGGGGCTAGGTTCAGTCTGTTATATCTGGAGTACTTCTCCTGTCTTATCCGGTGTCCTGTGTGAATTTAAGTATGCTCTCTCTAATTCTCCCTTTCTTTCTCTCACTCTCGGAGGACCTGAGCCCTAGGACCATGCCTCAGGACTACCTGGCATGATGACTGCTTGCTGTCCCCAGTCCACCTGGTCATGCTGCTGCTCCAGTTAACTGTTCTGCCTGCGGCTATGGAACCCTGACCTGTTCACCGGACATGCTACCTGTCCCAAACCTGCTGTTTTCAACTCTCTAGAGACAGCAGGAGCGGTAGAGATACTCTTCATGATCGGCTATGAAAAGCCAACTGTCATTTACTCCTGAGGTGCTGACTTGTTGCACCCTCGACAACTACTGTGATTATTATTATTTGACCATGCTGGTCATTTATGAACATTTGAACATCTTGGCCATGTTCTGTTATAATCTCCACCCGGCACAGCCAGAAGAGGACTGGCCACCCCTCATAACATGGTTCCCCTCTAGGTTTCTTCCTAGGTTTTGGCCTTTCTAGGGAGTTTTTCCTAGCCACCGTGCTTCTACACCTGCATTGCTTGCTGTTTGGTGTTTTAGGCTGGGTTTCTGTACAGCACTTTGAGATATCAGCTGATGTAAGAAGGGCTATATAAATACATTTGATCATTTGATAAATAGTCTGGTGGCCATTTGATTAATTGTTCAGCAGTCTTATGGCTTGGGGGTAGAAGCTGTTAAGGAGCCTTTTGGTCCTAGACCTGGCATTCCGGTACCGCTTGCCGTGCGGTACTGGAATGCCTATGACTTGGGTGACTGGAGTCTGACAATTTTCTGGGCATTCCTCTGACACCGCCTGTTATATAGCTCCTCGATGGCAGGAAGCTTGGCCTGGGCCGTACACACTACCCTCTGTAGCGCCTTACGGTCAGATGCCGAGCAGTTGCCATACCAAGCGGTGATGCAACCGGTCAGGATGCTCTCTGATGCAGCTGTAGAATTTCTTAGGATCTGGGGACCCATGCCAAATGTTTTCAGTCTCCTGAGGGACAAAGGGTTTTGTTGTGCCCTCTTCACAACTGTCTTGGTGTATTTGAAGCAACTTGAAACTCTCGACCCATTCCACTACAGCCCTGTCGATGTTAATGGGGGCCTGTTCGGCCCACCTTTTCCTGTAGTACACGATCAGCTCCTTTGTCTTGCTCACATTGAGGGAGAGATTGTTGTCCTGGCACCACACTGCCAGTTCTCTGACCACCTCCCTATAGGCTGTCTCATTGTTGTGTGATCAGGCCTACTACTGTTGTGTCATCAGCAAACTTAATGATGGTGTTGGAGTCGTGTTTGGCCACGGTGTCGTGGGTGAACAGGGAGTACAGAAGGGGACTAAGTACACACTCCAATGTTGAGGACCAGAGTGGCAGACGTGTTGTTGCCTAACCTTACCACCTGGGGGTGGCCTGTCAGGAAGTTCAGGATCCAGTTGCAAAATGAGGTGTTTAGTCCCAGGATCCTTAGCTTAGTGATGAGCTTTGTGGGCACGATGATGTTGAAAGCTGAGCTGTAGTCAATTAACAGCATTCTCCTGCCCTCCAGGACAACAACCACCCGAGCCACTGCCTGTTCACCCCGCTATCATCCAGAAGGTGGGGTCAGTACAGGTGCATCAAAGCTGGGACCGAGAGACTGAAAAACAGCTTCTATCTCAAGGCCATCAGACTGTTAAACAGCCATTACTAACATTGAGTGGCTGCTGCCAACATACTGACTCAAATCTCTAGCCACTTTAATAATTACAAATTGGATGTAATTTTTTTTTATCACTAGTCACTTTAAAACAATGCCACTTTATATAATGTTTACATACCCTTCATTACTCATCTCATATGTATATACTGTACTCTATACCATCTACTGCATCTTGCCTATGGTGTTTGGCCATCGCTCATCCATGTATATTTATATGTACATATTCTTATGCATTCATTTACACTTGTGTGTATACAAGGTGGTTGTTGGGAAATTGTTAGATTACTTGTTAGATATTACTGCACGGTCGGAACTAGAAGCACAAGCATTTCACTACACCCGCATTAACATCTGCTAATCATGTGTATGTGACCAATAACATTTTATTTAACATAGGTGTTCCTTTTGTCCAGGTGGGAAAGGGCAGTGTGGAGTGCGATTGAGATTGTGTCATCTGGGGATCTGTTGGGGCGGTATGCGAATTGGAGTGGCTCTAGGGTATCCGGGAGGATCCTGTTGATGTGAACCATGACCAGCCTTTCAAAGCACTTCATGGCTACCGACGTGAGTGCTTCGGGGCAGTAATAATTTAAGCAGGTTACCTTCGCTTCCTTGGGCACAGGGACTATTATTGTCTGCTTGAAACATGTAGGTATTACAGACTCAGTCAGGGAGAGGTTGAAAGTGTCAGTGAAGACACTTGCCAGTTGGTCCGCGCATGCTTTGAGTACAGGTCCGATTTAAAGGTCTTGCTCACGTTGGCTACCGAGAGTGTTATCAGACAGTCGTCCAGAACAGCTGGTGCTCTCGTGCATGCTTCAGTGTTGCTTGCCTCGAAGCGAGCATAAAAAGGCATTTAGCTCGTCTGGTAGGCTCGCGTCACTGGGCAGCTCACTTCTGGGTTTCAATTCATAGTCTGTAATAGTATTCGAGCCCTGCCACATCCGACGAGCATCAGAACAGGTGTAGTAGGATTCAATCTTAATCCTGTATTGACACTTTGCTTGTTTGATGGTTCGTCTGAGGGCATAGCGGGATTTCTTATAATATAATAATAATAATAATATATGCCATTTAGCAGACGCTTTTATACAAAGCGACTTACAGTCATGTGTGCATACATTCTACGTATGGGTGGTCCCGGGAATCGAACCCACTACCCTGGCGTTACAAGCGCCATGCTCTACCAACTGAGCTACAGAAGGACCACTTATAAGTGTCCGGATTAGTGTCCCGCTCCCTTCGCTCGATGTGGATGTTGCCTGTAATCCATGGCTTTTGGTTGGGATATGTACGTGCGGTCACTGTGGGGACGAGGTCATCAATGCACTTATTGAGGAAGCTGGTGACTTGAGGTGGTATACTCCTCAATGGCATTGGATGAATCCCGGAACATATTCCAGTCTGTGCAAGCAAAACAGTCCTGTAACGTAGCATCCGCGGCATCTGACCACTTCCGTATTGAGCGAGTCACTGGTACTTCCTGCTTTAATTTTTGCTTTTAAGCGGGAATCAGGAGGATATAATTATGGTCAGATTTGGAGGGCAGGGGAGAGCTTTGTATGCATCTCTGTGTGTGGAGTAAAGGTGGTCTAGAGTTTTTTCCCTCTGGGTTTCACATGTGACATGCTGGTAGAAATGAGGTAAAACGGATTTAAGTTTTCCTGCAAGTACCCGGCCACTAGGAGCGCCACTTCTGAATGAGCATTTTCTTGTTTGCTTATGGCCTTATAGAGTTGGTTGAGTGCGGTCTTAGGTTTGCGGTGGTAAATAGACGGCTACGAATAATATAGATGACAACTCTTGGTAGATAGTGTGGTCTACAGCTTATCATAAGGTAAAAAACCTCGAGACTTCTTTAATATTAGACATCGCGCACCAGCTGTTGCTAACAAATAGACACACACCCCCACCCTTCATCTTACCAGACGAAGCTTCTCTGTTCTACATGGACAATCCCGCCATGTCGTCATTCAGCCACGACTCGGTGAAACATAAAATATTACAGTTAATGTCCCGTTGGTAGGATAATCTTAATCGTAGGTCCTCGATTTTATTTTCCAATGATTGCACGTTGGCCAATAGAACGGATGGCAGTGGAGGTTTACTCGCTCAACCTACGAATTCTCAGAAGGAAACCTGACCTCCGCCCCCTTTTTTCCATATTTTTTTCACGCAAATGACAGGGATTTGGGCCTGTTCCTGGGAAAGCAGTATATCCTTCGTGTCGGACTTGTTGGACTCGTTAAAGGAAAAAAGCTTCTTCCAGTTCGAGGTGAGTAATCGCTGTTCTGATGTCCAGGAGTTATTTTCAGTCATAAGAGACAGTAGCAGCAACATTATGTAAACGAACAAAATAGCACAGTTGGTTAGGAGCACGTAAAACGTCAGCCATCTTCTCCGGCACCATTTTCACCAATGACACCCCTCAGTTCACACATAAACACCCCATGGCTCACACCCCAAATCCTCCTTGATCTACAGAGGTGATTGCACACATCCTGTCTAAAAACATCGCTCTCTTTTCCACAGATAGAGTAGCTGAGAACAGCAGTGTGTAGTTAGACTAGATTCTGAACCATGCATTTTCCCTAATGACTCCTACCTTGAGTTTAGTCTCCAGTAGCTCTGTGCTGGTGATCAGGTGAGTGGCCCCACACTCATTCAGGCCATAGGCCACTGCCTCCTCCCCCAGGGTGGCATACAGAGTGACCACTGCAACACAACCAAACATGTTGTTCACATGCACACAAACACAATGTTTTCACAAATATTGCTGTCCTAACAGGAAATATCTTTATAATGTAAACTAGTGGAAGTTTATGTGCCATTCTCAAACAGGGAAGTGTGTTGGGTCAATGCCTACATGGAAAGTTGCGTCTGAAGCAGGCCTGTGCAGTGATCATCCACTCTGCTCGTGTCTCACAGAAGATGGCGATGGTACTCTTGGGCTGCTGGCCCAGGGCTGCCAGTCCACTACCTAGATGACTGATTATCTGGTCCACCTCGTCATAGGACAGCCACCTGTACTCCCCCAGGATCAGCTGCAGCAGAGAGAGCACAGGAACAGGCCATTAGGGTTGGTTCTACTAAGGGCCTTCAGTTCACAGGGGTAAATATCAAATCAAATGTATTTATATAGCCCTTCGTACATCAGCTGATATATCAAAGTGCTGAACAGAAACCCAGCCTAAAACCCCAAACAGCAAGCAATGCAGGTGTAGAAGCACACTGGAGAGTCAAGTCATATATTTATGACATTTGATTTCATAACTCTACAAGAATGGACTTAATCTAGGATTGATATATGAAGTTACACCGACTTGCTTCAGGTTGCATAACTTTTCTAACTTATTTGGCAGAACCTTGACTGCAATAATTGGTTCCTGGTGAGATGTGTGTGTGATCACTCTACCTTCTTAAAGATTTTGCCGCTGGGTTGCCTCTCGTTCTCCTCATTTAGGAGCTCCCTGGTGCCCAGGCAGTCTGTGTTGCCGAAGCGCTGCACTGCATGCTCAAACAGCTTGTCTAGAGTGTCCTTTCCCTCAAAGTCCTCCCGGGCCAGGTTGTCAAAGTTCTCCACACAACGATAGGGGCCCTCTGCTTTGCCTGTGGTGGACTTCGCTTTCTCTCTCTTTGCCATGGTTTTCTTCTTCCCAGCATCAGTGAGGAAATACCATGGGATAAACGTGATGAGCGTGTACAGCCACATCAACAGGTACACAGGCGAGAACACTATGTAATGCATGTCTACTTTGAACCTCATGGTTGAAGGTGAGGCAGAAGTGGAGAGAAAAAGAGACTTGAGGGAGAAGCGTCTGCTTCAGGGAGAGTTCAGACGGCTCAGCTCTCAGGTCATGGAAAGGTTGCCAAAGCAGGTGGCGGTAATTACAGATTGGACAGGTAGCAGCACATGCACCCAGACGGTTCAATGGAAAGGCTTGACACAAGAGGTCTGTGATGCTAGCTCTATAGCAGGGTGATTGGTCCAGAATTGTTGAGCACAGGGGAAGAAAATACATGGAGAAAGAGAAGTATGTTAGTCATATTGTAATCTCTTGTGGACAGAATCTGTCGCGGCGGGATGGAATGGGTAGGATAACGAGCAACAGTAGTTCCAGTGTTCGGGTTTTCTTAACTGACTATTTGGACATTGGGAGAAGCTGAATTACTCACATCTAACACGTATAGACCCAGAACTTAACCAAGAGTAGTCATATTGGAGCAATAGCTAGGAGCTAGCCAGTAGCCACAAGCATAATACAACATCTAATTTATAGACTAGCCAAAAGTACTTTATTTATTTTCAAAAAGCCTTCTTGTATGCATTTCATGCCAATTCATACATTGCAACACACCAAACCCAGAAGTTGTATTATTGGGGGATGGGGGCGTCAAAGAAGAAGCAGCTATGGTATTTAACACATACCTTACCGCCGGTAAATATTGCTGCACAAAATAGCTGAGTTTCATTGGAGCACTGCACTGACCACTGTATCTGTACACAAACATCTAGGCCCATGTCTGGTCAACATCACATCACTTCACTTCATCATTATTATATATTATTATTATTATATTATATTATCACTTCAGATTTCACTATCTTTTATCTTATCTATAATTGATGCTTGCAGTGTGCAATCATTTCCCAGAACTGGAAGAATGTTAGGTCTGTGTTTTAAAAAATCTGAAAGAGTACCTGTATGTATTTATGCCAATTGATGGTACCTTGGTTAAGACAGAAACTTTTATAAGGTAGAATAATCCAAATGAGCAACACCTGTTGTTAATAAATAGCTCAGTCGGTCTACCCTGGGAATGTTGTAAATGAAGAGACTGAAATACAAAGACGCAGAGCAGAGTTCAGCAGAGTGGTTAAGAAGCCAAAGAGGTGAGGTTAGATTAGGTTAGATGACAGAGACAGCATACATGAAATCTTACTTAACATTTTAAAACATTTAAGTTGTTATTTTCTGTCTTATTTTGATACTTGGCTTTTACTTTCTTACTACTGCCACATTTCTGGTGCCACTTGGCAACTCTTTTGACTTACGTCTACATTCTAACCTCGATCACTGTCATGGCGTATGTGCATCACCCAGTCTTTTCCCATGAAAACGGGGCAAACCCAAATGACTTCACCGAAAACGACTTCCTTGTGCAAACCAGAGACATTTCCATGTAAGCCAAAGAACACATTTCTTTGTGCAAAATTCTCCAAGGTGGCAACTGGCAAGAGGGCAATTCCACTGTAACAGAGTGATACAGACTGGGGTTTTCACACTTTAAAATGCATGTCAAACAAAAACCAATGATTACAAAGTTAAACAAACCATACAACTGTATGCACACATTTACTTGAAGAACAGTGCAGATGTGGTAGGTAGCCTAGTGGTTAGAGTATTGGACTAGTAACCAAAAGGTTGCAAGATCGAATCCCCGAGCTGACAAGGAAAAAAGCTATGGTTCTGCCCCTGTTCCTAGGCCGTCATTGAAAGGCCGTCATTGAAAATAAGAATTTGTTCTTAACCGACTTGCCTAGAAAAATAAAAGATGCAAAGTTTGGTAACTAACACTAACCAGCACACTGGAAAGGGTAAAAAGGGCACCAAAGGTTAATCTGGACTTCAACCAAGCCTAAACAAAAATCCCATTCCACTATCCAGTAAAACATTTCGATCAAATCACTTATAATACAATGTAGTCTAATGGAGGGCAGCTTGACATCAAAGATAAGGGGAACATTTCAGGTCAACTCAAACTGTAATAAAAGTGCCCAAAACATCAGACATACGTTCCATTAAAAATGTTACCTAATTGATCTTGCTGCAGATACTATAACTAGCAGCTGAGCATGTCTAGACAGGATCATAACTTCAAATGATAGAAAGGCCACGTCATGCTTGAATCATGATCTGCTACGTTACCCTGATGGTGAATGCTTGTGTGACTTGACATCCCTCCAGACAGTAATGAAGGCTCAAGTGCTTTAGCACACAGGATGCTGCCTGTGAGTGGCTTATACTGCTCATGTGCCACTGATCTGGCCTAATCCCATTTACTACATAGGCACACGAGGCCCAGGAATCACAACCCCAGAAGGAATCAGCCAGGACAAATTCCTCCTTCAATCAGTATATCTTCTTCAGTGAGAAGAAATTATCTACATTCTAAATATATTATATTTCTACATTTGATATGATGCCTCCCCCCCAAAAAAATATTCCAATCGCTTTGTTGCTCTTAATTGAAATGATATCTGTTATCAGGTGTATCAGCTCTTTAAACAGAATCATAATTTTCAGAGAGCCTAAAACAGTCAGAGGAAAGACCATTTACCCCTGAAAAGAGGGGCAATTCAGAGATGGTCTGAATGGCTTTAGAAAATTAACACATGCACACACTTCTGAAAAACACTACACCAGTGATGAGCAGATCAAAACAGTGGAAACCTTTCGGTAGAATGAACGAGAGAAGAAATTGGTTACCTTACCTACTGTTCTGAAGTACGCTAACAACACCTCTTCCTCTTTCCTTAAACAAAAAGCCTGGTCGAGATATTGTTTATTCGACACAAGATGTTTATTCTTCACTCCCTGGCTCAGGTTTTTCATTAACTCAGCTGCATTCACAAAGAGCTAACATACATTCTCCTGCTTCCACCCACAACTGCTCTCATCCAATAGGAGAGTGTATTGGACAGGAAGTGATACGGTTCCTCTCTACAGTAGTCATCTCAACGTACTCAGGGCTGACTGTGACTAACCCTTTTTGCATTATATTTCCAGAGACCACATCTATTAAAACTGTTACGCAAACACAGCTGGTTGCTCATAGTGATACGCATTACATAGACTGACACTGACTGACACAACATTGTGTTCACAGATTCAGTTTAATCTATTCCAAGAAATGAGGAGACAGACATGTTTTTCCAAGCCACATGATTATTTTTCTTGATGTGCTCTAACGCTTTCAAATCAGCAACAGTGAAATCCTTTCAGCTGTTTCAAGAAAAACATGTCCACTGCCTCATCATCAGACAGGATACTACTACCCACGTAGAAGCATGTCATAGCTTGAGGTCAATGACCTTTAACACACTGAAGAATACTGTGTGATGCATGAAAGGTAGGACCAAGGCTATTGGCAAGGTTGTATTGTTAGATAGACTATTCAATGCTACTGCTATTCCTATAAAACAGATGGCAGAAAAAGAAAGACACAAACCTGTACTGTACCTCAAGCCTTGAAACAAACCTACACTGTACATCAAACTCCTCATCTGTACAAATTGTAGCAAGCACCATATCAATACAAAACAGGGTGATGACTGGCATTAGTTTTCTATCCTGTTATTGGGGCTGATATTGAACATTCTTGGTAAATAAACAATTTTTTGATGCATAACCCATATATAATATAAACCATACATGTACAACATGTACATATATATAATATATAATCCGCAAATGTATGTTTCATGGCAACAACGTAAGGGATAATCTCTGACATGACCTTGAAAATAATGGACAAGTAACAGAATACAATTTTCCAAGGTAATGTTTATTTTTTTAAATTTAACTAGTCAAGTCAGTTAAGAACAAATTCTTATTTACAATGATGGCTTAGGAACAGTGAACTATTTTGTTCAGGGGCAGAACGACAGATTTTTACCTTGTCAGCTCAGGGATTCGACCTTTCGGTTACTGGCCCAATGCTCTATTTACTAGGCTACCTGCCACCCCATGTACAGAATGGAGGTGTTTATTCCACTTATACCACAGTTGCCAAAGAAAATAATACTTAAGCAGACATTTACCAAAAGTGTTCGTTGATATTTTCATTTTTCGAAGCAAATTCATACTCTCTCATATTTTTGATTGCTAGAGACGCGACAGTCGTTCGTTCGATATTTATGGACGTGACTGCAGTCGTTCGTTCTTTATGTTTCATGGCAACGTGTTTATGCCTTGCGAGCTAGCTAGCCAACGTTTCCAACTGTCCCATTATCTGGTTTTAGAAACTGGGTAGTTCGAGCCCTGAATGCTGATCAGCTGACAGCTGTGGAATTTCAGACCGTATTACCACAGGGATGACAAAAAGATATATTTCTACTGTTCTAATTATGTTGGTAACCCGTTTATAATAGCAATAAGGCACCTCAGGGGTTTGTGGTATTCACCAATATGCTCCACGTTGCGTCGTGCATAAGAACAGCGTTTAGCCGTGGTTTGTTAGCCATATACCACACCTCCTCGGGCCCTTTTGCTTAATTATACCATGGCATTGTTGAATACTCATTTCCGATTGGCTTGAATGGCATTCTAGAGCATGCATTATTTCCCTATAGCCCACAGTATATTTGCACGGTAAACTTCGATGGATATAGTTCTTCCATGTTCTATGTTTGAGCTGCTTCTGAAACAAAAGTCGAATTGAAAACCTTATTGGCATTGTTGAATTCGATTTTCAAAATAGCAAGCTAGGACCGATGGTTTGGTTAGCTAAAACTAGCAAGTCTGTTTGGTTACCAAGGCGATTACTGTCACTGTCTAGTAAACTTGCTAGCTACTTCAGTGGATGTTGAACACATTTCTACCAGCAAATTAACCCATTTCTAGCGGTAAGTGTTCAATTATAGCAATAGTATAAAAGTGATAATCAACTCGGGGCTCTATGCTTTCTCTGGAAAAATAATTCATGTTAGAATGTTAGTTCCACTCTGATAATATGGATAATGGAATAATATGGAATATGGAACACATATTCTACGTCGTTCATTCTTTTCCAGAGAACGCATAGCCCCTCGATTATCCCTTACTTAATGTCTATTCTAGAATGCCATTCTAGCCAATCAGAACCGAGTATTCACCAACGCTTTAGTATAAACCTGTAATATAACCCACATAGCTATCAAATCATTTGCTCAAACATTCACTCGTTTTTTACAATTAGGCAATGTTACATGCCTTTTAGTTTAAACATCAAATGAATAAATCAAATAAAGGTCCAGTGAGCGAGGCCATGTCGTTGTCTGACCAAAAGTAACCTCTGCACTTGTCAACTCCGTTGACATAGCTTAAAGAAAAAACATAGTCGTGCTATTTATCCCAACAAATGTAAGACTGTTCACATATCTAAAAAATAATCCGGCATATCAAAATTAAGACGTTTGTAGCTAGCTTCGTGGTATCATTATGAAAATGAGAGGGACAACGAGGAATAGAATTGTGGCTGGCGTTCCGCAAATGTTCTTTAATGTGATGTTTGAAAACAGAGACCCACCGTGGAATACAACCATTATGCGCTTTAAGTATTTGATATTAATAGGCGCTGTTGGTTATTAAAATTAAAAACGGCTTGTAGCCTGGCCAGATCATAAACAAAGACAGTAATGAAGTTGGCATTGCTAACGTTAGCTCTTTCTTACTACTTCAGTACACTGGATATTAAGAATATTCAATATTAACACATTTTTGTAAATAAGATAGCTATGATGATAATATATGTTATCTGACAGTTTACTTAGCCATTTCCCTAGCTAGCTTGTATGCTAGCTATAGTCAATCTAATCTTACCTCAAAAACCGAGAAGTGAGAGGGACATTCCCAGAAGGATGAATGACCGAAAGTAACCTCCAACAGAGAGGCGACAACCCGGAAATTTTACGTCATATGAGTCCATCTCTCATAGCCAATGAGAATGGGTCTGAAGACTACGTTTATTTGATGCTACAGTTTCATTGAAAAAAATATATTGTCACACTTTATACGAATATCAACCAGCTATAAGTAATTAATCTCATCTGACTGTAGGTTACCCTTGTGAATTATGTGGGTCATAAGTAAATACATGATCCCTATAGACTAGGCAACACATCATTGTACTGTATGAAATATAGATGCGAGTTAAGTCCCCAACCAGTGAAAACACTGGTAATGGAGGCTATTTCTCTCATTTAAATGTTCAACATAGCGAAAATAACAAAACGCTGCTTGTATGATTCATCTCCCACATCCTTTGAAAACAGCCAAATTGTGTGTCTAAATTGCTTTAAGAAATACAGTCAGAAGATTGGAAGAATTTGGGTGAGAAATGGTGATAGGAACATTACATGTGGTGCTAAGATAATGGTCAAAATAAATTGCATACATTCTGGGCAATTATAGTGCCTTCAGCTCCTTGACTTTTTCCACCTTTTGTTGTGTACAAATTAGGATTACATCATTTTTATTTTTTGATCTACACCAAAATACTCTAACATCAAAGTGGAAGAACAATTAAATAAAAAATATATTAATGAAAAATAAAACACTAATATATGTTGATTAGATAAGTATTCAACCCCCTGAGTCAATACATGTTAGAATCACCTTTGGCAGCGATTACAGCTGTGAGTCTTTGGACAAGTCTCTAAGAGCTTTGCACACCTGGATTGTACAATTTAAAATCAAATCAAATGTTATTTGTCACATTTGCCGAAAACAACAGGTCCTTACTGTGAAATGCTTACTTACAAGCCCTTAACCAACAATGCAGTTAAGAAAATATTTACTAAATAAAATAAAGTAAAAAATAAACTAAAATGTAACAATAAAATAACAATAACGAGGCTATATACAGGGAGTACCGGTAATGAGTCGATGTGCGGTGGTACAGGTTAGTCAAGGTAATATGTACATGTAGGTAGGGGTAAAGTGACAACAGTGTAAAAACAAAGGGGTGGGGGGTCAATGTAAATAGTCCGGGTGGCCATTTGATTACTTGTTCAGCAGTCGTATGGCTTGGGGGTAGAAGCTGTTTAGGAGACTTTTGGACCAACTGTAGACTTGGCGCTCCGGTAACGCTTGCGGTGTGGTAGATAGAACTGTCTATGATTTGGCTGACTGGAGTTTTTGATAATAAATGCCATTATTCCTTCTTAAACTCATCAAGCTCTGTCAAATTGGTTGTTGATCATTGCTAGACAGACATTTTCATGTCTTGTCATAGATTTTCATGTCGATGTTAGTCAAAGCTGAAACTATGCCACTCAGGAACATTCAATGTCGTCTTGGTAAGCAACTCCTGTGTATATTTGGCCTTGAGAATTGGGTTATTGTCCTGGTGAAAGGTGAATTTGTCCCCCTGTGTCGGTTGGAAAGCAGACTGAACCAGGTTTTCCTCTAGGATTTTGCTAAACTCTTTTCCGTTTCTTTTTATTTAAAAAAAAAAACTCCCTAATCTTTGCCGATGACGAGCATATCCATAAAATGCAGCCATCACCACACTTTAATATATGAAGAGCTCCAACTGATATTTAATGTCATCTACCAATAGGTGCCCTTCTTTGCAAGGCATTGGAAAACCTCCCAGGTCTTTGTGGTTGAATCTGTCTTTGAAATTCACTGCTCAATTGAGGGATTTTTTATTTATTTAAGGGGTTACTCATTTTAGTATTGCAGAAAGATTGTTGCTTCCATCAATGTAATTGTCTGCAACAATTCCAATCCCCCATATATTTTTGGGGTGTAAATATATATATACATATATACATACACATACCTCTCTCACATACCTCGCACTGTACTTCTGGCCAAACTGAGAAATACTTTTCCAGTCGTTAGTGCACCATCAAGTGGCCATCTTCAGTAATAGACTACCAACAATTGCCAATCAGACAGATTTTTCATTGTGTCACAATCTAACCCCTTACAGGGTTTGGTATTGTTGTTGCTAGCCCACCACAGTACAAACATTTTTTTAGTAGAAAATGATTTGCACCATTTGTTTTTCAACATTGTTTTACAAGACAAACCCTAAAAGAAACAACACTAAACTGACATTTTCAATAATGTAGGCCTGGGTTTCCCATACTCGGTCCTGGGGCCACCCTTGTGGGCACGTTTTGGTTTTTGCTCTAGCACTACACAGCTGATTCAAATAACCAACTCATCATCAAGCGTTGACTATTTTAATCAGCTGTGTAATGCTAGGGCAAAAACCAAAACGTGTTTAGGAAACCCTGGTGTAGGTGACAGCTAATCAGTGTTAACAACCATTTCAGAAATAATATTTTACTAATTCATTACTTACTGAGCCTGACAGCACAGTTGAATAGTCATTAACTGAATTTCAGGATCACCAGTTCTAATGTCAATTGCTTTCAAAAAGCATCTTAGGGCATCAGAGTAAGATTGCTTTCCCCTTTTCACAAGATTTTTATACTTTTCCTCTGTCACAGCCGGGGAATCACCGTTGTTGTTTACACCTTCCGCAGTCTGCAATGTGGCATCTTTGCCACTGGCACATCGGTCCATTCTTTCACCAGAAGCAAGTTCAGGATCACTGGTAGATTCCTCCAAAGAACTTTCATCGTCCTTTCCCATTATAGATTTTTCAGCAACATACATTGACCCACTTCCACCTTCCTCTTCGGTCTCAGTGTTGAAGGTTTCCCATGTGGGTTCTTCCTTTTCCGTGAGAGACTCCTCATGAGATCCAGTCACCTCCCTTGCCTCACGAAATCCAGTTACCTCACTTTCCTCACTTGCATCATCAGTGTGCATATATGAAAGCTCAGCTTCTATGTCCTCATTGAGGTCTTCCACATTCTCAATCACTGAATCCACAAATGAACGTCTTAAGGCCACAGAGGTATTCCCTCCAAAGCGTTTCCTGGCTTTAAAGGAACTGGATCCAGATTGAACTGTTTTTGGTTTGGAGGATCACATACCGTTGAATGATTTATCCAATTCAGTGTTCATCAAATCAGGCCTTTCCTCTTCCTCAACATCATCCTCTGCACTATCATAAATTACAGCTGCTATTTGCTTTTTCTTTACAGAAGTAATGAACGAGTTCTCTTCAGTGTTGTCTGCTTTAGAAACAGGAGAGTTGACATCATGGACATCTGCTCCATTATGTTCAACTGCTCCATTCACAGACAGAGGGCTCGTCATCTAAAATTAAGCTGACATCCATCTCTAGATGGAAACCTGAATTCCCTTCGACAGAATCGGATTACTTCTCTGAAAACATATCACTAGCACTGTCCAATAACTGTAGATTGAAATTTCCTTCAAAAGACTCAAATTCAGCATCCACTTTTGGAGATGTTTCTGCATAACTTTCTAGGCTTGTACTGGAGATCTGTAGTAGCATAGAAAGTCTTTGATTCTCCGGGGATTTGACAGGTGAGATCTTCTGGTCGATTGTGGAGTCTTGGTGAAGTGACAAGTTCTGCCATTGTGGGGAACCATTTCCATTTTTCTGTATGTCTTATTCAACTTCAGAGGTAACATATCCCAGACTTGTACCATGCGCCATGGCAACAATACCATCCTTCTTTTCTGATGACACATCCAAAGCCACTTGAACAGAAGCGTCAATTGCCTCACCAGCCGATAAAACCTCTTCAAGAGACTTGTCTATGGGAGAATGATGGTTGCTCTTTATTAACTTTTCCTCAGTCGCAATTGTCACAGCAGGTCCCAAAATCTCAATGCTTTCATCATTAATCTGTTACTCAGATTGTGGATATCTTCCTTGTCACCAGACCCAGACTGGTCCACCAACGCAGTGGAGTTGTGGTTATGTTTCTGATAGAGGAATTCTAAATTCCTTTATGTTTTATTGCCAAAACCAATTAAATTCGCACTCATTTCTAATTCATGATAAGTTGTAAGTTTATCATTTGCATGAATTAGCAAGAGACCAGTCTTAAAAACAAGTTCAGCATTTATTCTTGATGAGTACTGACCCAAAATACAAAGAACATTACATTTTAAAGAAAGAGAACATAAAATGACGTCATCAGTTTCACACCCTCTCCCATCCTTACAATAGGTAGTATTCAGTCCTAGAGATGTTTTACTCCCCTCATAAAACTACATTCCAACCTGTCTAAAATATATACTTCTCTCCACTAATGGAATCCAACCAAAACATTCTTATCTGTATGAAAAGCCATAGCATCGCTCTCCCTTTAACCTTCCCAAGAGACACAGACAATTAATTTGTTCTGCTTATATTTTCAGTAACAGCTTAACCAATAACTTTTACTTTTCATACCATAACATAATAGTATTAGAATAAATGGTTCTAATCAATAATGTATACATAATTAATCATCTTAACTATAATTTCCTCTAACAGTTTCGGAGAGGAGGGACTGGGTTTTTCATCCATTGGCTTCTTCTCAATTGACCCCACTGTATAGTGTTGATGGGGTTTCTGAATGCTACCAGCAAGCTGCTGATGTAACTCAGACTCAGCCTTCAGCCCCTGAGCTTTCAGAACCCTGTTCTCTATTTGCCGTTGAGCTTCCTGATCCTCAGGGTCATCATTGTTGTTTTCTACTTCATGTGAGAACATGAGGTCATGATCAGAGATTCCAAACTTCTCCATGGAGTGAAGGTGGGTGATGTGTTCATCCAATTTTGGATCTGTGTGTCTTTGTCTCGAGTGTGGTGACGGTAGCTGCGTCTGTGTGGATGAGGATTGAGTGTCTTGTAGCGTGAAGAGTTCTTTAAGATCTCTTTGCTGAAGTTACTTCTGAGATCAATGATTCTTTGAACACCTGCCATCTGTAGATTTTCTCCTCCACTGTACCACAAGTGGACATCTGTTCCATTCTGTTCCTTCCATTCTGTCCAATCTAGCATAGTAACAACTACCTAGCGGCTTCCCTGTTTCATCTATTGCTGTTCACTCGACCCTGATCACTTGGCTACATAGTTGATGGACTGTACATTAATCACTGTACTCCATTTAGTTTATTTTTGTTTATCTGTCGGCCCCAGCCTCGAACTCAGGCCCTGTGTGTACTTAACTGACCCTCTCTGCCCATTCATCGCCATTTTACCTGTTGTTATTGTCTTAGCTGATTAGCTGTTGTTGTCTTACCCGTTGTTGTCTTAGCTAGCTCTCCCAATCAACGCCTGTGATTGCTTTACGCCTCGCTTTAGGTCTCTCTCTAATATCAACATGCCTTGTATACTGTTGTTTAGGATAGTTATCATTGTTTTAGTTTACTGCGGAGCCCATAGTGACTCAACATGCCTCAGATACCTCCTTTGTCCCACCTCCCACACATGTGGTGACCTCACCCAGCATAACTAGTGCGTCCAGAGATACAACCTCTCTTATCGTCAGTCAATGCCTAGGTTTACCATCTCACTTTTGCCACCTGTTATAGACTCCCTCAGCTCCCAGCTGTGACCTGGACACCATCTGTGAATTGATTGCCCCCCATCTATCTTCAGAGTTCGTTCTGTTAGGTGACCCTAATAGATATTATCCTGACCAACTTTCCCTCCAAATACGCTGTTTTGAATCAAGATCTCAGCCATCACTGCCTCATTGCATGCATCCGCTATGGGTCCGCGGTAAAACGACCACCACTCATCACTGTCAAACGCCCCCTAAAACACTTCTGCGAGCAGGCCTTTCTAATTGACCTGGCCCGGGTATCCTGGAAGGACACTGACCTCATCCCGTCAGTCGAGGATGCCTGGTCGTTCTTTAAATGTTATTTCCTCACCATCTTAAATAAGCATGCCCTTTTTTTATGTTGAACTAAGAAAAGATATAGCTCTTGGTTCACTCCAGACCTGACTGCCCTCGACCAGCACAAAAACTTCCTGTGGTGGACTGCACTAGCATCGAATAGTCCCCGCGATATGCAACTTTTCATGGAAGTCAGGAACCAATGCACGCAGTCAGTTAGGAAAGCAAAGACTAGCTTTTTCAAACAGAAATTTGCATCCTTAAGCTCTAACTCCAAAAGGCTTTGGGACACTTTAAAGTCCATGGAGAATAAGAGCACCTCCTACCAGCTGCTCACTGCACTGAGGCTAGAAAACACTGTCACCACCAATAAATCCACGATAATCGAGAATTTCAATAAGTATTTTTCTACGGCTGGCCATGCTTTCCTCCTGGCTACCCCAAACTCGGCCAACAGCTAGTGCATCCCCCCGCAGCTACTTGCCCAAGCCTCCCCAGCTTTTCCTTCACTCACCCAAATCCAGATAGCAGATGTTCTGAAAGAACTGCAAATCCTGGACCCATACAAATCAGCTTGGCTAGACAATCTGGGCCCTCTCTTTAAAAAAATATATGCAGCCATTGTTGCAACCCCTATTACCAGTCTGTTCAACCTCTCATTTGTATCATCTGAGATCCCTAAAGATTGAAAAGCTGCCACGGTCATCTCCCTCTTCAAAGGGGGTGACACTCTAGACCAGGGGTGTCAAAGTCAAATGGACGGAGGGCCAAATAAAAAATTTAGCTACAAGCCGAGGGCCGGACTGTTCGAATGTTCATTGAAAAATTTTTAAATGACGCATATAGTCTAGTGAACCTAATTGAACCTACTGAAAACCTAACAAATATATTCCAATATGATCAGATAAATAAAGCAATATTTTCTTATGGCTCTGTCAGTAATCTTTAATTTTCAACAGACACAAAAGACAAATTTCCTTTATATAAAAATCCCCATAACATGAACATTAAATGAAAGAAACCGGTATTCAAGGCACCATCAGTAGCCTATATTTTCTATTTTAGCAAAAGTGGGCTAAATTTACTTCAAAGAAAAAAACAATAATAGCAATTTTCTATCATCCACTCAACTGAAATATTTTTAAAATATAATTGGATTGAAATACAATAAAATAAAGTGCAAAAATCTATTAATCAAAAACAACACTTTGTTTAAGGAGAAGTAACATGCAGTGAAAACAAATATTAAACTTTAACTTTTAAACTTGAACTGAGTAAAAACTCTAAATATGTGATTGCACAGTAATGTTCACTTGTTTGAGGTTGAGGGTGATACTTGGTGGTGTCCCATCTTTTCCACAAGTTCATCAATGTTCGGGGTAAGGCTCTGAGCTGAGGAAATCCTCAGAATTGAGTGGAGGTGTTCAGCAGTAAGTCGACTTCTGTGTGATGTTTTGTTCAAGTTCATCAAAGAAAACAGTTGTTCACACAGGTATGTGCTGCCAAACATAGACAACGTTTGAGCAGCCTGGATGCGCAGCTGGGGCATTGTGTCGGGAGGAAACGGGCGAACTCCGCAGCACCCACTGCCGCATATTTTGCCCTCAGTGCATCATTGCATTGGAGGTCAATCAACTCCATTTGGAGGTTTGGTGGTGAGCTTTCCACGTCAACAGCAAATGGGTTACCGAGCAGTTCCAACCTGCTTTTTGTGCTTCAAAGTCAGCAAATCGGCGTCGAAAGTCAGCGGCAAGCATACCTATTTTATCAGCCAACTGTGCGCTCGGGTACGCACTGGTAGAGAGCTTCTCTTTCATGGTCTGGCAGCTGGGAAAGTGGCTCAAATTTTCTTTCCGCATCTGCGTCTCCCACAGAGTCAGTTTGGTTTTAAATGCCTTCACTGTACTGTACATATCAGAGATGACACGATCCCGACCCTGCAGCTGCAAGTTCATTGCATTCAGATGACTCGTAATGTCACACAGAAAAGCCATTTCACACAGAAACATTTCGTCTCGGAGTTGTGTTGTGTCTTTCCCTTTGCTGTCCAAGAACAGACAAATCTCCTCACGAAGCTCGAAACATCTTTGAAGCACCTTTCCCTGGCTTAGCCATCGCACCTCTGTGTGATAAGGCAAATCACCATTCTCCGTTTCTAACTCCGTCAGAAATGCCTTGAACTGGCGGTGATTCAAACCTTTGGCTCTGATAAAGTTAACTGTGCGCGTGATGATGCTCATTACATGCTCCATTTTCAAGGCTTTACCGCACAACGCTTCCTGGTGTATGATACAATGATAAGCTGTCAGCTCACCTGTCGCGTTTTCCTCTTGCATCTTTTCCTGTATCTTCGCCACCAGTCCGCTCCTGTGTCCACACATCGCAGGTGCTCCGTCGGTTGTCAAACCCACGAGTTTTTCCCAAGGCAGCTCCATCTCATTTACACATCTTGACACCTCTTCATACAAATCATGCCCCGTAGTTGTGCCATGCATAGGACGTAAAGCCAAAAACTCCTCTGTCACGCTTAGGCTGGAGTCCACTCCGCGGATGAAAATTGACAACTGGGCAATGTCAGAAATGTCGGTGCTCTCATCCACAGCCAAGGAATATGCAATGAAATCTTTTCCCTTTTTCACAAGCTGCTCTTTTAGATTGATGGACAACTGGTCTACTCTCTCGGCAATGGTGTTTCTGCTCAGACTCACATTTAAAAAGAGTTGCCTTTTTCTGGGCAAACTTCGTCACAAACTTTAATCATGCAGTTTTTGATGAAATCCCCTCCGTAAATGGCCGGGCTGATTTAGCGATCTCTTCTGCCAAAATAAAACTGGCCTTGACAGCAGCCTGGCCTTGTGATTTGGCTTTTTTGAACAGAGCCTGTCGAGATTTGAGGCCTCGTTTTAATTCCTCTGCCTTTTGTAGCCTTTGTTCCATGTCCATATTCTTGTTTTTGTCCGCGTGTTTCGTTTCATAATGTCGTCTCAGATTATACTCTTTCAGTACCGCCACACTTTCTCCACACAGAAGACACACAGGTTTTCCAGCTACCTCCGTGAACAAATACTCAGACTCCCACCTTGTTTGAAACCCCGGTTCTCAGTGTCCACCTTCCGTTTTGCCATTTTTGATGGGTATCTGAAAGTTAATTTTACTGTGATGCTGACAACTGCTGTGCCAATAAATATTGAAATGAAGCAGCCTACTGCTCGGTGCGTCACCGTTGCATTGTGGGAAATGTAGTATTGGTGCGTGTAAAAGATCTGCGGGCTGCCGGCTTGCTGCGGTCTGCGGGCCGGTTCTAATAATAAATCAAGATCATCCCAGGGGCCGTAAAAAACCTTCTCGCGGGCCGGATGTGGCCCGCGGGCCTTGACTCTGACATATGTGCTCTAGACCCAACCTGTTACAGACCTATATCCATCCTGCCCTGCCTTTCTAAAGTCTTCGAAAGCCAGTTAATAAACAGATCACTGACGATTTAGAATCCCACCGTACCTTCTCTGCTGTGCAATCCAGTTTTCAAGCTGGTCACGGGTGCCTCAGCCACGCTCAAGGTACTAAACAATATCATAACCGCCATCGATAAAAGACAGTACTGTGCAGCTGTCTTCATTGACCTGGCCAAGGATTTAGACTCTGTCAATCACCATATTCTTATCGGCAGATTCAACAGCCTTGGTTTCTCAAATGACTGCCTCGCCTGGTTCACCAACTACTTCTCAGACAGAGTTCAGTGTGTCAAATCGGAGGGCCTGTTGTCCGGACCTCTGGTAGTCTCTATGAGGGTACCACAGGGTTCAATTCTCGGGCCGACTCTTTTCTCTGTACATATCAACGATGTCGCTCCTGCTGCGGGTGATTCCCTAATCCACCTCTACGCAGACGACACCATTCTGTATACATCCGGCCCTTCTTTGGACACTGTGTTAACAAACCTCCAAACAAGATTCAATGCCATACAACACTCCTTCTGTGTCTTCCAACTGCTCTTAAATGCTAGTGAAACTAAATGCATGCTTTTCAACCGATAGCTACCCGCACCCGCCCTCCCGACTAGCATCACTACTCTGGACGGTTCCGACTTAGAATATGTGGACAACTACAAATAGGTGTCTGGCTAGACTTTAAACTCTCATATTAAACATCTCCAATCCAAAATTAAATCTAGAATTAGCTTCCTATTTTGCAACAAAGCCTCCTTCCCTCACGCCGCCAAACATACCCTCGTAAAACTGACTATCCTACCGATCCTCGACTTCGGCGATGTCATTTACAAAATAGCTTCCAATACTCTACTCAGCAAACTGGATGCAGTCTATCACAGTGCCATCCGTTTTATCACCAAAGTCCCATATAGCACCCACCACTGCGACCTGTATGCTCTCGTCAGCTGGCCCTCGCTACATATTCGTTGCCAGACCCACTGGCTCCAGGTCATCTATAAGTCTTTGCTAGGTAAAGCTCCGCATTATCTCAGCTCACTGGTCACGATAACAACACCCACTCGTAGCACGCGCTCCAGCAGATATATCTCATTGGTCATCCCCAAAGCCATCATCACCTCTTTGGTCACCTTTCCTTCCAGTTCTCTGCTGCCAATGACTTGAATGAATTGCAAAAATCGCTGAAGTTGGAGACTTATATCTCCCCCACTAACTTTAAACATCAGCTATCTGAGCAGCTAACAGACCACTGCAGCTGTACACAGCCCATCTGTAAATAGCCCATCCAATCTACCTACCTCATCCCCATATTGTTTTTTACTTTTTTGCTCTTTTGCACACCAGTATTTCTACCTGCACATCATCATCTGCTCATCTATCACTCCAGTATTAATTTGCTAAATTGTATTACCTCCTCAAGCCATTTGCACACACTGTATATGGACCTTTTTTTCATATCTTTTTTTATATTGTGTTATTGACTGTATGTTTTTTTATTCCATGTGTAACTCTGTGTTGTTGTTTGTGTCACACTGCTTTGCTTTATCTTGGCCAGGTCGCAGTTATAAATGAGAACTTGTTCTCAACTAGCCTACCTGGTTAAATAAAGGTGAAATAAGTCAATAAAAAATACACTCCAGACACAAACCATTGACATGCATGCCAACCAGATGTCATGACGAGTTCAATGTCCTAAGCGCATTCGAGCAAACACCTTCCTAATCTGACCTTTTGAATCTTGGTCTACCAACCTTTTTTTGGAGGGCATTTAAATGCCCATCTCTTCTGAGTCCCATCTCTTCTGCCATACATCTTTCAAAATGGCTCTGATCTTACAATTGGCCTCACCTCTACCCAGTGGAACATTTAATATCAATTATATCTCGTTTCAAAGCTCTTTTGGCTAACTGGTCTACAATTTCCTTTCCTTCCACGCCCGAATGTGCTGGAATCCGGCAGAATTGCAAAATTTCACCCATTCTCTCAATTGTTCACAATAACATTGTTACGTGTGCTCCCTCTCCAGCCTTTAGGTCACCAGGCTGCTCGTTATGGCGCACACCTGTCACCATCGTTACACGCACCTGTGTGTCATCACTCACCTGGACTCCATCACTTCCTTGATTACCTGCCCTATACTGTATATGTCACTCCCTTTGGTTCCTTCCCAAGGTGTCATTTGTTATGTTTCCTGTCTGTGCGTTTTTTGTTTTGTATTATGTTTCATTTAGATGAAATGATAAACTAGTTAATACAGACAGAGAATCTGAGCATACTATAATTCTAACAGGTTGTATGTCCTCCACCCAGTGGAGGGCAACTACTATCGCCAACAGTTCAACTGAGTGTACTGATAGTTCATCTGTTAGTTTTCTACATATCTGCACATCAAATTCAGGAATGTAAACGCCCGCTCCTGTGCGCCCACTCTCTGGGTCCTTGGATCCATCTGTGAAAAAGAGTTAAAAAGAATAACAACTTCTACCAATGTAATTGTAAACCAGTTTCCCTATATCATTGAATTCTGACCAATCTTTCCTTTTCTCTACCAAAGTTAGATCAACAACAGGATCTGGAAGTAACCATGGAGGAGCATCCCATATCACCACCTCTAACTCCCCCAAACCACTCTCATCAGCAAGCTTTCCAACTGACCAACCAAAACCACTGCGTTTTCTAGTAGTATATTCCCAACAGTCATCTTGAAAAGTAGCAGTGGGATGCTCAACTCCACAGCCATTCAACCTAACCCAATAAGCTAATGACAATTTTTTTTATGCCATATATCCAAAGGCCTCCACTTGTAAAGCACATACAGATGCTGATTTAAATGCACCAATACATATCCTTAAAGCTATATACTGGATTCTGTCCAGCTTCTGAAGCCAAGTGTTCGTCACTGTTCCATAAACTACGCATCCGTAATCAATCGTTGTCCTGATCAGAGCTCTATAAATATCCATCAACGATTGTATGTCAACATCCCATTCATAACCAGAGACAGAGCACATAAGATTCGCCTTCTTACACATTGTTTCAACATTTCTGACATGATCTTTCCATGTATATCGCTCATAGAACCATATACCCCATTATTTGTACGTAGAAACCTTCCCCATAGGCTGTCCATACAGAAACAACTGTATATTATCAGCAACTTTCTTCTTCGAGAAGAAAATACAACAAGACTTCACCATTGACAATTTAAAACCCCAGTCAATCAACCATCTTTCAACATCCACTATAGCTTTTTGAATAGATTTGATCAGGAGAGACATTCCTTCCCATCTTCCAGAACTCCATCATCAGTATATAGGGAAGCCCCAATACTCATACCTACATTCAAAAACACATTGCAAATCATAATATTAAAAAAAATAGGACTGCCTTGAGGAATACCATTGTCAACTCCATAGGCATCAGATAAAATGGATCCTATTTTAACTCAAAAAGAGGGATTAAATAAAAGAGCCAAAACCCAGTTCTATAATCTCCCACCACGCCGTTCCATCTTAATCAGTAGGCCTTCTCTCCACATAGTGTCATAAGCCTTTTCAATGTCGAAAAAGACAGCCATAACGTCTTTCATGACCAGAGTTTTTTCAACTTCATTGCTCACCTTTACTAATGGAACCAAAGTAGATCTACCTTTCCAGGAAATATGACAATCAACTTTTCCAACAGTTTACACAAGTTAGAGGTCAGTCCTATTGGTCTACAACTATCAGCACATGAAGGGTGCTTACCAGGCTTTACAAAAGGTAATATTACTGCATGTTTCCAATCAGAAGGTAACCCCCTCACTCCAAATCATATTAAATAATCCCAGGAGAACATGTCTGACCTCATCTGGTAGATGCTTAAAACATTACAAAGCACAACTGATCATGACCTGTGGCTCTATATCCACAGCCTACTAAGGCTGAACGCATCTCATGTATGAAACAGCATCCAAAGAAGAGTCAACAGTATCCCTTTTCTTATACACATTAACATGAACATTTAAAATCTGAGTTGCTTTTATACTTAATCCAAAGTAACCACACTATACACCCCACTATATACCCTAGCAAATGTCTTCCCAACAAGTCATCTTTTTCTTTATCAGTTACGGACATTTATTGCTCCACAATCAAATCAAATCCAAATGTATTTGTCACATGCGCCGATTACAACAGGTGTAGATCTTACCGTGAAATGCTTCCTTACAAGCCCTTAACCAACAATGCAGTGTTAAATAAGATAAGAGTTAAGAAAACAAAAGAGTAACAATAAAATAACAATAACGAGACTATATACAGGGGGTACCGGTACCTACAGGTTAGTCGAGGAAAAACTGGAATTCGAGGGGACCTGCTTCTTCCAGTCATCTTCTTCAACATAGACCACACAGTACAACCCCCAACTCAGTAACCCTGCCTATTGTAGAGCAGAACTGTCTCAATGCATTTCTCTTGACAGCCTTAATGACTCTACATACTAAAGCTCTGTTCCTTTGGAAATCAAGTAGATTCTCAGGAGTCATGTTCCTACGCCCTATTTCTTTCTCGCATAGCCGCAGTGCACTCTTCAGTCCACCAAGTAACCCCCTTCCTTTTCTCACCCACTTCACTCACTGGTACATATAAATTCGCAGCACTCAAAATCAGAGATCACAGAGGCAGCACATACATCAACCGGCCTCTCTATAGACAACTGTCCAACAGACTTTGAGCAATGATCACCAGACTTTTCCGAGTCTGCTTTATGAAAGCCCCATCTTCTGAATGGTGCCCTGTCTGGAACAGTAACATCAAAGTTCATTGTACACGAAATCAGGAAATGATCACTTCCAACAGTAGAATCATTCATTACATTACATTCACAGATAGATGCAATAGAGTTAGAAGCCTTGAGGTCCAAGCAGGATGTAACCCCTCTAACAACATCAAGTCTTGTACCACATTGTCACATCTTCCGCCAAAGTCAGTCCCTCTCCTTGTACGGGTGGCGTTCGGCGGTCGACGTCACAGGTCTTCTAGCCACCGCCGATCCACCTTTCACTTTCCATTTGTTTTGACTTGTCTTCCCACACACCTGGTTTCAATTCCATCATTACATGTTGTGTATTTAACCCTCTGTTCCCCCCATGTCCTTGTCCGGAATTGTTTATTGTAGTGCGTGTGCACGTTATGCTGGTGTGTAAACAGGTTTTGTTTACCCATTGATTTATTTTTCTGTTTACGGTGGTTTTGTTTATTAAACTGCGCCATTGTAAATCAGTTTTTGCTCTCCTGCGCCTGACTTCTCTGCCGACAGTATGCACCCCCTACACATATCCATCGTTAAGACATGCTAATGCTCTTGTTTCCATCATATCTTCCACAATAGTACCATTAGCATCTGTATGTCTACTTCCCCATAAACTACTATGTGCATTAATGTCTCCGCACTATATCCCTAGAGCCCAATTCTCCTGATATTTCATCAAACATCGCTACAGATAGTTGACAACAAGGGTTGTAAAAATGTTGTAATTTAATATTCAACACCCTAAAATTGCCACTTTTTATACCTTGCCGAAATTACACAAGAATGTTACAAAACCTCCAGGGTGCCCTATTGTAGCGGGCATTGATGCAGTAACGGCCCATCTATTGACTTTTGTTGACTTTTTTATTAGACCACTCGCAGAACAGCTCCCATCCTTGGTAAAGGACACCAGCAGTATGATCTCTATTATTGAATCTGTTGATCCTCTCCAAGAGAATACTTTGTTAGTTACTTTTGATGTTGAGTCGTTATACACATTATTCCACACTAGGTCGGTATTGAAGCTATGGAACATTTTCTTCTGCAACGTGACCCTAATGAACTACGCATGCATTATAACATTGGCTGAAATAGTACTCACACACAACTACTTCATGTTTCTAAATTATTTCTTTATTCAGACGAAGGGTACTGCTATGTGATCCCCCATGGCTGCTAACTATGCTAATTTGTTTGTGGGTTACATGGAGGAACAGTCTATTTTCAAATCTTCTCAAAAATGTTTTCTTGCCTAACATCATTATTTGGAAAAGGTATATTGATGAAATTTTTGTTCTGTGGAGGGGTGATCCAAAACAGCTCCAGGGGGCCAACCATTCTTTTCTTAACTCCTGTTCTGAGCATCTGATATTTACTATGCAATCTGATACACGTCAAATCAGTTTTCTTGATCTTCTGATCTTGTGTAAAGATAATGTTTTATATACTGATCTTTACAGGAAACCTACTGATCGTAACAGTTTGTTGATCGTTGATAGTCACCCACTTCCCTTGAAAAAAGTTTGCCTTACAGCCAATTCTGTCTATGCCCAGCAATAGCCCCAAAACATCACTGCTCTAGAGGAGATCTGCATGGAGGAATGGGCCAAAATACCAGTAACAGTGTGTGAAAACCTTTGTAAAGACTTACAGAAAACATTTGACCTCTGTCATTACCAACAAAGGGTATATAACAAAGTATTGAGATAAACTTTTCTTATTGACCAAATACTTATTTTCCACCATAATTTGCAAATAAATTAGAAATCCTACAATGTGATTTTCTGGATTTTTTCCCCTCATTTTGTCTGTCATAGTTGAAGTGTACCTATGATGAAAATTACAGGCCTCTCTCATCTTTTTAAGTGGGATTTCTTGCACAATTGGTGGCTGACTAAATACTTTTTTGCCCCACTGTATGTGCCCTCTGTTCCCCATTGTCCTTGTCGATTGTTGTCCTATGTCCGTTGGTCTTGTGAGTACCTGTGCTCTGTTGTATCGGCTTTCGTGCTACATATTATTGTGCATTTGTTATTACGGGTCTCGTCCTGCATTTTTTCCCATTCCTTCTCGCCATTAAATCGAGTTAAGGAGAAAATCGAGAAAAAAATAAAAAAAATTGCAGCCTGAATGAAGAATGTTTTAAGTACAAACCGGTTTCCGGGGGACACGAGTGTATTACCGGCTGGGCATATTAATCCCAGACAATAGTGGAGATCCATAGCGCCCACTAGTGGCTGCCCAGGCTAACGTGTTTCCATAAAAATTGGGCTCTTTTGAGTAACCAACTGTAGACGAAAGTCTGGGAGGTGCATCTGCGACAGCCGGACGTTGGACACTGATGTGGTTTTCCAACAGCAAGGTTTAGTGCAGTGCAACATGGCAGTGTTGCCATTGTTACACGTTTTGCTTTATAATGTCGGAATAAACATGTCTCCAACCCCCATATTACACAATTACAAATAGCAAATATATGTGTGTACATTGTACAATCAATTGTTGAGAGAGAGCACCTCAAATATCACATTCATTCATTTGTACATTTCCACTGTGTACATGAATTGCAGCACAGCTGGTTTCTGTTTCAGTCACATTTTGTGGGTCAAACAAAAACACAATAATGATTGGTTGACAATAGAGCCTCCCACAATGCAGGCGATGGCTGCAGGATGAAGTTGGTGAAGAGCAACTGCAGAAACTTGCAGTCGACTGCATTCCAAACTTCAGTGTGCTTTGATGACATGATCTTTGTAAAGTTCATGCAGTCGACATTTAAACACAAGTCGGAACATTTTATCCCCATAATGCAACATACTTTGAAAGGCGGTGACTAACGAGGTTAAGGTTAGGAAAAAGGTTAGGGTTAGCAAAAATGCTATTCTTACCTGTTACGAAAATCACTTTGTATAGAATCTGTTGCCAAATAAACTGCATGTTTTCCCGAGTCTTTGTGGAAAGACCACACAACATATCACGTGACTGCCAAATTCACTTCGCTATGATCGGTTATTTTATAAATATTTGTGAATGAAGGTGTTTCCACTGCCATTTATCAAATAGTTAATTTTACAGACACACTAAAAATAAAAGGTTCCTGGTGCATCCTTTAGGGGTTCTTCAAATTGAAACTGTTGGGGAATCTCTATAAATTATTCGAAGAACCCTTTGAAATGGTTCTTCAAATAACCCCTTTTAATGGATCATTGAAGAACCTTTTGAGTTCATTTTTTAACAACCCCCACTTCCCTATTATTATTATAATGAATAATGCACATATCAATAACAATAACACAATATCTAAATACAATCTAAATGAGGTCAATCCCAGCAGAGCCCCAAGTCCAATGGATATACCCTCTGGCCTGTTGATGTTAATGTGATGATGTTCTCCGTATCCACAGCCACAATGATTTTGCAGTGATGGTGATCAAACAGGTTTCCTGTTATATTCATCAGAGGTGTAGGAAGGGTGAAGTCTGGGAATCCCCCAAAAATGGGAGGCCTGATCACCGACAACGATGAGACAGCTTATAGGGAGGAAGTCAGAGACCTGGCCGGGTGGTGCCAGAATAACAACCTCTCCCTCAACGTAACCAAGACTAAGGAGATGATTGTGGACTGCAGAAAAAGGAGGACCAAGCACGCCCCCATTCTCATCGACGAGGCTGTAGTGGAGCAGGTTGAGAGCTTCAAGTTCCTTGGTGTCCACATCAACAACAAACTAGAATGATCCAAACACACCAAGACAGTCGTGAAGAGGGCACGACAAAGCCTATTCCCCCTCAGGAGACTAAAAAGATTTGGCATGGGTCCTGAGATCCTCAATAGGTTCTACAGCTGCAACATCGAGAGCATCCTGACCGGTTGCATCACTGCCTGGTACGGCAATTGCTTGGCCTCTGAACGCAAGGCACTACAGAGGGTAGTGCGTATGGCCCAGTACATCACTGGGACTAAGCTGCCTGCCATCCAGGACCTCTACACCAGGAGGTGTCAGAGAAAGACCCCAGCCACCCCAGTCAGACTGTTCTCTCTACTACCACATGGGAACCCTAACCCTAACCGGAGCGCCAAGTCTAGGACAAAAAGGCTCCTCAACAGTTTTTACCCCCAAGCCATAGGACTCCTGAACAGGTAATCAAATGGCTACCTGGACAATTTGTATTGTGTGCCCCCCTCCAATCCCTATTTCTACGCTGCTGCTACTCTCTGTTTATCATATATGCATAGTCACTTTAACTATACATTCATGTACATACTACCTCAATTGGGCCGACCAACCAGTGCTCCCGCACATTGGCTAACTGGGCTGTATGCATTGTGTCCTGCCACCCATCACCCGCCAACCCCTCTTTACGCTACTGATACTCTCTGTTCACCATATATGCATGGTCACTTTAACCATATCTACATGTACATACTACCTCAATCAGCCTGACTAACCAGAGTCTGTATGTAGCCTCGCTACTTTTATAGCCTCGCTACTGTATATAGCCTGTCTTTTTACTGTTGTTTATTTCTTTACTTACCTATTGTTCACCTAATACCTTTTTTTGCACTATTGGTTAGAGCCTGTAAGCAAGCATTTCGCTGTAAGGTCTACTACACCTGTTGTATTCAGCGCACGTGACAAATACACTTTGATTTGAAATATAATTGTACAGATGATTAACAAAACATGCACACGACAGAATTCATACCTGAATGAATGAAAACAAATGGTGTTGATAATGGTTTTCATACACATACCTTGTCCATAATGTAGAGGCCTATGGAATATTCATTGAAGAGGTAAGGGAGGAGGATGGTACATGTGATCAGCATAACATACCAATGACATACCATATTGTATACCTCCAGTTCAGTCATCTGCACCCAACACAGCTAGCCTTCAACATATCTTATATAGCCTACACATTCTTACCTCTTTGTTGATTCATATCCATTGAATTGTGTCCATTTTCTGTTTTAGAAAGATTTGCACAAAAGATAAACATAAAACAATATCAATGTAGATCATACAAGGGACAAACAGTCATTTAAATTGATTTTAAAACATGTTTCAGTTAAGTGGCTAAACCTGCTGCCCTTTCAAATTCAAATGTTTCAGTTGGGCAGTTAGGTTCCTGCAAGAACCTCCACCGACTAAGAAGGTTTCTCGATGAACCCCACCTCCTATGGGGTTCTTAGAATAGCTTTCAGGGGCCATTTTCAGTGCCAAGAACCCTTGTTGAACCCCCTCATTTTTAGAGCGCAGGAAAAAATCCCACCTTTTCTAGCGGATTTTGTTTAGTCGACGTTTGGAAATGTACTGACAAATCAGGCCTGTTGTAACATGTACTTTACAGGCATCACACATTTGGATGGTAACCTGGTTAATGTCCACCTCTCAGGTAACATCAGTGTACTTCCCATATATGCACTATATGGTTTGTTTACTTCCATTATTAGCTGGCTAATCCAGCCAAATGTTTACCGGTAAAGACGATGATTTGACTTTTGAACATCTGGTCAGCCTTTCCTAGTGTTACATACCACAACATAACTGTATTGCGTGACAGGGCACAGAATAATCTTATTTATGATATTTATTTGTGATACCATCAATATTTATTTCAAGCATTCTGATCACAAAGGCTGCCATCTGTGAGTCTGGCCATAGAGTCTATGCTCTATGCTCATATTATATTTTGTGGGACCTTGTTCCCTCTATTGGGCAATGATTTCTCTCTCTCTCTCTCTCTCTCTCTCTCTCTCTCTCTCTCTCTCTCTCTCTCATACCTTACTCATATGCCTGTGGCCTTGTGCCATTAGAGAAGCTGCTGTAAATGTCAGACAGAGGCTGTTTGTTCAGGGTGATTGCAGTTTCATGAGGAACATCAGTCTCTCTGACAGCAGTTTACTAAGCCCACATCCTGTATATACCTGCTGTGATAAGAGGAACATTGTCAGACGGATGGGGCTCGCAATCCCAAGCAGGTTGCCAGATGACAGTGCCCATTTCTTACTCGAACCCCGTCAGTTTACCAATGTGAACTAATCTCAGACTCTGAGAAAACATGAATGAGGTACTGTATGAAGTTACTGTATTAATTGACTTCCTTACCATCAGTTGTGAGGTCTGACTCTCTTTTGGATGGTGTGGTTTTTCATTGGAACGTGACGCAGCTGTACATTTCCCGACATAACCGAGCAACTATTTATTTACTGTAATCCTTTGGCTTCAGTTATTCGTCTCAGATGTCATGGCAGACCAGGTACGTTATGCATCTGTGTGGATGTTTAGGTACTACATTTGTCTCTTATTTTGTGGGATTACAGATGTTTAGAGTGACTGACTGATGGGTGTTTATGTTAGTGATCGTACACATGCCAGAGTTATTTTTGTACACAGTCATTGAAGTATAAAAGATTACATTTTGATACATTGTTAGCATTTTGTATTCTGGACCATAGGAGGATTCATTGCGAGCTATGCAGAACTGCTTCCGCAGTCAGTTTAGTATGGAGGAGGTTGAGTGTGAAGACATTGAAGCGAGCAGGTGTGTTTCTTTTGAACTGTTTTGCATGTGAGTTGTGTGTGATTCCTTCGATTGCATGTTTTGGTTATATTATACTTGACTAGAAACTGGAGAAAACGTGATGAGATAAGGTGATGTCCTTGCCACTTTTGTGTGTATCTCTGTTCTCAGGAGAACATCATCGGTTGATGAAGACAGTATCTATCTTGCCTGCACACTGTCACGATCATACGACCTCGGAGACTCTGATCTTCACCATACTCCTGTTATCAAGATGGGCTGGCTGGACAAGACCCCACCTCAGGGGTAAGAGGGAGAGGTGCATGCGTGCGTGCGTGCATGTTTGTGTGTGCATGCATTAGAGTGTAAGTAATCTCTGCTTTATCTGCAGGAGCCTTATTTTCCAGAAGCGTTGGGTGATGTTGGATGCACAGTACCTGCGATACTTTCAAAATGAGAAGGTTCAGACGTCTTCCATAGACCCACACATAGTGTCACAGATCAGAGTGTATACTGTGAAATACCTTACTTATTAGACCCTCCCCTTCTCACTCCTTCTCTCCTTATTCCTCAGGAGGTCTACTCAAAGCGGATCATAGCCATACTGTTTGTCACTGACGTGCTTAACGTTGGAGAGCAGAAGTTTGAGGTGGTGACAAGGAACAGGACTTTCTTGTTCCGTGCAGAAAACAACAGTAAGTGTTCAGCCTAAAATAACAATGATCACAATGAGGAAATATGAATACTTTGTGTGTGCAATCTGTGTGCAATCTATATGTGTGTGTGTGTGTGTGTGTTTTCAGCTGTCAGGGAGGAATGGGTGTCAGTACTGAAAGAAACTATTCAGCAGCATCGTAGCAGCATGGAGATGTCCCTTATGAACTTCAGTTTTACTAGTGGACAGCGTGATAGTGGAGTCTCTCTCATTAGTAAACAAGGATACCTGGAGATGAATGGACTGCGATCCAAGGTCTATGTAGTCATCTGTGCTGACAGGGTCTTCCTCTACGGGAACGCTGAGGTGTGTATCCATGGTGCATGCATTTGTCCTGAAATAAATCAAATAGAATGTTAATGAAAGTCCTTTGGAGTCAGTTATCCTTAAAAACCTGTGATGTTCTCTGTCATCAGGAGCACAGCCAGGGTGTTGGCATCACCTACATTGAGATGAATGTGGGTACTGTGAAGTGCACAGACAAACGGGCCTTCAACCTCACCACCTTCTACAGAACATTCAGGTGAGACTGACCTCTGACCTATGACCCTTTAATGTCATCCCACAGTGAACCCTCTGTGACCCCTGTTCTGTTTGGTTAGTTTCCTGGCCGAGTCGGCACAGCAGAGGGATCAGTGGGTGGAGGCCCTGCAGGACTGTGTCAGTCGCTCTCTGTCCAGCGATGTGGTGGCCCAGAAGATCTGGGCTGTGGAGGCCAACCAGCGCTGTGCAGACTGTGGCGCCCCCCATCCAGACTGGGCCTCTGTCAACCTCTGTGTGGTCCTTTGCAAGTGCTGTGCAGGTACAGAAGAACCTTGCCTAGATGGCAGACCAAACTCAGAGAGTGAATGGTCAAGAGCATTGATCAGTTTCTATAGTGATCAGATTACACACTCAGTCACACACACTACACTGACACTCTCACACAAAAACACACACACATCCACATACACTACATTCACACACACACACACACACACACACACACACACACACACACACACACACACACACACACACACACACACACACACACACACACACACACACACACACACACACGCATGCAGACATAACACAAACATACATACGCATACATGCTCGCACACACACACACACACACACACACACTTCTACGCTAATTATATCCTGCTGCTACTCTGTTCTCTATTTTGCTCTTATTATTATCTATCCTGATGTTTAGTCACTTTACCCTGCCTTCATGTACATATCTACCTCAAATACCTTGTACTTCTGCACATTGATCTGGTACTGGTACTCCCTGTATATAGCTCTATCCTTCTGCATTTTATTCCTCTTGTGTTACAATTTTTGTTTTTTACCTGCATCGTTGAGAAGAGATCGTAAGCAAGCCTATCACAGCGAAGTCTCCACCCGTTCTATTCAGCCCATGTGACAAATAAAATAGAAATTGATAAACAAATATTTCAGGTCAATAAGTTGTACCACATTGGTACAGTGCACATACATTTCCATTGGATGTGCCTGGGAGAGGACATTGACATCAAATTCTGACATCTCTCTGTGGTTTAGGCGTGCACAGGGGTCTGGGCCAGAGTGTGTCCAAAGTTCGCAGTCTGAGAATGGATGAAAAGGTGTGGACTGATAACCTTATTCAGGTAGGTTTCTAATTAGTATTTTATTAGGAACCTCATCCTCACCACCCATATGTGGTCTTCCTCTGTTTATGTTCCTCACACTATGGTTCCTCTTTTTGTATATTTGCATTAATTTACATGTTTTCCTTTGAAAAGAAGAACTCCCTCATAGCTCACCCTGTCAATAAAGGGATCCATCTTTCAGATCAAGGTTCTAATGCCACTCCCTGTTCACCAGGTGTTCCTGTTAGGTAACAACAGGGTAAACCTGTTCTGGGCAGCTAACACACCACCAAGCGAGGCACTCCAACCATCAAGTGATAGTGAGAAGCGCCAGCGCTTTGTCTCTGCTAAGTACTGTCAGGGGAAATATCGCCGCTACCATGCTCTGTTTGGCCAACAGGAGGCCCTCAACAAAGTGAGACACACACATACTGTCAAATATCACTTTTCTCCCCCGCTCCCTATATACAGTTGAAGTTGGAAGTTTACGTACAACTTAGTCAAATACATTTAAACTTTTTCACAATTCCTGACATTTAATCCTAGTAAAAATTGCCTGTTTTAGGTCAGTTAGGATCAAATCAAATCAAAGTTAAATTGTCACGTCGGCCGAATACAACAGGTTTAGACCTTACCGTGAAATGCTTACTTACAGGCTCTAACCAATAGTGCAAAAAAGGTATTAGGGACACAATGCAGATAGCCTGGTTAGCCAATGTACGGGAGGACTGGTTGGTTGGGCCAATTGAGGTTGTATGTACATGAATGTATAGTTAAAGTGACTATGCATATATGATAAACAGAGAGTAGCAGCAGCGTAAAAGAGGGGTTGGGGGAGGCACAATGCAAATAGTCCGGGTTCCCATTTGGTTACCTGTTCAGGAGTCTTATGGCTTGGGGGTAAAAACTGTTGAGAAGCATTTTTGTCCTAGGCTTGGCACTCCGGTACCGTTTGCCATGTGGTAGTAGAGAGAACAGTCTGTGGCTGGGGTCTTTGACAATTTTTAGGGTCTTCCTCTGACACTGCCTGGTGTAGAGGTCCTGGATGGCAGGCAGCTTAGCCCCGATGATGTACTGGGCCGTTCACAGTACCCTCTGTAGTGCCTTGCAGTCGGGGGTCGAGCAATTGCCATACCAGGCAGTGATGCAACCAACCATGCTCTCGATATTGCAGCTGTAGAACCTTTTGAGGATCTCAGGACCCATGCCAAATAATTTTTGTTTCCTGAGGGGGAAAAGGCTTTGTTGTGCCCTGTTCACGACTGTCGTGGTGTGTTTGGAACCTTTTAGTGTGTGTTTGATGTGGACACCAAGGAACTTGAAGCTCTCAACCTGCTCCACTACAGCCCCGTTGATGAGAGTCCACAATCATCTCCTTAGTCTTGGTTACGTTGAGGATAGGTTGTTATTCTGGCACCACCCGGGCAGGTCTCTGACCACTACCTTATTTTAAGAATGTGAAATGTCAGAATAATAATTTATTCAGCTTTTATTTAGTCCATGTCAGGACTACCCGACATGATGACTCCTTGCTGTCCCCAGTCCACCTGGCCGTGCTGCTGCTCCAGATTCAACTGTTCTGCCTGTGATTATTATTATTTGACCATGCTGGTCATTTTTGAACATTTGAACATCTTGGCCATGTTCTGTTATAATCTCCACCCGGCACAGCCAGAAGAGGACTCGCCACCCCACATAGCCTGGTTCCTCTCTAGGTTTCTTTCTAGATTTTGGCCTTTCTAGGGAGTTTTTCCTAGCCAAAGTGCTTCTACACCTGCATTGCTTGCTGTTTGGGGTTTTAGGCTGGGTTTCTGTACAGCACTTTGAGATATCAGCTGATGTACAAAGGGCTATATAAATAAATTTGATTTTGATTTGATTTCTTTCATCACATTCCCAGTGGGTCCGAAGTTTATATACACTCAATTAGTATTTGGTAGCATTGCCTTTAAATTGTTTAACTTGGGTCAAACATTTCGGGTAGCCTTCCACAAGCTTCCCACAATAAGTTAGGTGAATTTTGGCCCATTCCTCTCGACAGAGCTGGTGTAACTGAGTCAGGTTTTTAGGCCTCCTTGCTCGCACAAGCTTTTTTAGTTCTGCCCACAATTTTTCTATGAGATTGAGATCAGGGCTTTGTGATGGCCACTCCAATACCTTGACTTTATTGTCCTTAAGCCATTTTGCCACAACTTTGGAAGTATGCTTGGGGTCATTGTTAATTTGGAAGACCCATTTGCTACCAAGCTTTAACTGATGTCTTGATATGTTGCTTCAATATATCCACATAATTTTCCTACCTCATGAAGCCATCTATTTTGTGAAGTGCACCAGTCCCTCCTGGAGCAAAGCACCCCCACAACATGATGCTGCCACCCCCGTGCTTCACGGTTGGGATGGTATTCTTCGGCTTGCAAGCCTCTCCCTTTGTTCTCCAAACATAAAGATGGTCATTATGGCCAAACAGTTCTATTTTTGTTTCATCAGACCAGAGGACATTTCTCCAAAAAGTATGATCTTTGTTCCCACGTGCAGTTGCAAACCGTAGTCTGGCGGTTTTGGAGCAGTGGCTTCTTCCTTGCTGAGCGGCCTTTCAGTTTATGTCGATATAAGACTCCTTTTACTGTGGATATAGATACCTTTGTCCCTGTTTCCTCCAGCATCTTCACAAGGTCCATTGCTGTTGTTCTGGGATTGATTTGCAGTTTTCTCACCAAAGTACGTTCATCTCTAGGAGACAGAACGCGTCTCCTTCCACTGCTGCGTGGTCCCATGGTGTTTATACTACCTTCAGGCATTTGGAAATTGCTCCCAAGGATGAAGCAAACTTGTGGAGGTCTACAAATAATTTTTGTGGTTTTGGCTGATTTCTTTTGATTTTGTCATGATGTCAAGCAAAGAGACACTGAGTTTGAAGGTAGGCCTTGAAATACATTCACAGGTACACCCCCAATTGACTCAAATTATGTCAATTAGCCTACCAGAAGCTTCTAAAGCCATGACATAATTTTTGTGAATTTTCCAAGCTGTTTAAAGGCACAGTCAACTTAGTGTATGTAAACTTCTGACCCACTGGATTTGTGATACAGTGAAATATAAGTGAAACAATATGTCTGTAAACAATTACTTGGGTCATGAACAAAGTAGATGTCCTAACCAACTTCCCAAAACTATAGTTTGTTGACAAGAAATTTATGAAGTGGTTGAAAAACGAGTTTGAATTACTCTAACCTAAGTGTATGTAAACTTCCGACTTCAACTGTATATATTTCTCTCTCTCTTTCTCTCTCTCTCCATCCCATACTCTCAAAAGTCCAGACGTGTTTGCTGCTCTCTGATTCTCTCTCTTCTCTCTCTCCCTCTCTCTCTTTCTCTCCCTCCTCCTTGCCTACCTCTCAGGCTCTGTGCAGTACCGTTCAGACGGATGATGTATTGGAGACTCTGTCTCTGGTGTTCTGTGGAGCAGATGTGAACTGTTATACAGGTGATCCAGAGCTGCCCAGCCCTGTGTCTGTGGCCCAACACTATGGACAGATATTACAGGTGGAGTTCTTAACTCACAACCACAACACAGGTAGGAGTCTCATCTCTCTGCTCCATTTATATATATTTTTTTTCTGGGTGCATTTACAGGTCTGGAACAATGCACCTATTTTTCGCCACCCCTCATCTTGGCCATGTTCTGTTATAATCTCCACCCGACACAGCCAGAAGAGGACTGGCCACCCCTCATAGCCTGCTTCCTCTCTAGGTTTCTCCCTAGGTTCTGGCCTTTCTAGGGAGTTTTTCCTAGCCACCGTGCTTCTACACCTGCATTGCTTGCTTTTTTGGAGGTTTTATGCTGGGTTTCTGTACAGCACTTTGGGACATCAGTTGATGTAAGAAGGGCTTTATAAATACATTTGATTTATAAATAAATTGTATTGATTTTATTTAGTTTTCGCAACCGAAGCTCTTGACCACAACGTAGCTGGTGTCGTAAAGGTCCTGAATCAACTCTATCATTATTATTGCTCCATGCTTTTGTTGTCAATTGTTTGTGGGTGTTGTTTTGACTCCTATTGTATGAATTTGTTGTTTATGGATGCTGTGTGGCTTTTCTACCACCAGGTGGCATGTTTTGTGTTGTCTTGCACTTAAAAAAAGAAAAACTCCAATAAAATATATGAAAGGGAACCCTCCTCTCCAACTTTACATTCAACTTGTACTGTGTTTTGTTCAGTATAGGAGCCATCAGTAGTTCTATTTATTTCCTCTCTAGATCTGCCAGGGTCTAGGGCTGGAAATCACACACTCCTAGAGGCTGCTCTCCCTGTCTCACACACTGGTTATCTCTTCAAGACCGCTTCTTCAATACGGCCAGTAACAGAGTGCAAAGCAAAAGGAGGTTGGTGATTCATGGCACTATGTATAAACTTGAAACTCTGAGATTTGTTTGGACATGCTTTAAATCCAGGGTTGGGTAGGTTACTTTCTAAATGTAATCTGTTACAGTTACTAGTTATCGGTCCAATATTGTAATCAGTAACATAACCTTTGGGTTACCCAAACTCAGTAACGTAATCGGATTACTTTTCCCTTAAGAGGCATTAGAAGAAGACACAAAGGATCAATCAAACGCTTTTGGTGTGTCATAATAGTGGTCTGACTATTAGTGGGAAAAAAACTTAAACTTCCGCCTTTTTCATTGAGAAAATAGAAAGGTGTCATAATTTTATTTAGCAAACATCCATTCTGAATTTTAAAGTAATCCAAGAAGTAATCATCTAGTTTTTCAAAAGTATCTGTAATCTGAATACAATATTTTTGCTGGTAATATAACTGATTACAGCTACAGTTTTTTTGTAAACAGATTCCAGTTACTCCCCAACCCTGTTTAGATCTGAATGTCTATTGGTTAGGTGAAATAATGATCAACTTGGACAGTCCTCTTAGGAAAGTGTTATTAATGCCAATACAGTTACCATCAGCTTAATGTATATATTTTCTCTAGATTTTAGCCGTCGCTGGTGCTCTCTGAACCAAGGTAACTTCAGCTACTATGAGAGTGAGAAGAGCTCCAGTCAGAGCGGCGGGATGAAGATGAGTGATGTCCTGTGTCTGTTGGTCAATCCCCCAGGGAAACATGGGTAAGACAGGCAACACATTCACTCCCATCAGTAATGACATGAGCAGATCACATTTCCAGGGTGTAGCAAATGCCGTTATTTATACCATTTAGGCATAATTGGGAATTTATAAAACCCTATCAGTGTAGGCTTTAATACTAATGTTGATATATATATTTCTTACCACACTGTACCTTTCCTGGCTCAGTTATGCCCATTCCTTTGAGCTGTACCATGACTCTGGGAGAGTCTATCTATTTGGAGAAGACTCCTCTGACAAAGTGAAAGGGTGGATCAAGGCCATCGCCAAGGTAACCACCTCTTTAAAACTAGATTTCATTGAGTATCATGATAGACTGGTAATTAGTAGTTTTGCTAGTGTATATAGTACTGCCTTATCTTATTGCATGTCAGGCGCTGGTCCCCTCTGCAGCAGAGGACCTGGTGTGCTGGCCCTTTGCGAGGGTGGGTCGGTTGAGCTACACTGAGGGCCAGAGCCACCATAGCCCCCTCCTGGGCTGGTTCTCCCTGGGGGGCTCCAGACTGCTCCTACTCCTCCACGGAGCAGATCGAGTGGAGAACATCGACCTGCGCAAAATAAAGGAGCTCTGTGAGTCACTCCTGAAACTGCCACAGTGGACGTATTAGGATGTACTGTAGAGGGAGAAGTTTCGTGAAGTTTAAGTTTTTAGTGTGTGTTGTTGTACTAATGATGTAAGAGTGCTATATTTTTTGGTTGCAACAGAATAAAACAGCTACTACGTTGATGTACATGCTGATGTAGATAGTGTTTGATTGTGTGAGTCATGACACTGTATGTTGTTTTGTGTCCCTGTTTTAGCCATGGAGCAGGAGGCTGGTGCTGGTGCTGTGGTGCTGGTGGACGGAGGCAGGAGCCTGCGTGTGGAGGGGGACAGGAGGCCTGACTTCCAGGGCTGGCTGAGTGGGCTCCAACAGGGCTCAGGCAGAGGAGATGGCCCCCTGGACCAGCAGCAGCTCACTGACACAGACGTCCCTGTCATCGTGGACCGCTGCATGAGCTACATCACACAGCATGGTGGGTGGACTTAGCATGGCATCGGTCGGGACAGATACCTAACAAAAGATAAGCTCTGACTAGCTTCACTCATATCATTATCAGTGTATTTGTAAGTCTGTGTTAATGGTTCAGTGTTGATGTGTTTCTTTATGGGAGATTTCCTTTCCAGGTTTGAAGTCAGAGGGCATCTATCGGAGGTGTGGTGTGAACTCCAAGATCGCCGCCCTGCTGTTCTTTCTCCGCCATGATGCCCGGCAGGTCCGTCTGAATGAAGGGGGGCGCCAGGTGGATGACGTGGCAAACGTCCTGAAGAGGTTCCTCAGGGAAGTGGGAGAGGGGGTTTTCAATGGCCATCAGGCCTCTCTGCCATGGCTCCACACCACTAGTGAGTCTGGCCTACCCTCATTCTAATACTGGTGGACCACAATGACCACAACACTGCTTTTCACTGCTTGTCTTGGTAGTCGTATCTTTGAGCACGGTTACATGCACACAATAATGTTATTATTGTGGAAAGTCAGGTTAATATAATAGTTTGTTTAAAACGTTCCTGTTTACATCTGAAATCCGGCTTCTGATGGGACTTTTGATAAATGCAGAAAATCGTCAATTAAAATAAACATTCTACCACAGTGACCATGGTATTTTTGCAAAGACTATTTGATTCTGAGTTCAGACATATAAAGTTTGTAAGTAAAAACAATTTAGACGTTTTTCTGAACTCACTCGTGCATAAGAGGAGGTTTGCACTACCAGGTGCTTGCATATACGCAGATCAAATAAACCACTGGAACGCCAATTAAGCTGTTTATATGTCCTAATAATTCTACAGATTGCTCAGAAAGCAAGGTGTTTTAATCGGCATATGCTTACTTTGATTATGACCGTACAAACATTAAGATAAGCAGAGTAAGGTGTTTACATGACAAATTTCATACTCTGCCTTCTGCCATAATCAGTTTAATGTAGAATTATGTGTGTGCATGTAAACATATTCAGTGGTAGCCCCATGATAGGGAGTTGTGTGCTGTGCTGTAATATGGAGGTGTTCTTCTTCTATGTCCACCAGCTGTCAGTGAGATGAGTGAGAGAGTGTCCCAGTACCAGGCCCTCCTCCACAGACTCCCGCGAGTCAACAGAGCCACTCTGGGGGCTGTCATCAACCACCTCTACTGGTGAGCTTCAAGTCTCTACCTCTGTCTGTCTGTCCTCCCCTCTCTTTTATTTATTTACCTCCATTCTGGAAAAATTGACCTCTTTCCCACAGGACATTTGTCCTTTATTCACATAAGTAGAATAAAAACAGTTTCTCTTTGAAAGTTCAAGACATGTATCGCTGTTGTACAAATCTGGCGATTTTGTTCCCAAAGCGTCCAGTGCTTTGCAGATGAGAATCAGATGAACATGCACAACCTGGCCATTGTGTTTGGTCCCACGCTCTTCCAGATGGACGGCACTGATAACAGCGCAGGACAGGTGGTAGAGGATCTCATCCAGAACTACCAGGACATCTTCAATGTGAGTGTGTCTGTCTCGCACTGATGACCACTGATTTATAGAAGACAAAGAGTGAGAAATGTACTGTGTTGTCACAAGAAGACAAATGAATTGGCCTGATCAGATGGATGGAATACATTTGTCTGTCTGTGTGGCAGGTGGATGCAGAGCAGTTTCAGAGACAGTTGGACATGATCTCGCATGTCATCAAAGCACAGAAGGAACACACAGAGGAGGTGAGCACACACCCATGGCATGATGACATTTTCAGAACCCTTGCAGCAGCTGTTCGCCACCCAACTGAAATGATTAAGTCCTGACTTCCTTGACCTATACTATCTATCTCTTACTATTTGCTGGACTAAGGATGGCTGTTGGCCTGCTGCGTCTCTCTCTTCATACTGTTCTGTAGGGAAGCCCCTCACCTCTCACCATCTGCGGGGTTTACCTGGAGAGGAAGGAGGAGGGCTCTGAGCTGCTGGTTCAGGTCAGCTCCATGTGCACTCTCACCTTTCACCTTTGACTCTAGAATCCATAGGCTACAGTACAGGGTGTTCTTCTGCAATTTTTTTGTGCCCAGATAATCATAAGCTCCCCTGCCTGCTCCCCTCTCTCAGATCTCCCAGGAAGTGAGTGCTGAAGAGCTGGTATGTAAGGTCCTGAGACGCAGGAAAATCCCTCCACAGCAGGGGGACTACTGGAGCTGCTTCCTGGTCGACAACAACCAGGAGATAGGTAATGGTTTAGAACACCTCACCTAGTTATAGTTTCTGTACAGCACTTTGAGATATCAGCTGATGTACGAAGGGCTATATAAATAAATACATTTGAAATTTTATATAGTTGCAAAGTCTCTTCTTAAATGTTTGAGGAGTTGGACAGCTGTTGGTAATGTGTGAAATATCTTACATTGTTATAATGAAAGCTGGTGCTCAACTGTAAACTAGTGGTAAAATACATGGTGTCTTCTCTGGTTCCCCCAACAGAGCGTCCATTGCACTATCAGGAGCAAGCGCTGACTATCTATTTCTCTCTGGGTAAAGACTGTCATCTGGTGGTCAAGAAGAACTGCTACATGGAGGCCATTCTTACCTACATAGGTACAGTATTTTGAATGAGTTGTGAATGACTACATAGTCAGTTTTGGATTACATTTACATTACATTTACATTTAAGTCATTTAGCAGACGCTCTTATCCAGAGCGACTTACAAATTGGTGCATTCACCTTATGACATCCAGTGGAACAGCCACTTTACAATAGTGCATCTAAATCTTTTAAGGGGGGGGGGGGTGAGAAGGATTACTTTATCCTATCCTAGGTATTCCTTAAAGAGGTGGGGTTTCAGGTGTCTCCGGAAGGTGGTGATTGACTCCGCTGTCCTGGCGTCGTGAGGGAGTGTGTTCCACCATTGGGGAGCCAGAGCAGCGAACAGTTTTGACTGGGCTGAGCGGGAACTGTACTTCCTCAGTGGTAGGGAGGCGAGCAGGCCAGAGGTGGATGAACGCAGTGCCCTTGTTTGGGTGTAGGGCCTGATCAGAGCCTGGAGGTACTGAGGTGCCGTTCCCCTCACAGCTCCATAGGCAAGCACCATGGTCTTGTAGCGGATGCGAGCTTCAACTGGAAGCCAGTGGAGAGAGCGGAGGAGCGGGGTGACGTGAGAGAACTTGGGAAGGTTGAACACCAGACGGGCTGCGGCGTTCTGGATGAGTTGTAGGGGTTTAATGGCACAGGCAGGGAGCCCAGCCAACAGCGAGTTGCAGTAATCCAGACGGGAGATGACAAGTGCCTGGATTAGGACCTGCGCCGCTTCCTGTGTGAGGCAGGGTCGTACTCTGCGGATGTTGTAGAGCATGAACCTACAGGAACGGGCCACCGCCTTGATGTTAGTTGAGAACGACAGGGTGTTGTCCAGGATCACGCCAAGGTTCTTAGCGCTCTGGGAGGAGGACACAATGGAGTTGTCAACCGTGATGGCGAGATCATGGAACGGGCAGTCCTTCCCCGGGAGGAAGAGCAGCTCCGTCTTGCCGAGGTTCAGCTTGAGGTGGTGATCCGTCATCCACACTGATATGTCTGCCAGACATGCAGAGATGCGATTCACCACCTGGTCATCAGAAGGGGGAAAGGAGAAGATTAATTGACGACAAAGTTCAACTTTACTACATAGAGTTTTGATGACCAGTACATACCATAAATATACTTACACAATTGCATATATTCTGTAAAAAAAAAAAAAAGCATTTATAACTGAAGAGAAAGTCCAATGAAAAGGGGGAAGGAGATGTGTTAATGATATGGTAGAAAATGTGTACAAAGTAAATGAGAGTGGGATGTACCCTTTCACAGCAGGCAGGGTAGATGTCTCCCGAAACGGCCTGATCAAGTTCTGTGAAGAGAAAGGTCAAAGGGGTAAGGGAACCTTCAGCAGACGCCTCTGTGTGCTCAGTGGCTTGTCTCTAAGGCTGTACAAAGATGTGAAGGTAAGAGAGGATGGAAGGAGATGTGTGTTGTTTCTGTGACAGTGTGAGACGCCTGTAATGTATATGCAGTATTTGTGTAACAACAACCTTGTTTGCCCATCTTGTAGAGTTCTCAGCCTGAGAGGGAGTGTCAAATCCACGCTCTGAAGGTCTACTGTGGTATCAAGAGGAAGTTACAGCCACCGTCATGGTGAGAATCTCTGAATGTCCCACTTTGGGCTTTAACCAGCAACCCCCCCATTTCAAATCATTTGAGTCCATATCAGCTGTCCATATCATGTCCTTGCTCTCCTTTCTTATGATCTCTATGATCTTGTGTTCTAGCTGGGGGATGACTGTAGTGTGTGAGAAGGCAGTACGAGACATACAGCAATGGTGAGTATCTTGGGTAGCAACTGAAGATCGTTAAACAATAGTAATTAGAGCACTTAAGCTCTGCTGAGGATCATGGTAAAGATCTAGCCCTTCTCTAACTCACCCTCGCCCGCTACCAATCTTCTCAGGTACCTGTGCTGTGAATCAAAGACCGAGCTGATCGAGTGGCTGGCCACTTTTATGAGCCTCCAGGTAATTATCTTTTTGTGAAATAAAATGTCCTGCTTTTTTTCTACTTTAGCTTTTCTCATCACTTTTTTTTTGTATTTATTCATTTTCATAGCATGATGGCGATCTGTGGCCAGCAGCTTCCAGGCTAGATTCCTGATCTGAGGCTAAAGGGGAAATAACCTGATCCTGCTTTCCCATCCCATCTACTACTAGAAATGTTTTCAAGTCTTCAGGTCTTTCCTGGAAAGAAATGCGCTTTCACTGTATATCAAATCAATAACCTCAAAGTATATATTTTCTCTGTCAATATTTGGTTGAACCTATTTATAACCCACAGCTATGGTAATAACAGGGGAGGCAGTATAGAACTACACTATATCAACAAACTCCCATTCTAAAAATGAGTAACAATAATATTAGAGGCACATGAGAAATATAATCTAAACGCGATGTTGACTTTGAGGTTCTCTTTTATGGGGACATAATGACCATGTTGGAGAGCTGCAGTCGTAAAGCCATCTAAGATGAGACACAGTGCTTTCTGTTCATGTCATTATGGTAACAGTGGTGGTCAGTAATGATTGGAGAGCAGGATTTCTACGCTGTCACTACTCAAGACCACAGCTTGTTGCATTACAGAGATGTGCAGTTTATATTACTTTCATTAATTTCATTAGCTCATCCTTTAACAGAACCTTAACATGAAAAGGAATCTGAGTTGTAAGGCTAGCTAGACAGCACCCTTAGAGCAGCCAGGGCAGGGAAAGGAGACCGATCCGGTTGCTATTGCAGATTCAGCATCGATCTAGTGCCGGGCTGGTCGAAGCCCCAGAGGTTTCTCTCTCTCTCTCTGTATCTAAATCTGGGTCGTTCCACCAAGTCGGTGGCTTTTGAGAAGTGTAACTTTAAAAACATTTTTATCTTCATAAAAAAACACGTTTTAAATAACGTTTCAAATAAAGTAACAGAGTTGACCGTAACAGGGTTGATGATTTCATTTTTTTAAAGCCTGAAATCCCCTTGTGACAGGGGGAATGGAAGCTTATTGTGTACAACAGGGAGTGGCAGTTGAATGCAATCTTCACAACATCAACACAAATATTTTTGGGATGTTGTTGTTAAGTTGGTTAAAATCCTCCTAGATGTCAGAGAGGGACCTGTCAAAAAGCTGACTTTTAGAACTAGTAAATCTTTATTCATATACAAAAAATCTGATTGATTGAATTCTTCATGTTGTCTATATTAAAGATGCACTCGGGGATCTTAAGCATAACACATTTGTTGCATAATGCACAAATTATTTTACCATATCACACAAAATTGCAAAATACATATGATTTCATGCAAATTGCAAAATGTGTAACATATCACATGAAATGAACGACGTAGTACACAAAATAACAGAGAGCACTTTCGGCTCTGAGCACCACTTTCCAGACTACTGGCTGAAATTATACAAAAGTTAGAGAGAACATCTTTAAAAGGCCTTTCATTTCATATATACCAAGCAATAAACACTACATATTGGTGCACAATTTCTACTTCAAATATCAAAGGGATGCAAATGCCACTCTTTTTGTGGAACAACCCATCTCCTCTTCACGAGCTGCAGAGATGCTGCTGCTCACATAGACACCATAACAGCATTCCGCTGTACTGAGAGGGTGGACTGGGGTTAGAGCTGTGAAGACGGGACCCTGTTCCAGCTGTTTGGGACTGTGACTGACAGGTGACAGAGATGGGCCAGGCATGTGGAAACTCCTTCTTGTGCCGTAGTCAGCAGTTCCAGCCATCGACAACAGCAGAGATGTAAGTGTATACATGTTGATGCGCTGGATGGTTGTGTCTGAAGTACAACAGAATATAATGATTATACATCATTATCTGAGTACCAGATTGTGATAACGAAATGTTGATATCATTGTATATCATTCAAAGTTGAATTTGTCTTTGAAATACAATGTGTAGGGTTTTTGTGTTTCTTAAAATCATTATCCCACCGTTCCTTTTATGTCTGAGGTCAGGATGCTGTGGCCATTAAAAATCCTCTTTGACTTGGTTGGTTGATCAAAGCAAAACATTACCGATTTAATAAATCCACTTCTACTGTAGAAGAAGCATAGAAATAAAAGGCCTGTCAGTGTTTGATCATTTCTCCTTCAAAATAAAATAAAAGGTCTGAAGAGGTAGAGAAGTAGATTATTTCTACACCCTAGATCTCTGATGGTAAATTGTTTATTGTAGCCTTTGATATGGATGTGTTTGCAAAAATGGCTCGCCTAAAACACTGTAGTAGGTAGTCTCTTCACACTGCCGCTGTATCTAGAGTCTAGACTATTTGAATGGCAATCACAGTCCATTTTTGTCATAAATAAAAACATTTCAAGACTTTGATTGTTTATTAAAGCAAATGAAGTGCCTGTGGTAAATGAGAACATGCACCAACATGAATCATCCACACAACGTTGTTTCCATTCACCATCATGCTAGCCCATTGTCTACCTCTGCCTTTCATTTAAAAAACCTAGGTGAACACACCAGATCACACACACCTGCTGTTCCCAATTTCAATGTTTTCCCACATTCTATTATTATTATTATTATTATTTTTAAATGTAACTAGTCAACCCAGTTAAGAACAAATTCTTATTTACAGTGACGGCCTACCTGGGAACAGTTGGTTAACTGCCTTGTTCAGGGGCAGAACGGCAGATTTTTACCTTGTCAGCTCAGGGATTCGATCCAGCAACCTTTCGGTTACTGGCCCAATGCTCTAACCACTAGGTTACCTGCCACCCCATTATAATTCTCTCAGGTTTATATCATCATTTTGATGTAACAAAGGGTTTAGGACTGGGTTTCTGGCATGTTGTGTGTAGCTACAGCACATTAGACCCCCCACCACTCTCAATCTCCCATAAAGTTTTATTGGTGCTCTTGTGGGGCTAAGTGCCTCTCGCTCAATAAAAGGGCTTTCTAATATCCTTTTATTTTTCAGCTGTCTGTCATTAGCTGTGAGGCTGTGTGGGTAATTGCTTTACATTAGGAACTCAGGGCTGTTGAAGAGGCTCAGTCACCCTAGTAACAACCATGCACTCCATTCACCCCCAGTTCTTAAATCACTACCCCCATTAAGCTTCACACATTACCATAACCTGCTCATATTTGACGCAGATTGGCATTAAGATGACTCATGTACTGGAGGCAGCTCTGCAGAGTGGTCACTAGCTGGCACAGCCACAGTCATACAATCGCTTTTTAACCCTAACCCTAACTCTAACCTTAACCACACGGCTGACTGTCATTTTTTTATTTCACCTTTATTTAACCAGGTAGGACAGTTGAGAACAAGTTCTCATTTACAACTGCGACCGGGCCAAGATAAAGCAAAGCAGTGCGACAAAAACAACAACACAGAGTTACACATGGGATTAACAAACATACAGTCAATAACACCATAGAAAAATCTATGCACAGTGTGTGCAAATGTAGGGTTAGGGAGGTAATACCTAACCCTAACCTTAAATTAAGACCAAAAATATATTTTGGTTTTCATAAATTTTCACAATAAAGCCAATTTTGACTTTGCAGCTGGTCCATAGAGCGGAAACCGCTCAGTTCTACCTCCAGGGAAAAACCCGTGACAACAAATGTCAACCTGCATATTTGACACAAAAATTCTACATTCATTATGGAATCTCACATTTTAGTGCAGCTTTTTTCACTTCCCATCTTGCAGACCTTTAGATGTTGCTGACTGGTCTGTCATTTAATTACCTTCTGACATAGACTGAATCATCTTTCTACGTTTAATGGAAGTGGTTCTCTTGCAATGAGAAGACTTGCATGCCAATTACTGGTACAACATGTTTTAGAAAAACTTTTTCAGTGGTCCATCATGGAACTAGATTAGAAACCAAAGAGGGAATATCTTCCCGGTGGTGTCATGAATCTTTAAAGGCTTTATGAAGGAAAAAATAGACTGAGGTCTTAACATTTGTTAAAAAATAGTTTTCTTTTTATTTATAATAATTTGTACCATTTGTAAAACTCATTTTGTTGTTTGGTCATGTTTGGTCATGTCAATAAATTGCCTATTACATGCTCAAGTGAATATTTGTATTAACTCTCTGCCAGTCAGCTCTCATTCAGGGGTAATTGATTCAGTATAATTATGTACACGATAAAAAAAGCATTCCGATATAATTAGGTTTTTCTGCTTGAAGAGAGATTATGTTTATTTTATTCAAACTAATAGAATCACACAAGCCTATGAAGTTTCCTTTGTGTTATTATCTGTGTCTTATTTCACAATTATGCTAAATGCACATGCTGATGTATTTATGGGTGTTTTCTTTGCTGTGTTTTTCAGTAGGTGCAGCAGCTTTGAACTCTTGACAGGGGACAGGCCTGTTCTGATGTCAGGGTCTTGGTTCTTTGCTCTCATTATCATACAAAGGAGATTGTGTTGCATATGATTCCCCCGATGTTCTGTGTTCAGCTTTAGCCTATCAATAACAAAACCTTTTAACTGGAAAGTCATATCACTTCATGGCTGTTTAGTTGCTAAATATGACTCAGAGTCAAATGGATCTTGTGTCAATGGAGACGACTCTTCAACGGGATGTTTACACAGGACCATTATTCATGTCACATTAATGTGACAACATCCTCCTGGATTATTAGAATGTAATAGAAATATAAATCCCTTAATTGAATTCAAACTTAAACAGAAAAAAATTAATATGACCCAAATAAATATGACCATAGGCTATGTACGGTACACTACAGACCAACCTGACAGTGCTATTATATGTTGATAGGCTTGTGCATGTGATAGAATGTTGCTCCGTGAAGCCTTGTGTTACCGGAGCTTGCAAAAAGGGAACCCCCACCCCCACTGAGCCAGCCTCTCTGACCCTGGGCTGAAACAATATCTCTCACTCGTTGGCACTTAGATCGATATCCCTGTGAGTGTGAGAGTGAGAGTGAGAGAGAGACTAGGCATTTCGTGTTTGCTTCTCTATCTGTTTTTGGAGCCCTGCAGTTTTTCTGGAGCAGGTGGAGATGGCATTGGAGATATTCACAGACACTCACACAAAAATGCAGTTTCCATACCAGTGTGCAGATACTGGATTGTCCAAACCACACATGCAGACAAACGCACACATGTACACACAGGCACACACAACATAATAACCACACACAGTACTGTAATATATATTCCATTTACCAGTTGCTTTTATCCAAAGCAAATTACAGACATGAATGCCAACATTTTTACTTGTGGGTGGTCCCGGGAATCATACCCACTGTACTGGCGTTGCAAGATCCATAATTTACCAATTGAGCTACAGAGGACCAGAGAGAAGGGGGGCAGGGCAGAGTAGAGAGAGAGAGAGAGAGTTAGGGAGGAGGAGATTTGAAGAGAGACTTGAGAGAGAGAAAGAGAGAGGGAAAAGGAGAGAGCGAGAAGCCTGGAGCATGTGTAGATATGGGTAGGCTTGTTTATGTACTGAGACTCTGTCTCCACTGACAACCAGGAGAGTGTTAGAGGAAGAGAGTCAAGGAGACTGATAGAGACGTAGGGTTAGTGGCTGAAAGACAGAGAGAGACAAATAGAAAACGAAACATAGAGATAAAGAAAGTGATAAAGAGGGAGAGGAGGGCACTATAGAAACACAGGTATGCTGCAGGGGGTTCTTATTGCCCTCTTTCGCTTCTTCAGGGGAGGGGGACGGCAGGTGTTCCCGCCGGTGGAGGAGAGAGGGCCATATTCAAACTCCGTACAGGTAAGACTCTGCTCTCCTTTCCCTTATCTTCCTTCTTCTAGCCCCAGGACATACAGTAGTAAAAAGTGTTCCAGCCTCCTGCCACGTGTCCAGTAGCTGAAAACGTATCCCATTGTCAAACTTGAGTAAAAGTAAAGACACTTTAATAGAAAATGACTAAAGTAAAAGTGAAAGTCACCCAGTAAAATACCACTTGAGTAAGAGTCTAAAAGTATTTGGTTTGAAATATACTTAAGTAACAAAAGTACATGCAATTGCTAAAATATACGTAAGTATCAAAAGTAAAAGTAACAATTATTTCCCTATATTAAACAAACCTGACAAAGATTTTCGTGCTTTTTAAATTTACGGATAGCCAGGGAAGCACTCCAACACTCAACATAATTTACAAACGAAGCATGAGTCTGTGTGAGTCTGCCAGATTAGAGGTTGTACGGATGATCAGGGATGTTCTCTTGATAAGTGCGTGGATTGGACTATTGTCCCGTCCTGCTAAGCATTCAAAATGTAACAAGTACTTTTGGGTGTCATAGAAAATGTATGGAGCAAAACATATATTAATTTATTTAGGAATGTAGTGGAGTAAAACTAAAAGTTGTCAAAAATATAAATAGTAAACTACTTAAGTATTTCTTTCAAGTATTTGTACTTAAGTACATTACCACCACTGCATGTGTCTGCACTCTAAGAACTATAGGACTGGCTTGTGTGTCTGTGAGATACTGTATGATCGGACACCATAGAGACAGCTGTCAGTCACATTTCAGCTGAAATCATTTGACATGCAGTAGTGAGCCAATCCCTGTGAGAGAGAGATGGTTCCCTCATGTTCAGAGTTGGAGGTATTTACATGTTCAATGCTCAGCTGATTTGTAGATGCTTCTGGATTGGCTGTGCTGTTTAGTTGGCTGTGCCGGTTGGTCAAATGGTTCATGCTTTACTGATGGCAACGTGGAGTGTATATGTGTGTATCTGTGTCTTTGTCTGTGTATTTATGTGATGAAAGGAGGGAGATAGAGCACGCTGAACACCTGTTAACGTAGTCACCTGTTAACAGTCACCTGTGATCGAAGCCAGACAGAAGGGGAACATTAATTATTTTTGGAATCCCCTGCCAAGTCACCTTCTTTGGCCCTCTGATGCTATTTTCGTTGTAGGAGGATTCACAAAAAAAATCTTGTTGGACCCTCACACAAATCACAGGCTCCAAAGCTGCAGGAGGACAGGTCCTTGTCTATATATAGGCATATTCAAGGTTTTTACGTATTTGGCTACGGTGTATGTAAACTTCCGACTTCAACTGTAAATATAAGACGAAACACATCACAACAAGAGAGACAACACAATACTACATAAAGAGAGACCTAAGACAAACACAGCAAGGCAGCAACACATGACAGCATGGTGGCAACAAAACATAACAACAACATGGTAGCTGCACAAAACATGGTACAAACATTATTGGGCACAGTCAACAGCACAAAGGGCAAGAAGGTAGAGACAGCAATACATCACACAAAGCAGCCACAACTGTCAGTAAGAGTGTCCATGATTGAGTCTTTGAATGAAGAGATTGAGATTAAACTGTCCAGTTTGGGTGTTTGATGCGGCTCGTCCAATCGTACAGGGTGGGGTTCAGACCCAGGGCATCAAACTTAATGATGAGCTGTAGTCAATGAACTGCATTCTTACATAGGTATTCCTCTTGTCCAGATGGGATAAGGCAGTGTGCAGTGTGATGGAAATTGCATTGTCTGTGAACCTTTTGGGGCAGTAAGCAAATTGAAGTGGGTCTAGGGTATCAGGTAAGGTGGAGGTGATATGATCCTTGACTAGCCTCTCAAAGCACTTTATGATGACAGAAGTAAGTGCTAGTAGTAAGTAAGTCATTTAATTCAGTTACCGTTGCATTCTTGGGTACAGGAACCATGG